>NW_012156173.1:2937104-2937724 GCF_000956105.1 Propithecus coquereli
TTTTATTCTATTATTTGTCTACTCCTTAATCACTATTGAAGTCTTAATTAAGGTAGCCTTACAGTAAGTTTTAATAGCTGATAAAGATTTCTTCCTTTGTGAAATTACTGTGTTAGATAAAATTAAGGATTAATTCTCTAAAAAATTATTTTCTCCTCCTTTCTCTTCTTCCTCCTCCTCCTCTCCTTCCTCCTCCTCCTCTTCCCACTTCTTCCCCTTCTATTCCATCTTCTTCATTTTTGTTGTTAATTTTGCCTGAAAGTTTCTGTTGCATTGTTTGCTTTGTTTTCTAATTTTTGTGGCTGTCATTTTGAATGAAATATTTTTGTAAATCCTTTCTCAAACAGAACCCTTGCTCTGAAGCATTTACAAAAGCTATGGATTTAATATTTATAATTTAACTGACTACCTTACTGAGAGATGTTTTATTAGTTCTTTTACTCGAATTTTCTATTTGGAAAATGGTATCAAATTCAAATAAAAAAGATAATTAACTCTGCCCACAGAGTTATGGCAAAAAGCCCATGCATAAGAAGAGTATTATCCCAACATTTACTCAATTTACATATTTCTTTTGAGGTTGTTAATTTGATCCATTAGTTGTTATTTTAGTGAAACAT
>NW_012156173.1:2937774-2939317 GCF_000956105.1 Propithecus coquereli
TTATACCATTTTGTCTTGAGACAAGGGTTTGATTGTTATGGAAAAGCCTAGTTAAATCAAACTAATACATTATCTGACTAGAGCATAAGCACATTGACAAACAAAATCTCATTTCATCCTCATAATGACCTTTTTAGTTTGATATTATTATTCTCTATTCTTCATAATTGTCTAACAATCAAGTTAAGATAGAGAAAAAGTCAAACATCTCTTGAACCACATGTAACTTTAATTCATATAAATCTGGAATAGTTTTTTGCTTTGAGTGAAGGCAATAGATCTTCATTTGATTAAGACTTTAAGACATGGGATCTACTTATATGTTTTAAAGTCAAATTGCTTTTGTTCTTCCTTTCTCAGCATTTAGAAATGATGTTTGCATTGGGAACAGGGTAGTATAGAGACCAAAGAGAGAGAATTGAGAGTAGTGAGAAAAGAAAACAGTTGAAGAGGGACAAAATAGGGAGCAGTCTGCGAGAAATTCCGACTCAGGAGCTGCTCAGGAGGACAGACCTGCTAAGACGTGATAGGTGGGACAGGTGAAAATATGCGTAGATGGCTGGGTGATGGTGGGTGACATTTGATTCAGACAAGCTGAGTTCAATTTTGAGATGATATGTACCAAATTTACTGCGAATGGTGCTGAAAGTCATACAAAACTACAGTTTGAGAAACGATTTATGTTGCTGCTCCCATTAATAAGGTCACACGTGGAATTTCACACGCCTCCCTCCAAATGACGCTGAAACATTTCAACCAGAAATATTGCTTTCTTGTAGGTGCCAATACTGATCCTCTGACATCTATTTCCCAAAGACATTTTTGTCGATTCCTCTAAATAATGTAATAAGTGATTTCTTGGCATCGAATAAACACAATGTGCCTATTAATCTGAAGACAGATGCTACTGATATTAGTTATTAAATAACATGTATTCAAATGTATCTTGAAGTATACATATTGGATAAAATGTGGTTTTTATAACACTTTTTCACAAAGTACATTCGTGTTCTTAAGGCATTTTGGTTTTAACATTGGGGCCAAAACGGGTGTCAAGATCTTCTAAAGAACTTCACCCATAAAGCTTCACTCCTGAGAATGAAGGGAAAATGTGCAATAGGAATACAAAGACTTTACAGTGAAAAAACACTTGACTAGACATGTCATTAGAAAGTACAAGTAGGATGTAGAAAGCAGGGCTATGAGTAGAACTGGGCATCCAGTTTGTCAATCACTAAACAAGCATTTGCCAAGTACTACCAGGTATAAAAAACTGCCTCAGATACTATTGCAACCATATAATTACACCCGTTCAGGAAATTAGACTAATTGTCTTCTAGTCTCCTGTGTGTGTGTGTGCATCTATATACATGTTTATCTGCTTGTATATGTGTGTATACATGTGTGTGTCTCTCCATAGGAAAATTGACTTAGTGATAGTAGTGTTCTTTTTTTTTTAGCATGTTGTTATGGGGATATATACAAAGATTAGTGGTTCAGGATGATGAGATAATATTAATATATAAGCAAGGCCTGTCATTCT
>NW_012156173.1:2945460-2946898 GCF_000956105.1 Propithecus coquereli
ACAGAAAAGGAAATGAACAGTTAATTCAAAGTGATAAGAATATTATGGGGCTAAGTATAGAGTCTGACAAAAACACATAGTGGGTGGTATGTAATCCAGACTTGGTATATAGAGAAGGACACCCAGAAAAAGTAACGTCTGAGCTGAGACTGAAAGACCAAGCCGGAAACAGCTGTTAACCATGTGAAGTTCTGAGAGGAAGAGAGAAGGCAGAGAGAGACTTTAGGTGGGGCAACAGCACACACACACACACACAGAAGAGAACATGGTACATTCCAGGCAACCGTAAGTAATTCAAAATGTTGGAGCATAGAGCGTCTTCACATTATCAGAAACCCAATTATGAAGGGTCTTGGAAGCCTGCTAATGAATTTGAGCTTTATTCTGAGAACATTGGAAAACTTTGGAAGAAAGAACTTTTAAACAGGGTCCATGAGAAGTTATCTTTACCTTTTAGCATGATCACTCAAAAGGGATCAAGATTAGCACCAGGGAGAACAGTAAGAAAGCCTTGGCAGTAATTTGAGCAAGAAATGATTGTGGCTTGAGTTCTTTCAAGAAGAATAATTATAGGACTTAGTGATTAATTGGGTATTGTGCAGAGTTGGGGTGGGAATACATTATTTAATAGGTGTCAGATCTCACAAGACCTATTTCCGTAGAACTCCTTTCGACTTGAATAGAAGTTTTAGTCATGAAGTTATTCAAGATATCTATAACCTGGGAAAGAGAGCACCCATAGAACAAACATACCAATATATAATAAGCCAACTCCATATTAAGAGTAATTCAAAAACAGCCTTGTGCTTGAGCAAAAGTAGATTGGCAGAAGACATTCATGAAAGTGTAAGATTCTCATCCCTGAGAGATTTTAATGACCACAATCTCATCAGTGCTCTAAACTCAGAGGACAAGAGGGACTCTTGGCACAAATCCACCATGGATTAGTAGCTATGCATGTGGTTTTGAGCTTCAGAATGGCAATGAGGTCATCATTGTTGGGAAATTTTAAAGTAGTAGAAAATGGGAAAACATGCATTTCAACTTATAATTAAAGACATTTGAATTAAGGTTGTTTGGGGGTACTTGTAATTTGAATAAACTCTTAAGAGAAAAGGGGAAAACTAAAGACAGAAGGTACAAACTCAAAAGCAGTCTGCTGAAATGAGCTGAGTGTCAACAAAGGAAAAAGGAGAGTTCAACACATTTTCATACCAAATTTCAGCCGCTTTTGTATAGCCATGTCTTTTTTGTAGTAGTGTTTTTTCCTTCAGTATATATTCTCTAAGTATAGAAAGGAAAGAAAGAGAAAAAAAACTTAACCTCCTTCAGTGTGTTCTGGTCTCAACACACTGCTACTCAATCTCTTTAAGAACTGTTAAAAACAAAGCAAAACAAAACAAAACCACAAGCACATGAACTTCTGTTATATCCACAA
>NW_012156173.1:2948681-2949815 GCF_000956105.1 Propithecus coquereli
ATGGTGAAGGGTCAGATTCAGTCCTATGTTCTGAGAAGCTGTCCAGCCCAGCCAAGTGGAGTTAGCAACAGTTCTGCTATCAATCAGTTCTGACAAGTCAGCATCCAGGTGTCTCACCTGGAGCGTGAGTCAGAGGCTACTCAGGATTAGTGTCAGCAGTTATGGAACCTTAGTTAAGAAAAGGGGCTCAGGTTCAGAACTGCTTTCCAGAGGACAGATGCTGGCCAGGGCTAAGCAGACTGTAAAGCAAGAGATTCAGGCACAAGAAAAAGAACCAAAACTGAAATCTCAGAACCAGACCAAAGCAGCAGAACTGCAAAAATGACTTGATGTTGAGTTCCTGAAAAATTACTTCTTTCTGATTAAATACTTAAGGTCAGAACTGGCCTTAGAGATGTGATGTGGTCTAAGCGTAAAGCATGGAGATTCAGCTGAGGGGAGGGGAGGAATAGTGAAATCCAAGCAGGGCAAAGTTTGAATTTAAGATTGTTTGTTGTTTGTTTACATATCAATATGTGATGGGTGGCAGATTCCATTTAGAGATGCACAATTCAATTACATATTCCATTTTAATGTTTTTGGAACATAGTTTATAGGTTTAAGCAATACGTTTATGCTTTTTTCATAGAATAAATTGGGGAGATTTTCATCTTTATGGTCTAGAATAGTTAAGGAACATAGAAATAATTTTAAAATTTGGCCTTTTTATAGTGCACCTTTCTTGGTATTTTGTTTTCATTACATTTATCCCTCATTTCTTAGATATTTGAAGAACTTCACATAATCTTCTCTCTTATGTAGGAGATATAATTTGGAAAGTTGGCACTATGGTTTGAATGTGTCTCCTCCAAAATTTATGTGTTGAAATTATGTGTTGGAAACTTAATCCCGAATGTGACAATGTTGGAAAGTGTGGCCTTCTGAGAGGTGTTTGGGTCATGAGGGCTCTGCCCTCGTGAACGTATTAGTGACGTTATAGGAGTGAGTTCACTGCCTTTTTTGCTCTTCTGTCATGTGAGGATCCAACAAGAAGGCCCTTGCCAGACGCTGGTGCTGTGATCTTGGACTTCCCAGTTCTAGAACTAAAGAAATAAATTTCTGTTCTTTATAAATTAGCCAGCCAGTGGTATTCTG
>NW_012156173.1:2953710-2954895 GCF_000956105.1 Propithecus coquereli
TTCTGGGTTATTTCCAGTTTAGGGTTATTAGGTACAATGCTACTGTACCATTCTTGTGCATGTCTCTTGGTACACATGCGCTCATTCCCAATGGGCACATACATAAGGGTCAAACTGATGAGTCAATAAATTATATGTAAATTCAACTTTAGTAAATAATGCCACACAGTTTTTCAAGAGATTATACCAATTTACACCTCAATCATCAGGTTATGACAGTTCTATTTGCTCCATGTCCTCATCAACGCTCGTGATTGTCAGTTGTTTTCTTTTCAGCAGTCCTGTGGGTATGCACTAGTTACTTATTTTGGTTTTATTTGAATTTTCTTGGTGGCTAATGCAATTGAGCCCTTTTCTAGATGTTTACTGAGCACTTTGTCATTTTACAGTCTGTGTCTTTTATCTCCGAATAGTGCCAATATCTGTCTCTTAATTTTGTTTCTTCTGTTTTCCTTGAATGTGTTATTTTCTGCTAGTATGACTGGTTAGTTTTCATTCTATGCCAGAAATTGATTTTGTAAAACTGCTTACAAAATAATTTGAGGCTTAAGAGGATATTATCTTCCTCCAGGGAGGATTTACATTTGCTTTTGCCAGACGTCTGAGCAGAACTGGCAATCTAGGATTCATTCAGTCCAATTCAAGGATTTCATGATTTAAAACTAAGTTTGGGCCACTCTCTTAGCTCTCTTTACTTCTAGTTCACCCTTAATTCCAAAGGTATAGTCAAGCAAAAGCAAGGAGAAGTACCAGGACTCCACCATTTTGGCAGGCCTGGAACTCCAATTCCTGATCCCTCGTCCTGCTAATTTGTCAAAAACAGAGCTCAGCCTCACAGCTGCCCCATCCAGGATGAGGAAATGTTCTCAGGGGAAAAATAGGCTCAACTCTCAGACTCACCTTCCTGGGCTTCTGTCCTCTTCCACGTTCTGTCCCAGCAGTTCTTCACTTTCTTGATAGATTTCATTTCCTTCAAGCATATCCCCAAAAACATTTTGTCCAATTTTTCTAATTTTTTTTTAAGTAGGAAGGTTGGTTAGAATTACCTCTATTTGGAGTTGAAGCTTAGAAAATCAGTTCATTTTCCTAAGCATGAACTCATTGCCTCCTCTTTTCAAGTATAATAAATACATTTGAAGGTAAAATTATGAATATTTCATAGCTTAACTCAAAGCTGGGGGAAAG
>NW_012156173.1:2958100-2998797 GCF_000956105.1 Propithecus coquereli
GACTGTATCAATATAAATGCTTATTGTGAATTAGGCCCTCATAAACTTTCCTACATTCTTTCACTTAATCTTCCCAATACCTCTGTAGGCTAACTATTATCCTCAAGTTTAAAATAACAAAAATTAAGTTTACAAAGATGAAATAACTTGTACATCGTCTCAGCCAACAGGCAGGAGAGCCAAGATTTGAATAATTAGGTCTGTTTGACTTCAAAGCCCATACAATGATACGTGATATGACCGTGGAAGGACATGAAAATGAATGGAGTGCAGAGACAGTTTCCCATTTTACAAAGATTATTTAAAACCAACAATAATTAAATGGAAATTAAAAAGAAAATAATTATAGGAATTGGGGAAAAGATACCTTTATTAGAAACTGACGAGGTTTAAAGAGTGAGGTATTAAGAGAGGTGTCACTCATGCAGACAGGGATAGTTATGCCCATGGTAGGAAAGAAATTAAGGTTACGGAACACCTATTAAGTTCCAAATACTACTCTACATGCTTTCATATTTATCCACTAATTTAATCTTGACAATATTTTGTTGTTCTAGGCATTGTCCAGAGCTAGTAAGTGAGAGAGTCCTGATTTGGGCTCAACTCTGACTTCAATGCCTATGTCATCTCTACTGGACCTATACTAGACCAACACTGTCAGCATCACCTGGCAGCAGTAATTTGGCAGGTTGTTAGAGATGCAGAATTTTTGGCTCGTCCCAGACCTTCTGATCAAAATCTGTATTTTAACAAGATTTAACAAGGTGAGTCTTGTGCACATTAAAGTTTGAGATGCCCTGCACCATTATGTATAATTTTAGCACATGTGGACTGGGAGAACCTAAAAAGTTTAACAATGGATCCCTAGGAAATCTGTCATAATAGAAGCTTGGTAAATAGCAAGAACTTAAATCTCTCAATGGTCTTAAAACAAGGTCCATATGAGGCCTAATGTTATGGAAATTCTGGCTAGTTTTGTCTCTAACTCTTTCCTTTATCCACAGAGGCAAACCTCAAGTTATTTGAGTAAATTATAGTGAGGGATATTTATTAAGGAGCCTCCATGCACTGAATTTAGTTCTAGGCAAGATTTTAAAAAACAAGATATATTCCTTGTCCTTAAGGAGCCTTTACTATGAATGAAAAATACAAACCCAGATAAAACCAAAAGAAAAGAACATGAACAAAATAAGAAGAAAGCACATAAACAAGGATCTAGAAGTAGGCATTTGACAGAGGTTTGGGTTTTATGGGAGTTGTTGGAGGACTCAATGACCAGAGCCACATGAGTTTACATCGTAAGGTTTTCTGCAAAGTGATTCTACTTAGTGTTTTGAGTGAAGGAGAACCGTGGTTCATTAGACAGCAAGTACTAAGCATTTCAGTGAGGGGAAATGGCAAAAAAATATTTGCTTCAAGATACATCCAAGAAAACTATGATTCATATATAGAAGTGAAGATATGTGTCTAGAGAACAAAAGGTGAATTGAGGTCATATTCAGCTAAGGGTCCATGTTTGACTGAGTGTGTCAAGATTTGGAAGAAAAAGTAAGGAATAGCAAGGAAGGAAAGGAAAGGAAGAGGAGAAGGTGCTATGTATCTGTATTAGTCTGGGTTCTCCAGAGAAAGAGAGAGAGAAAGAGAGAGAGAGAGACTGATTTTAAGAAATTGGCTTGTGCAACTGTGGGGCTTCGAAGCGCAAAATTTGCAGGGCAGGCTGGAAGGCTGGAAATTCCAGTAAGAGTTGATGTTGCAGTCTTCAATACAAAGGCAACCAAGAGGCAGAATTCCTTTGTCTTTGGGAGGTGGGAGGAACAGTTTTCTCTTAAGGCCTCCAAGTGATTGGATGGGACTCACCTTAATAATGGAGGGTGTGAGTTTTATTCAAAGCCTATTGACTTAAACATTAATCACAACTAAAAAAATACCTTTTATAACAACATCTAAACTGGTGTTTGACCAAACTAGGCCCCATACCTTAGTCAAATTGACATAGAAAATTAACCATCGCAGCATATGTGGAGGCACTAAAATTTTCTAAAGTGTTCTTTCAGGGATGTTGGAGTGGTGTGATTATGGCCAATGTCACTGCAGACATCAGCAGCGGAGGGTGTGGCCAGTGAGGTTGAACGATTGTTATTATAATCAGAATATATATTTTGTATTTTGGCTATTAGGTTGATATTGATAGAAGTTCAGTGTCAATATCACAGAAGATGACATGACATCCCCATTTTATTCAGTAATATTAGAGTTTGTTGTTCAGTTCTGGACACCATGATTTGTACAGAGTAGAGTTCATTCAGAGTACAATGTCCAGAATAGGTTATCCTTAAAATAAGAAGATAGAGGAAGAGTTAGTTTGTTGTGCAGATAACACAAGTGGGCATTAAACTTATACACTGTTGCATGAGACTACTAAGTAGGAGGCACATCAGGTAGGTAGAACTTCTCAGCAAACAGAACTTCATATAGCTGAGCCAACTATCTAGAAAAGCATTCTGGAAACAATGAGCTGAATCTGGCATGCACTCTCTCGGAGATAACGTGGAGGAGATGCCTGGGTAGTATTTTAGGTTGGAAAAGATGATCATTAATGTCTATTCTGCCTTTAAGATGCTGTGCTCTAAGGCAGTTCCTTTGCTTAGTCATTTTGCTGACAATGTCTTGACTAAATGAATATTCAGGTATAAGCTATGTTAAAAAAAAACAAAGCAAACTTTGGAGACATTTATCTGCTCTTTTGATCTCTCTATTTGCTTTTAGATCAGCAAGTAAGAAAGTGAGTGGAGTAGTGGGTCTAGGAGTAATCTTGATTTTCTTCATGCTTTTCTGTATTTTCTACAATGAATGTGTATTAATGTTATTTTTAACAAAGCAAAGTGAGTGGGGCCAAGTCTACAGTCTACTTTATGTTGACCACAAATGACCCTGTGTATAGAAGCCTTTCCGGCCCTTAGAATAGCGAAGGGGTCTGTGAGACGGCAGCTGCGAGAGAAGAGGAGCCAGAACTTTGCGTAACCTCTTATTTCTTTAAAAAAGTCTCATCGTGGTTTCAACTGGTATTTTTTAGCATACGGCTATTCCAGACCCCCTATTTTCTGGCAGATTCATAACACCAAAATTAAAATGTGATTTTGCTTTCCTTTCTTAAGTTGGAAATGTCTGAAACCCAATGTCCCGGGATGTGTTGTGAGGGGCTAAGATCTAGAGAGTGTAGGGACTCTGCTCAATGCCCCCTTTTCTGTGACACGACAGGAGGTCAAGGCACCAGGGAGGGCAGAGCCCGTCAGACTGCGTGAGGTATGGTCAGGATATGGAGATTAGCTGCATGGAAAGCTACTAAGGGAAAGCAGATCTTGCATTGCACACCTTCGTTCCAGACCAGAGAGCTTACCAACCAGACGTGGGAACACATGGGGAGGAGGCATGCACGTGATGCTCTGAGACCAAGGACTTTGTGTCTCACTCTACTGAAATTTGCTTCTGCAAACTGTTCCCCTAAGGATGGGCAGCAAACTCACTATTGGTTACTGTTTTCCTTTAGAAAGAGCCCCTGCTGGAGATACTGATCGCAGTGACATGATAACCGGCACTAGTACCTGGTAGCATTTCTGGCTGGTGAAGTGTTTGTAAATCCTAAGAAAGACTTGCAGCAACAGATTGCATCAAGACTTGAGAGCTATTGGGATTAGAATCCTGCAACTTTTCTTAAGGACAACAAAGTTTTACTGCTATAAGTTTCCCAACTGGTCAACTAAAAGTTGGCTGTAACTTTTCAAGCTCCCTGACTCCCGGTATCAAATGAGACAGTAACTGGCCAATAGGCTGAATCTCAACCTTGCTCTTTTGATCCACCAGAAAAGGCCAAACTAAAGTTTATTCATTTATCATTTATGTAGTGTAAAAAGCACACATTCAAACTTTGAAAAAATAATTCAAGACTTTTCTTCATTATGAAGATGATAAGGCATTAAAAGCATAAATCGGATTGGAAATTTCCATAACATTGCCAATATCGGAGACAAAGAGAGCAATTTCAGTGCTTCCCTGGGGTAAGGATGGCCTGACTGGCTTTCCGGTTGAGGCTGAGATCTCTATGCCAACGAGAGGGTGAGCTGTAAGGGCGGTGGAGGCAGAGCAGGAAGATGAGGTCATTGGAACAATCCCTCTGTCTTAGTGCTTACGGGGGTTGAGGCTAAAACCTGCGAAGTTGCCCACCTTTGCCAGAATATCATAGCTTTTGTTGATTAGTTTATCATTGATGGTTCTGATAAAATAGATTTGCTTATTATATAGAAAAAATTGTTGTGAGGATTAAATTAATTAATACATGTCAAATACTCAAAACAGGGCCCAGCATATAAGTGTTCAATAAATTTTTAGCTATCATCATTGCCCCAATCCAACTAGCAGTGCCCCTCCAGTCTTTCTTCACAATTGCCTAAACTGCTACTTTGTTTATTATTCTGGATGTTTCTATTTCAATCTGGAGGGAAAGGGAGCAGGAGGAAAAAGTAGAGAAGGAAAAAAAGGTTAAAGATTAGCTTTCAATGTAGTATTTTTTTTAGGGTGTGCTTACTGCTCATAAAATGCAATCTTGGTTGGAATGCAAAGGAAACAGATTCAGGAAATTTTAAGCATTAGGGAACACCTCTATAAACTTGCAGCAAGTGTATTCATTTTCTGCATAAACACAAATTCCCATCAAAATCTAGTAAATGCAGCAATAGAAAAGAGAGGAAGACTCTTTAATAAAATCTTTCTGATCTGCTGCCTGGTTCGCTTTTGGCATAAGGCCTGATACTGTGCATGTCTACAAGGGTATGCTGACATCATCCATTTGAATGGCTAATCCAGTCTACTCAGTCTACTGATATTAAATGTATTTTATTTAAGTGTACTCTCCCCCTGTCTTTGACTTAGTATTCAAAACATCAGTAATAGTTTTCACATGATTTTTGACTTGTGTAACAAACTGGGGAGGACAGGAGGCTTGTGTCTGAAATATTGAGTTTTACACAGTTTAGTTATACTAAGTTTTTCTTTGTAAAGGGAGTTACTTTTGAAGAGTTACTACAAATCCAGGGGGCTAATTTGATCTACTTACTTCTGACTCTCATAATTAGTTATTCATCTGGAAACTCCATCTATGGATCTTTGGCATTTTATTATAAAATGAATCACTCTATTTTAAAAAGTGAGACTTTTTTCTTTGAGTTTCTCATTTGATTTTTAAAGGTACTCTGTGCTTGTATTACCAAGTCAAATCATAAAAGTAAAAGGTAACCCTTCTTTCTCTTCTCTCTTCCTTTTGCTCCATTCTGCCCTCCAGCCCAGCTACCCAGCAGTAAAGGATGGATGTGTATCTCTCTCTTCTTGCTCACACACATGTATGCAGTATGTACACACATGCATAGTATGTTTGCCTTTACTAAAATGGGATCGTGTTACACATATTACATTGAACTTACATTTTCACTTGACAATGCAAGGCAAAATAATTTTTGACCTAGTAGTTTGGGTGAAACAGCTACCAACATTTCAAAAATTTCCAAGTTCAATAGCATTAACTATATGTAGCTTTCTACATTTTTCTTTAATGTACATATTCTTGAGTAATGACCTGCTCATTGCTGTGAGAAACAAAGAACTCGAAAGTCCTTGCCTGAAAACATTTTACAAGCAAGTGGGAGAGAGGAGACTAAAATAAATGAAACAATTAGAGAACTTAGTAAGTAGTAAAATGCATGGTAGAGCAACAGGGAGGACTGGAGTCCAGAGAAAAGCCATCAGGGAGTCTGGGGAAGACAGAGCATTTAGGGAAGAATTAGGGTTGTGTTTCCTGCAAAAAGTCACTTGAAAAGATCTAGAAATGCATCCAATTGATGTATTAGCTGTGGCTGACACTGTAAGCCATTTCCAGCACGCTCATTCTTGCGCTGTCTCCCTGGAAGATAGGAGAGTTGACATCGCCTTATAATCGGAAGTCTAATGCATGCTCTAGGAGAGCTTTTCCTGTCCTGATAAAAGGAACAGATGTAGTTGCCACTTTTTCTGTCCTCTCCTCTTGTCTGGATTGTGGATGTGATTCCTGCAGCTGTGGTTGCCATCCCGTGACCATGAAGCGACAAGGATGAGGACAAAAGTCCAACACACTAAAAATGGTTGTATATGAAGACCGAAAGTGCCTGAGTCCTTCATGACATCATCGAGCAGCTGAAGCTATGCCTCCAACCACTTTGGAAGTTCATAAACCTCTGGAATTCCTATTATGTGAAAAACAAATAAAACCCTATTAAAAACAAAATTGCCATGTTAGTCAACATTTCTTTTACCTGTAACTGATATGCCACTATAAATGAGCATATGAATAGTCTTTAGAGTATAGTTATGGTCAACTTGAATGTGTATCAACAGAAGGCTGGTTAAGTAATTTCTGATTCATTCATACAATGGACTGCAGTGCAACTCTGCAAAAGGGTGACGGAGATCTACACACACTGGGATGCAACAATCACCGAGATACTGTGAACTGAGATGAAATTTTAAGGCTCACCCCCCCACCGGCTGACTAAATGGACCCCCTTGTAGCCAAAGGAATACCCTAAAACTAAATTGTCTGCCAAGAGGAAGGAGGTCAGACATGACTTATCATTCCCCTCTCCCTTATTGGGGACATCCTTTGTAACCCATTAGCAGGCCTAAGGGTATGCAAGACAAACCTGAAGGTCCTCAATTTACACAACAAATCTATGTCCAGTGGCTTATCTCTGATAAAGAGCTCCTTATGTTAAAACATTCCAAGCCTTTAGACAAAGCTTCATGTCTTTAACCAATTACAGGCCAAAGAATCTTTTAACCCACCTATAACCTGTAAGCCCCCGCTTCGAGATGGCCCACCTTTTCAGGCCAAACCAATGTATGCCTCCCACTTATTGATTTATGACTTCACCTGTAACCCCTGCCTCCTTGAAATGTATAAAACCAAACTGTAACCCAACCTCAGCGCGTCCACTTGCTCAAGGCCTCTTGGGCGTGGCTCTAGGTCATGGTCCTCAAATTTGGCTCAGAGTAAATCTCTTTAAAATTACTTTACAGAGTTTGGTCTTTTTTCCATTGACAAGATAGTAAGTGCAAAAAGCAAGGGCAGAGTGGTATATACACTCCAGGTCCTCAGATTAAGAATGGCAAATGTTGACTACAACAAAGATTAAGATTAAATGTATTATTCAAAATGCAAAAGGCTAAATAAGTATAAATGACATTTAAGTGATTAAAACTTAACATTTTTTTTGTGAAAGTTGGTAGCATTTATACTTCTAATACTAATAGGGCTTAAAATCTCACTTAGATTTTTGGGACAATGCATAGTATGCTGCATTGTATTAAGAAGAAAAAGATATATACACACATATCCTCGTATATGTATAGATTTGTGTACACGTATAATATACCTCGTACATAGTGACAACCTAATGTGTCCCACTGGACTTGGAATTAGGACAGATTGTGGGACTTAGGTAAAGGGGGTGGATATACTTTTCACTACATACCCCATTTCAGTGTTTACACTTTTTTTTTACTTTGCATGTATTTTTTTTAAGAGAATAATGAGAAAAAACTAAAATGCTGTGTGAAAAAATGGTTTGTGAGGGGCTTTCTAGTGTGGGACATGTTAAACATGCCATTTAACATAGTTTTGCCCATCACCATCAAATCAAAAATGCAGAAATACCCGTTTGTGGGATGCGAGCACCATTGAGATATGCCCAGTACTCTCTCAGTGAAGTGATTCTGCCTTGGAAGAAGGGCTCTGCCTTCCTGGCAGGGAGAATGGGGGTTGGGGCAGGACAGAGAGTCCTGTTCCCAGAAGTAAAAGTAAAGGACAGATATCCAGTTATCACTCAGAGGGGTACATGAATTCCAGGATATCTGTGACTTTCTACATTAGCTATTTTTAAAATTCTCTACTCCCTACCCTCCCAGCTCGCCAGTCATGGGCAGCTCACTATGAAAAGGTCTTGTCCATGACAGTATGGAAGAAATATGCTCAGAGGACCTTGCCTATTCTGGGGCAAGCCTTGGATGAGGGTGGCCATGTCGGACACCCAGGGAGACAATGACGCGGCTGGAGAGAAGGAGAATGGCATGCTAACAGGAAGAAAATACAGCCCTGGGACAGAGGAGCGGTCCTAGGGCTTAATAGTCTCACATTTGCCCTCTACTCATGATGCCTGGGTGATAAATCTTTCTATTTCAGACTTGTCAGGCTTCTGCTCTTTGGCTCCCTTTTGTGGGTAAGAATTACCACAACTTCAGTTGCTTTCTGCGGGATCACTCTCTGCTCAATACCCTGCTTCGATCAAGTTCTTCCTCTTTGTGAAGCATTGTAGACTAACCAGAGGGCCCCCAGGGCTTTCCGGACCACACTCGGGAGAAGCTCTGGATTAAATGATGCATGACTAGGAAATAAAATACAGTATATCAAACAGTTGTCCTCACTTATCATATCCGAATGGTGACAGTTACAAGGAAAAAATACAGAAAACCCAGTAACACAATATACTTGCCTTAAATATGACATCATCTTTCAGGAAAGGCAGCCTCATTTCTGTGATGTATGGGATGTATCTTAGTTAAGTGAGTTCTTTGCCCTTGGGTTTTGACCTGTGGTATGCCATAGTTGAAAAATGAAAGTGTAGCAGGCATTTCACTGTGTCTCAGAAATGGGTAACACCTTTTCTCATATTTTGCGAGCCATTTCTGTGTAGTTTTCTTTCCTGTTAGGCAAGAGAAAAAACATTTCTATAATAACTATAAAATTATGTAGCACAATTATCATAGGCCATTTGGCAAGTAATAATCCGGGTTTTAGAGAGTCTGAATCTCCCGATTAGATGCTATTTTTGTTCTATAGCATCTGATTTTAATAGGAACATGAGTGGAATTAAGTGTTAAATTGGTCTTTTTTCCATCAATAGCAGCACTGAAACATTACATGTTCTAGTGAAAATGTATCATATTTCTGCACTGCTGCACACAAATGCACAGGTTAATTTGCAAGAATGTGCTTTATCTCTGATGATATTCATGTGTGCATTTGGAGGAAGAAGCTATATGTGAATTTGTGAGTTCTTAGTGAGAAAGAGAATTTTTCTTATGCTGGTAGGTAGACAACATAAATATCCGAAATCTTGTTAATAGGCTGCTATGGACTGAACTGTGTTCCTCTCAAATGCTTATGTTGAAGCCTTAGTCCTTAGTGTGACTGTATTTGGAGATAGGGCCAATGAGAAGTAATGAAGGTTAAGCGAGGTCATGAGGGTAGGCCCTGAGATGACAGGATTAATGTCCTTATAAGGAGAGACCCCTCTGCTTGCCCTTCCCTGAGTGTGCACAAAGGCAGGGCCATGTGACAACATAGCTGGAGTTGGCCCACAAGGCAGGAAGATAGACCTCGCCAGAAGCCAACCCTGCCAGGTCTTGATCTGGTACTTCTGGCCTCCTAAATGATGAGAAAATAAATTTCTGTTGTTTAAGCCACCCTGTATGGTAGGTATTTTATTATGGTAACCCTAACAATACTATGTAGACCATGTAAGTATTCTGGGAAATAACAGAATCCTATGTAGAATTTAACTTCAGTGGCACCCTAAAATCTTGTGCATTTTAAAATATTTTGACAACATGAAATATTTTCACTGTTTAATCTTTATTTCAAAATTTTCCATCTTAAAAGTTTGAAATCTTTTACTATAGTATTTTCTAGATAATCTTCTTACAGAAGTAGTAAATTCACTGCATAATTCATCACATCTCTTAGCTTATTAGGAAAAACAAATTACTGGAGAGCTGTAATAGAGGATTGCAAAGGATCAGAGTTGAGCCTAGTATGGAAGATATTTAGTAATGCTTTGGCTGTATCTCCATTGAGTAACCAAACTAAAGAGCCTATATGTTATTTTTTTCCATCTTTGGGAGCTCAAGGAAAGGAGATGAGCCATTGAGAGCTCCGAGGATAGATGCAGCCATTCCAAACTCTTGCATGATTTATTCTTCAGAACTTTAATAATACTTTTCGATCTTAGGGAAATTGGTTTAGTTTTATTTGTTAGCTATCCTTTCCCTCCCGATTTCTGAGGTGCAGTAGGATATGTCTGTCTCTGTCTCTATCTGAACCTCTACACCAGCATCTCTACCTCTACCTCTATACCTACATCATATGAGACTGTGCCTTAAATACATTTTCCTGGGAGACGCTGGTGCCTACCTTTTAAGCATGCCATAACCTCTCCCCATCTATGCCTCACTAAATTTGTTTTTTACTTTATCTATAGTAAATTGAAATCTTCAAATTAAAATGCAGGTTAGTGATTTGCCACATATTCCCCAAAGCATGACAAAATAGGGAGAAATCATTGGAGGAATAAAGAAGCTTACCCAATATTGTCTCAAAATATTCTTTAGCAGCTAAACAGCCTGCTGATAGGACAGTTCTTTGACTCCGAAATCCCTCGTAGGTTTTAAGCATTAGCTCCATTTTTCAGTTGAGGCTTATGTCAATGTACTGTTGATTTGAAAATTCACCAGACCTCTAGACTCATGTTGAATGCAGCAAAGATCTGGAATCCTTCTCTTCTTTTAGAGAAGGGGAGGACCCCTCATGCACTGGCTGTGACCAATCAAGTTTTTCTTGATGCCAAAAAATTAAACACAGTAAGGCCAGACCTCGTCAGCAACGAGTTGATTGCTTTAAATAAGGGAGATTTCCTGAATGTTTAAATTGAAACTTCGACTTTGATTAAAGCAAAGAGAAGTACCAGGATGGCTTCCTAACTATTTAGTTCCTAAGATTCCTGTGAGGTCTGGAGATGACAAATTCAATTCTGATGTGCTGTGTTTTACACTCTGCAGGCTGTAGTAAAAGGGAAAACTAATCAAGCTTGGGTTTCCCATGGGCTGAGCTTTAAGATGTTTTCCTATTTAAAGCCATGGAACTATGTTAAAACCCACATAGGCAGAATGAAGTTTATACAAGGCAAAAATCTATGTGACTGTGTTTTTGCATAGTGTGCATATTTTGATTTTTCATTATTTTTGGTTTGCTTAATGGTTCGTTTTGTTTAAAATTATATTCTTACCACATTTTTATTATAAAAATGGGGGAAATGCTTTAAGATACATAAATACATATGTAATACATATTCAAATATATGTAATATATATTGAAAAATGGCTTTGTTGTCAAGTGGAACACATTAGTTGAATTTCAAATTTTTATTCAAAAGAAAAAATTGAGAACCGATGGGTGACATGCATACAAATGCATGGCTATATATCCAAGCATGCCAAGAAAAAAATTTAAGAATTTATTTTTAGACCCAGTGCTATTATCATATAATTAAAAATATTAATTACTGTGTAAAAATCATCAAATGAGAAGAAACAGGAAAGGAGAATCAATGGATGCATATGTCAACCAAATAAACTAGACATTTCATACATAAACAAGGGACTGAATTTTACATAAACCATTGTTTGTAAACAAATGATAATTAAAAATAGTGCTTTCCATTAGAAAATGGAGCAAGGGACTTCCGTTCATTTCTCTGTTCCATTTTAGGTTGTTCATTAGGCCAGTTTCTCATTAAGTTTTATGTCTATGAAATTATATTCAAAACCAAAATCTTATAAGGATGTTAAAGATGTTATTATGTATATGTGTATGTACATACACACTATCATATATCTATCTGTCTATCTATTTCTATAATTTTTGGGGTAGATGACACTTGTTTTTAGAGCATTAGAAGCAAAAAAACTGTCCACATTGGACATTTCGTGCCACAGAAGAATGAAGATTTTTCATAAATATGCACAGGAAAGCTACAAACTTAATCTTTGGGTCTTTTCTCAAATTTAACACACAAGTAAGCACAATCAAAAGAATAATAGTCTTTTTGATCCTTTCAATATGACACACTTAATTTTATGTTTTGGCAAGGAGTATAGTCCTCAACTTATGTAGCTATAGTCATTCTTTCAGGTCACATTGACTAAATGGTTTACTCCTGTCTCCTGAGTGGGTGTAGCCAAAATATATGTCCACCAATAGCACCTGTGGCTTTTCTTATGTAAGATTATGGGAATTTGTCCACGCACAACCATTTATACACTTAAACAACCAATGTCGGTGGTCTCCTTTGTTACGTGTTAGTTTTGGAAGGGGTGATACTGAGTCAAAAACGGAACTCACTAGGCCGTTAATGGAAGTGGGAGCATCAACTATTTTTAACCTTTGTATAGATAAAGGTGATTTATTTCTACAATGAAAACTTGACCTGGGTTACTTTTTAAGATTAGGACCTTTGAAAATTCAGAGCTTCTTTGATTTTTAACAAGTGACCAATCTTTTAAAATTTTATCCTATTTTCACTAATAATTCACAGAATAAAAGAAACCCTGGAGTCAATTTATTCCTATTCCCAAATTTTATAGATGAAGAAATTGAGACCCAGGAGCTTGCAATGCATTTTCCATCCTGCAGTTAGTCCGTGGCAGGACGGGGGTGGTCCTTTACAACGGTCCTCGGCTTTCTGCACGGATGTCCAGCACCACCTTGCTACCTCCCTTTCAATGATTGCTTAGCATTTGTCATTAAAATCATGCGACATGACAGAAGAGAACATCAACTCTGAAAATCATGATGGGAAATTCAAAATTTTTTTGGAAGAGATTTTATTTTTCCTAAAACGCCTTTATCAACAGTTTACATAAAGGGTGGATGCACAGTTACTACTGGGTTGCCTATACAATCATTTTACATTTTTCTTAAAAATATAAAAGCTTTTAAACAAACAAAAATAAAAGTTCAATAATAGAAAAATATCATTTTGACAAACCTTTCCACTGTAGTTAAGTATAAACTTGGCTCTTGTGGTCTTTGAGGAATTCATACTTGTGTTAGAAGGGAAGTTAAGGACATATTTATGTGAATACCAAATTAGCTGTTTCAGAAACAAATAAACTCTATCTTTTCTAAATGAGAATGTTTGAACACACGATTATAGATCTGGTTGGTTTTGATCTTTAGAAGTCCGTGGTGAATTGCATTGCATGTTCTCCTCCTGCCAAACTACACCAGGAACTGTTGTTATTGCTGACGAGCAGTTTGACGATACCACTATAATATAAATGTTAGTTTAAAGTTCCCTATTTTCTTTATGAAGATGTTCATTTGGATTGATAGGAGTCACTGCCTTTCACTCAGAGAAGTGGTGGGAACTGTTTTGGGTTTTGTGCAAAGGCAAATAACATGTGGAACTGAAAATGATTTTATGACAAAATCATATTAGGCTATTAGGTAATGAGTAGGGAAATACTATTGAACATTATTTAATGTCTTGTTAAGTTTAATTGAAGTTTTTGCTCAGATTATACATAAGACTTAAATTGGGTTATCTGTTATCTCAAAAAATGGAGTTTTGACTTTGTTTTTACTATTTGAATCTTATTTAAATGATACAAAATTTCTCATTATCAATTGGTTCTCCAACCCAAAAGGTCGATACCAATAGTCTTGTTTAATTTGATAGTAGCATCCCTTGCTTTCGAGAATTCTATACATCTGTTGCTGTCCAATAAGATATCTACTAGCCATATGTGACTAGTGAGTACCTAAAATTTGTCTAGTCTGAATTGGAATGTGTTATAAATTGAAAATATGCACTGGATTTCAAAGTGTTTGTATTAAAAAAAAGAATCTCATATTAATCACATTTTGAAATGATAATGTTTTTTGATATATTTAAGTAAACAAAATATATTATTAAAATATTCTTTTTCACTTATGACTAATAGAATATTAAAAATTACATATGTGGCTCACATCGTATTTCAATTAGATAGTGCAGCCGTGTATAGTTATTCCATACATACAGTCGTTGTCACTTCTCCCTTAGTATTTTCTTAGAAAAACCAACTTGGAAATGAATCATCCAAACCCCATCCTGAATTACGCATAGGCATCACATGGAAGTCAGTGGGCACTTTATCCAACCCTGAGAGTTGAGCTTTCTTCTCTTAACAGGTTCTGTTAGTAACTGATGGATCATTGACTTAATTCAGAAGCTAAACTCAGCAGTTGTTCTGTTAGTCTTACCTCTTTAAATTTTTCTTTATTAATCTATGAGAATTTTTGTTTAAATTAAATCAGTTTTTCTCTCAATTTTTCAAGAACAGAACTGGCATAACAGACCACTGTAGGTTCTAGTAGGTTCTCCTATTCTTGTCCAAAATTGGAGTCATCGTTGCCTTACTTGAAATGGTTAAGACAGATGCGAGGGTGATCTAGTTGCAATCTAGCTGCTCCATAGATGGCCTTTTTATTTTTTTCTTCACAAGGTGGAGAAGCAGATTACCAGTATGCCAGAATCTTTTCAGTGGGAAACACAAACAAGCCAAGATAAAGCTAGGACTGAATAAAAAGACTTCCCTCCTCTTTGACCATCCCTTTGAACTTGTTGATCCGAAAGATGAAAATAACCATCTAGTTGAATGTGGATGGGATGTCAGATGTTAGGGGGTCACATCCAGTATCTTGTTCATCTTTTATCCTCTCACTACCCTGGCACTGTGTCAAATATATATTCGGAGTTCAGGAAATTTTTGTTAAATTGAACTGAATCATTCAGAAATATAAATTATCTTAATTAAAAAGATATTTTAGGGAGATTTTTTATAATAGAACGAAGAAAATGAACTAAGAGAGAATAGGCACCAAAACGTGAACTTACTCCAAAATTGTCTGTTTTAACTTTCATGGATATTATGTGTTTAATTTAACCAACTTTAGTTTGGAAAGAAAAGGTTTCTATGCTCTTTGAGGCTTGTGTGTACTACGAACCAGAATGCCAGAGCTTCTGTCAGTCAACAGCACACGCAAAATTTATCATGTATGTTACTTGACATAGAGGTTACTCTGCCATTACTAACTAACTTGGATCTGCCAGAGAATTTTTTATGGAAGTGTGTTCTGCCAAAAAAGAGGTGTCCCTTGATTGATGGCCACAGCTGACCTAAACACTCAAGGATCACTGTGTAATAACCCCTTTATCATATATTAACCACATAACCCAAGTCCAAATAGCTGTAAGGGTCTTGTTCAAACCCACAAAACCTGGGAAAGCCAGAGACTGGAAGGATTTTTATCCTTTCCACAACCCAACGACATCCCACAGCCTCTGTGTGAGATCGGGTATCTGGTTTGCAATCCCTAAGAACTGTAAAACCTTTAGAATTGAAGGTTCATTCATAATATCAACATTTTCTTCTTTTCCTTTGGTTTCTCCTATTTTTTAAATCCACTTTAGCTTAAAAATGTGAGGTATAATCATAATATTTTAAGCCATAAAACTGCATATGCATACAGATTACTGGGAACGTAAGCCAGACCAACAATATTTCATGAAAGTGGTTTATATCATTTCATTTCCTCTTTTATTTTGGTAAATGACAATTTGTATAGGGGATAAAAGAAGAGTGAGAATGAAAATCTCCATACTTTTGAAGTAGATGGGAGTCAGCAAGATTGATTGTGATGGTTATTCAAGCCCACTGGGCCTGCCATGTAGTATTCTAACTTCCTCTGTGGTCCAAACTACAAGCTGTATTGAAAGCACCCAAGGACTATCAGGAGGACTTAAATCAGCAGGACCTCAGATTTGTTTGGGAGAAAAGGGACTGGTGACTTGGTCACTGTGGACATCGAGAAATTTGAAGTAGATAGATGTATATCTATCTGATGACTAAGCTCACTTAGGAGTTTACATTCTGTTTAAGAATAAAGGACAAGGATGGCGGTATATTAGTGCTGTTCTAATAATTTTCAGGTAGAAAGGTAGACATACACAGCCATATACTGCATAATGACTTTTAGGTCAAAAATGGACAGCATATATGGACAGTCGTCCCATAGGACTATAATGGAGCTGAAAAATTCCTATCATCTAGTACCATCATAGCTGTTGTAAAGTCATAGCACAATGCATTACTCATGCAAAACTATGATGAAGAAAAGAAACAAACAAGCAAACCACCATGGATATATTTCTGAAAAGAGTGACACCTCTTAAGAAGAGCTTCAGGCAGGTCCTTCAGGGGTTTCCCAGAAGAAGGCATTGTTATCAAAGACGACAGCTCTTTTCTCATCTGCTAACCAGGGATTGAAATTTTTGCATTACTGCTTCATTTCTATGGCTAAAGGCTTTTCCGTCTTTAAGACTATAAATACTATCCTCACCCCAAACATGGAAAGTGGGGTGGAAATGGGTGGAAACCTCCTTAGTTATTTGTTTGCACTTTAGGGTTGAATCCCAAGAGAAGGTATTTATAGTGTGGCGGTGGAAGATAGAGAAAAGTCGTAGCATCTGGGAAGTCACAAGAAAGATGGAATCACAGAGGAGAGATAGACAGTGGACTTCATGAAGTTGAGTAAGACTGTCCCTGAGGAGGGCATCTACTAAGATCTCTTTTTAGACATGGTGATAGGCTAAACACAACCAAGGAGGTCTGATCCTTAGGAAGACAAAGCAAGTAAATTATTCTTGGAACAACATCACATTTTAAGAAGAACACAAAGAGATCCACGTTCTAGCCTGAGAGACAGAGACAGAGAGGACCACAGCCTGGATTAATTTGGGAGCAGCAGAATTAGAAAATGAAAATATACAGAAAGAATTCTGAATGCATGCTCTGGGCTTATGTGTTCGGATCTCCGTGGGGGTAAAGTCCTACTTATTATTTTCAAAGGATGAAGAAGTGTTTATAACCAGCTATGTTTGACATTACAGCTTCACTGTGTCATTGATGGCACTAAGTAGTGGTTATGCACCCGTATGCAGCCAAAGAGTCTGTCATTATCCTCCCCTCCCCGTTTAGCCAAGGAACTGTTTTGACATATTTAAATACTAAATAAACTTTATTTAGAAAGTAATAATTTGTATACCCATTTTTGAACATTAATTGAAGACATTTATTTGTTAGTACTAGACCATTAAAAGGAAAGTCTGCCAGATATGAATATGTTTCTTATATTTGTAGAAGTCCAGGTGGAGTGCTTGTTTGTTTATGCAGTTTTGCACCAGTGTGTCAGCTCTGCTGTACAGAAGCTCCTTTTCTTCCTCTCCATTACCTCCATTTCCCTCTTGGTGGTCAGTAGACTACAGCTGGCCAGTTATGTAACTCTGATCTCTGCTGACTTGCTGCTTAGTTATCATCTATTCCCAAAGAGTCCCATGGCTTGACAAGGTCTGGTCCCTGCTAAAAGGGTCAGAGAAATAGCCCCATCCCTGGATATTGTGGTTTAATAAAATCCTGTTCTTAATTTACCATCTGATATTCAATTCTCAGCTTCAATAATTGCTTACATACACTCAGTCGGGTTCAATAAGAAGCTGACCATGTGATCTCAAAATCTTTCTCGAAGTTCAGCCAGATCATAGGAAAAAGCAAATGTTACTTCACAATCTATTCCATTAGAGGTTAAAAGAAAGAACACTAGGTTTTTTTCTGACAAATAATTCCTTGGTAAGGTTCGCTTCATTGCCAAATTTTCTCTAAATAATCAAGCATTTCATTTCCAATGATTGATTCAGATGTCCTATCTAGAACAAATATTAGTTAGATGAACTATAATTACCAGTTTCTTACCCATTATATTTCTTAAAAATAGACCCTCCACTGTCTTGCCTAGTAATATTGTAAATGATAATACTGCAAAATTTGATCTTTATGGTACTTAGTGTCTATACACAGACTTTGTTACTCACTTGTACTGTTTTATATTATTCTCTTATTGGTTTATACATGTAAGTCTTGTTTTCCCAGTTATGATTACAAATTTGTCCTTTATTTCATTTTCTTGTCTTAGCATCCACAGAAACTCAACATAGTGCTGAGAGTAGAAGTAAACCCTGGACAAATGTTCAATGTCATTGAATGGCTCCTTCCTTTCTGTACATGAAACTGCTCTCTGTGCAGGTTTCACTATAGTATGTGATGTCTTTGTTGTCATTTTGAAATGCTGGTCCTCCTACTCATCCGTCCTACTCATCAGCTTATATGTCACCTTTGGGAAGCCTTCTCTGGCCATCCTCCAGATAGGAAACCACGCCCTCCTCTGTGCCCCACTGTGTTCTGTATGTGCTTTTCTTATTGTTGTTTATACCACCTCTGTAGCTCCCTATGTTGTTGAAATGTTTGTTTTGCCTATTGGAATGTGAACCTTTGGGAAGAGGGTCTCTATCATTAGCCTTTCATTTGGCTTAGCATTTGTTGAGTTGATGGATAAATGTAAATCACTAGGCCTGTGCCATCTCTGATAAACTGCTGTTTATGCCTATTCATTGCTTTTGGTGAAAATTCCAGTAAACTTTAAAGGAAATTCTATAAGTTGTTTGATAGTAGTTGAAGGTCTGTGTTGAACTTTGTAACATTATTTTATATCGTGCCTTGGCACTAGTATCTGTTATACCTATAATATTTTTCCCCCTAATATCCCCAGGAAACTTGAGTTCCTCAAACTTCCCCTGCCTTTGTCTTCATTTGCCCCTTGGGTTTAAACATTTGCTTTGTACATTTTTATACTTGATACATTTGAGAGAACATTTATTTCAAATTCCACTTTATTTTCTGTGCCATCTAGAAGAAACAGGAGAGACCTCTCAAAAGAAGACAATGTGGAACTCTGGATGGTGCATGAGCATCTTAACTCTTCAGTCTATTTGGAACAGAAAGTCTCTGCTGTGAACAAAGAGAGAAGTATGAACAAAAACAAAACTGATACGATAAATAAAGTAGGGGTCATAGTCCATATATCAAAAAAGTACCTCCTCCTACAAAGTTATTCTCAGCAGAGCTCCTTTTATAGCTGGTTCATGGAGGTCAATTGATATGTAATTGAATTTTCCAAAAATACCTTCACAGGAGACTTTTCAGTAACGCGATATAATGAGATTTAGTCCCATAGTGGTATCTGCAATCCTGAAAAGCTGTGCAGTGCTCTGGTTTTCTCACAGGTTGTCTTTCTGTGAGCAGATGGATACCTGTGTAGCAGGAGCTAAAATCGTGCTGTGAAAAGGACGTTGTTCATATCTCACCTGCTACGAGCTGCTGTGCCTTCTTGAGGACATAAGGGAAAAACCCACGTTGTTCTGCATGGGGTTAAAATGAGGATGGAGGGAAGGACTGAAAGTCTCTCCAGGCCAGAGAGAAGGAAGCCATGGTAAAGCATGATCTCTGGCCTCAGGCGTGAGCCTCCCTGGGCATAGTTTCATTGTCGGGTTTGAGGTTTAATGTTATTCACTTTCATTATCTTTTTTTTTTTTTTTTTACAAGTTTCTAGCATCATTATCTCTTGAGCTCTCAATTTGGGGATATTTCTTTTTTATTTCCTCACATATCTGCCACTTTTTGGGACAAGATGCATACTTGTTTAGCCTGAAAAGCCTTCTTGCACACTCCTGGGGACACTAACATATTACAGATGACGTTATATTTTTGTTCTGCCAACAGCAGATGTAAACTTCCCTCCCAGGTCAGGTACATGTGCCTTGGGCCACTTCTTTTGGCTTCGGTGAGACCAGACAGAGTGCAGAACCAGTTCCTGCTCCACCTGTGGGTGGAGATTGCCAACCAAGATGATTTTCCCTGTGTGTTGTGCTGGGCAGAATGGCTGGGTTGCAGTCACAGAGGTGTGCATGGAGAAGCAGTGAGGCAGCATCAGACACAAGTGCTCACTCTGTTCCAAATGAGGCTGTCATTTTTGTGTGTGTGCACTGAAAAATTCTTCCACTCACAATCACCTAGTTTTCCAGTGACTCAGAAGCAAACAAACAAGATAAGACAGTGGAGGAAAAACAGTGTCTTGCAGAAGCAAAAGAGTCTGTGTCTACAATGTAGCTGTCAGTTTGGTGAGGGGAGAGATCTCCAAAATGAGGGAAAATGGGATCAGTGGCTAGGTGGCCTGAAACTCCTTGGAAGTCGAGAGAAATTGCAAGGAGCCTCTGTGGTTGCATGTAGGGTTTTTCTAGACTGCAGCATGAGAGAGAAAGAGAAAGAGAGAGAGAAAGAGAGAGAGAGAGAGAGAGAGAGAGAGAGAGAGAGAGAGAGAAGGCAGAAGAGGTCATGTGTCTCCCTAAGCAGTTTGCATTTTGCACTGTAGGCCGCAAGGGCCTTTGAACAATTGCAAATGGAAGGAGGTGTGTTGTCCTGGAAAGATCGGGAGCATTGGAGGGAACCGCATGAATTGACATCCAGATGTTCCGTTTATTATCTGTGTGACCTTGAACAAAAAAGTTTTCTCATCTTCATTTTCCTTATTTGAAAGACAGATATAATAGCAGTGGTGAGAATTAAATAGATTTACACATGTAAAGCACCTCACCCAGAACATAGCACCCAAACGCAGGCTAGTTAAATTAATGTTTATCCAAAGCAAATGCACATAAATGTTGCTTATACCCCTTCAATCAGAAAGTCAGCTGGGTTAGTCAGGGGAAGGGAATGGTTGGCTCATTTGTCCCACATGAGTCAGGAAAATGCAGGCCAAGAGATAATACACTGATCCCTCAACAAATTTGAAAGGCACAGAGAATGTCTAAATGTACATAAAGGAAAATACCCTAAACTTACCATGGAAAAGAGAATAGCAGATTTTTAAACTTTCTTTTGCTTTGCTGATTTTTTTTGAGATTCTGAACAAAATGTTCTCCGCAGGCCTGCCAGCTGGATCATTTGGTCCAGGGAATTCAGTGCCTGATACTTCAATGTTCCCCTCTGGCCCTATAGCCGGCACTTGAAAATGACATGGAAGAAGAGATGTGATCAGTAGTACCTACCCACGGCAGGTATAGAAATTCCTGTGCTGTAACGGATTTGTTTGTGGATAAAATGTTCTGGTTTTAGTCAAAACTTTTCAAATAAACAGATCATGCACTGAAAAGAGAGATGCTCAAAAATCCTAGCCCAATAAATTGATACAGTGGAAAAACACAGCCTGGGACTTGGAGGAGCTGCCTTCCAGCTTGAGTTCTGCCAGTGTTACTCTGTGTGAACCTGCATAGATTAGGTCACCTCTGACCCTCAGGTTCCTCATCTATAAAATGGCGAAATTGGCCAAGATTGCTAAAGTTCCTTTCAGGTCAAACTGCATTATTGTAAAACTTGATTTGCATTTCTGGGCTGAATATCATATCATCACTCTGACCCCCAGGCCTATTTCTCTTCCATCTTATAATCAATCACCAAATCCTGTTTACTATTTCCGTTAAGAATCTGAGCTTTGGAATCAAATGGACTTTGATGCAAATCCCAGCTCAGTCATACAATAGCATAAGGGAAGTTACTTCTCTGCACTTCAATTTCCTCATATACAAAACAGGTCGACAATAGTGTTTATATCATAGGGTCATGATGGGGATTGGAGTAGATAGTGCATGTGAAGTGCTTAGCACAATGCTTACCGTTAAAATATTTATTAAAAATCTCCCTTCCAAATAGCTCTGGAATTTGACGATTCCTTTTTATCCTCATGCCTTAACACTTCTTGCTTGGAGTACTGAAACCAAATTGGTTTCTTTAATTCTAGTCTAACTCTTTGCCCCAGCGGGCAGGTAATCTTTCGAAAACAGGTGACATTACAACAACAATAATACAAGTTCTATGTGGCCCACAGACATGGAAGATGGAGAGGCCTAGAAAACCAGGGCCTGATTTAACAAATTCGAGTGCATATTTCCTGGGGTCTTGTTTGAATGTGACAAAAGAAAAGATCTTCTTGAACTTTCCAGGCTGATTTTCCACAGTCAGACTGAGGCGCGCTGGGGGTTGGGGGCAGAGTTAGGGATCCTTAACAAAGGTCCTCTGTACACGGCATTTATGGCTCCCACACTCTCTTCTGAAACCTTCCCAAGACTTGCTTTGATTTCGGGGCAGATTCCTGTTTGTCCGCTGAGCAGAAGTGCAGTTGATTGATCTCTGTGTGGGCACCGGCTTTTGGTCAGACAGGCTTAGGTAAAGGACGAACTTTCTAAATCAAGCCAGGCCCCGTACTGACATTTTCAGAGGCAATTTGGAGCACAGCGCAGCTGCTTTGGCACAAGGCTAGGGCTTCACTTCCTTCCCCGTGTCTTTCCTGAGACGGGGTGGGGGGAACGGGCAGAAAAACATGGATTTAAACTGCAGCATCCGTGATTTAGGTTAGGCATAGGCATTTCCTGCTCTGAGTCCTACGTAGTATAATAAAATTCACCGGACTTTGCACTAGGGAGAGAGCGGAGTCTCTCCTGCTGAAAAATCCACTCTACCGCCAAAACAAAACTAAACAAAAGTTTGGCTTCCATAACCGACCTGCTAACCCTCTGGTTCATTGTGAAAAAAAACGTCAGGAGGCCAGAGCCGTATCAGCGCGCAGGGTGTAAAGAGGGTTAGCGCGACACCCGGGAGAGCTGCTGGCTTTTAAACCCCTTTTCAATTTCAGGGCAATGGTGGCAACAGGGCCCAGGACTGGGAAGGGTGAGGGGCCCGCGCAAGGCTGACTCCGGCGTCACATTACAGGGCCAGAGGGACTAGAGAAAGGGAACATTTGGCTCTCATTACAGAACAAAGGGACAGGGTGCTAGAAAACAGAGCGAATCTGGGTCAGGGGTACCTGACTCTCCCACAGGTGCTGAAGTCAATTTGCACATCTCCACTCCGGAGGGATCCTCCCCAAAGCGTCTCCCCGCATTCCGCGTTTGCCAACAATAACATTTTACCAGGAACACAGCTTGTCAAAACCAGCATTATAGCTAGAGCAGTGGCGTGATGAAAATAATGTTTTCTCAGGGGCAAAGCTCATTGCTATTGAGAAGTTAGAGCTGTTAGCACATGATTTTCACTAAATCTCTTCCAAAAACCAAAATCTTTATATAATCTTTTTCAAAAAAAACACAAAGCTCCTTCTCTAATAAATTGTTTATTTTCTCTTGGAGGGGGCTGGAGAGGAGGAGGGAAGGCAGAAAATCTGTGATTTCTATGAAGGATAAATATTATTGATCATAATTCAAAATCTAACCCTTACATTCATCCTTAATTTCGACAGGGTTGTACATAATCTGATTGAGAGAGCACTGCTTTTTTCCCCTCAGTTTTTTGTTTCTAATCAATTACTTCTTGTTTTCTTCTTTTCCAACCTGCCTTTTCAAGCTTTATTTTGAAAATCTGTATTTTTTTTTTTTTTTGGCCAGGCAGTAACTGGTCAAAGTCTTTGGTGACTCCCCGGACTTCTGATTATTTCTGTTTTTCTCTTGTGAAATCATCTCCAGGCCTTTTAGAAGGGAGAGAGATTGGCTAAGATGCCACATTGCCTGCAGGTCTGCCAACTTACCCCCCCGAACCTTGTAACTGTACTTTAAGTCATTAACGACGAAGCCCCGGCAACGCTGGCGGAGGGTGCGTTTCATCTGAAACAATATAAAAGTGTACAAGGAGAGAAAAGCAGGCCTCAGGTATTTGCAGGGGTCCTGTTATGTGGTGGTTGCGATGAAAATAGGCTTAGTGACTTTAACAGCTGGCAATTTATTAGCAAACCTGGTCCTACTAAAAAAATATGGAAAATCAGAATTGATGTAGAGTGTTAATCGCAAATCCTTTATATTAGCAAGACTTCTGTATTGTGTTAACTTTTACTATTGCAGGGAGCAGACATCCTTTTGGAGCAAAAGGCTGGGCAAATGAACTTCCTTTGTCAAACACCACTCCAGAGGGATACAAGCTGTGTCTGTCTGCCTGTGTCATTCAGCCTAGAGGGCAAATAATTTTCCTTTATGTGACTGGGCAAAGCCAAGTGAAGAGTCTGCGGACTTAACTAGTGTCGCTTTTGAGAATCCTTTATTAAGGCTTAATTTGGAGTTGTCATTTGCAGTCTACGTTTGTGGTAGTTCTTTCTCAAAGTACATCATCCGAAAAAGTTGCCTTCCCTCCGGCTGAGCTTTTATACACAGTAATTGAAAACAACACATTTTCTGCTGCCAACTGGAGTCACCGGAGTGATCACTCTCTCTTTCTACTTTAGATTTAACAACGTGGTGGTGGATGAGATGGAAGACATGCTTTAAGTATTCAAAATGAAAAACACCAGAACACAACCGTTATTTTATGAAAGAGGCTGGAAAATGGTTAGTAAAGAAATCACAGATGTGTTTCACAGAAGAGGGGGAGGTGAGAGGAGTACTACATTCTGAAAATAGCATGACAAGCACAATATATTCCTAATTTTGCTCAACGCATTACTTTTGGGGTTTCCTAAGCTTTATTTTGGGGGTTTATTTTCACTTTCCAGAGTATCAGTGTGTTTGTGCACCTGCATGTGTGTGCGCATATGTGTGTATTTTTACCCTCTAGGGAAATGTAACAGTATTTTATAGAATATTGACTATAGTCATTTACCTATAGCCACACTAAATAAAGACAGTTAGATGAAACATGGAGATAACCACCCTCTCAAATTAGAAATTACATTTTTGAGCTATTGCCCAAGAAAAGAAACACAAAAATGTGAACATAGTTTAAATGGTAGACCACTCAAAACGGATCTGATGTTTGGTTAAAAGAAATCTACAATCACAGTTGATCATTTTTAGCCTTAATTTTACTCTACAAAACACATAAGTTTTTTGAGCACAGAGATCGTGTCTTGTTTTGCAGGGCCATGTAGCAGGTATTCAATGTGTCTGACTAATGAATTAAGAATATTAAAGGAGTATATGTTTTTATAGATGAGATTCGTCTATTCTTCCCTCTGTCTACAAAAAATTGTAAAGTGATGTCTTTTACTTACACTTTCTTTGGCTAAGCTTTAATGTGTATTTTAATGTATGTATTGAAAGAAGAATCACGATTTCATTTGTGACTGTTTTTTAGGTAGTGTAATTATATATCTAAGCAACATAACTGCTTATAATACTAAAATAGACATATGCCAATTTATATCTAGTAAGTGTTTGTGGCTGATTGTCATGTACAGTGAGCAATACCTAAGGAGAATTCTGTGCTCTGACAGTTCCAACAGTCCTCAAAGAGAAAGGAGCACACCACAAGAACAAGTATCTTTGGGTCTATACTTGCCTTTAATAAAGAGTTTTAAAATAGATTTCAAAAGAGTGCTAGGCCTTTGTAAGAATGTCTGTTTGGGTTCATCTGTATTATGAACATCTTTTTTGTGAGACAATAAAAAAGTCGAGCTATTCTGATTCTTCATTTATTACAGATATTTAACAGAGCATTAGATTAACGCAGTAACTCTGTTCTCATTGAGTATCCATGAGAATTTTGATCTACCTCTTCTACAGAGGAATAATTTGCTTTCATTTTTAATTTACAAATGCATATATAATGCTTACTATATGCCAGGCACTATTTTAAGCACTTTACACATTTGAATACATTTAATGCCATAACTCTATTAAATAGGTACCTGTATTATCATACCCATTTACGGAAAAGAAAGGCACAGAGAAATAGAGTAAATTTCCCAAACAGCACAGAGAAGCTGAGTAAATAGCCAAACAGGTAGGTGGAGGGCCTTAATCCCATGCAGTCTGGCACCAGAATCTTTGCCCTACTTTCTCTAGAACAGTGTTGTACAATAGACATATAATGTGGACCATACATGTAACTTTAAATTTAATTTAAATAATATTGTACATTTGATGGAACAGTTAAAGTGAAATGTAGTACAAAGTTGACCCATGAACAGCACGGGTTTGAACTGTACAGGTCCACTTATACTGGAATTTTCTTCTGCCTCTGCCATGCCTGAGACAGCGAGACCAATGCCTCCTCTTCTTCCTCCTCCTCAGCCTACTCAACATGAAGATGATAAGGATGAAGATCTTTATGATGATCCACTTCCACTTAATGAACGGTAAGCATATTTTCTCTTTCTTATGATTTTCTTAATAACATTTACTATTCTCTAGCTTACTTCATTATAATAATATAGAATATAATATGTATAACATAAAAAATATGTGTTAATCAGCTGTTTATGTTATTGGTAAGGCTTCCAGTCAACAATAGGCTATGACTAGTTAAGTTTTGAGGAAGGCAAACATTAATACAAGACGTTTTGGCTAGTTGGGGTGTCAGTGCCCTTAACCCCCTCATTGTTAAAGGGTCGGCTATACTGGCCAAATTAATATGGTTATGTCTAAGAGAAATATATTTTATACTGGTTCAGTTTTAAACTTAAAATTATTAAAATTAAGTAAAATAAAAAATTTAGTTCCACAGTTGCACCGGCCATATTTCGAGCAGTCAATAGCCTCCTATTTCTAATGGCTACCATATCGAACAGCAAAGCTATGGAGAGTAAACTCTCCATAGATGTGTATTCCTTGGAAATAAACCCAGGGAATAACATTAAGGTGAATTCAACACATGAAATTTTGTTCTCCCTGTTACTCCAGGCAAGTTGCCAAGGCAGAAGCAAAGAATAAACATTGGCTCACAATTTCTAACTCACCAGAGGGCTAAACATCATTGGGTCAGCAAGAGAATATCCTCTGATGGGTTTATGTTCTTAAAGTGGCCATTTCCAACAGTGTGCAGACTATGCCTGTCCAGGGGAACCTGCGTGCCTGTCCAGGGCATTTCCTCCTTAAGAAGGAACATCAACACCACCAACCACAAGTGGAGAGAGGGAGGAGAGACTTAGATACCTCTATGCCCCACCCACACCAGATGCGTACTGACATTTCCACCACTCACAGGTTAACAAGTTCTTTTTAAAAAAATTTTTACTAAAAAATATACCATAAACCATATCTTACTATGGTTTTATATTTCCTTTTTAAATATCAACATAACCAATAGCACAAATGTATTTGGAAGCTGGGAATGTTAAATAAAAAATGAGTGACTAGGTTGAGAGAGGACAGAGCAAAGACCTTTTTATGTTCCTTTCTTCTGATCACTAAGAATCCAAAAATAAATCAAGAGAAAGTATGATGCATAGATAAAGAAAATGTGATCTCTCTCTATATAATCATGTGCTGCATAATGATATTTTGACCAAAGAAGGTCCACATATATGACTGTGGTCCCATAAGATTATAACGGAGTGTAAATATTCCTATCACCTAGTGATGTCGTATTCATTGTACCATCTTAAGACTGTAGTGCAATGCATTACTCGTGTGTTTGTGGTGATGCTGGTGTAAACGGTAACATACTATAGAGATTTGTAGCCTAGGGGCAATAGGCTATACTATGTAGCCTAGGTATGTAAGGGGCTGTACCCTCTAGGTCTGTGTAAGTACACTCCGATGTTCATATAACAACAAAATCATCTAATAACACATTTCTCCGAATGTATACTTGTCATTAAGTGACCCGTGACTGTACATAGATATATATAATGGAATATTATTCAGCCTTAAAAAAAATGAAATCCTGCCATTTGCAACAACATGGATGAATGCAGAGGACATTACACTAATTGAAATAAGCCAACACAGAAAGACAGACACTTGAGTGATCTTGCCTATGTGTAGAAGCAGAGAGTAGAATGGTGGCTGCCAGGGGATAAGGGGTGTGGAAAATGAGATGTTGGTCAAAGGGACGAAGTTTTAGTTATGCAGGATGAGTAAGTTCTGGACATGTAACGTACAGCATGAAAATTATAGTTAATAATACTGAATTGTGTACTTAAAATTTGCTAGGAGATTTGATCTTAAGTATTTTCACCACACACACAAAAATCATAATTGTGTGAGATGATGAATATGTTAATTAGCTTGATTTTGGCAATCATTTTACAATATATACCTATATCAAGTCATCATGTTGTACAGCTTAAATAAATACAATTTTTATTTATCAAGTATACCTCAAAAAAGATGGAAAAATACAAAAAACTTGTACATTAAATGTGGCAAATACGCATGCATTTTGTATTTGTGCTTTGAGCCTAATACAAATTTAATCTTGCTAGAAATATTAAAATCATTTAAACTATGTTTTAATAACAATGGTGGTAAATTTCACACTTGAATAATTTATTAAAGATGATACTTTTGTTAGTATGAAACAAATATTTTTATAAACTGATGTCAATACTACCAATTATGATTATTTTGAATTTTTTTGTTGTTAATGAGGGAAAACATATTTGTGATTTTTTACCTTTTCAATTTTTGATCGAATGGATGATCCTGTGCGAGATAATACAGAGACAGAGAGAGAGAAAGCAAGCTCCCTGGGGTCAGCTGACCTGGGTTTTAATTCAGGAGACCTGGATTTTAACTCAGGTTCTGCCACTTAAAAGCAGTTTCTCTCAAAGCTTAAATACTTTATTTAATCTTTGTGAGTTTCCAGGTTTTTGCCCTGTAGATTGGGGACAATAATGTACATTTTTTCAGGCTGTTAAAAAGTATAAATGAGAAAATATATGTAAAATGCTTAGTATAATGCTTCACACATATTAGGAAGCTAATACATTTTAATTTCTTTTCAATAGTTACATGCACATTCCTTCGTATGAATGGATCTTAATTCATCCAATGTCTCAAAACTTTTATTAGCAAAAATACTATTAAAAATTGGTTTATGATATTTCCAATCATCAAAACTAATAGTGTTTATGTCCTTTTTCTATTAGAAGTTTCTAAATGTTACATAAATTAATTACTGCTGTGATCAAATTGATTCAAATGACAAATTATTCAGGGCCTGAATTTTTGACAATTTTCTAGAGGGAGGAAAAACAGAAAGTAGACAAAAGAAGGGAAGAAAGAATAAAATCTTGAATAACAGCGAAGTAATCATACTAGTAGTAATTGAATAAAACATTATTCTCTTTTGGATTAAACCCTTCAGAGGGATTTTCCTTTATACCCTATCATTAATGACAGGAGGCCCCCTGAAGTCGTATCATGGTGCCTGCAGCTGGGCTATTTAAAGGGTGCTGTTTCATTTCCAAACCTCACTGCCTTCTGACGTCTCCAGCACTGTTCACTTGGCACCCTTGGCTATGCTTCAGCAGATAATTTGTATGCTACATAAGCATTTAGAAAAACCCAGAGTTAAACCAGGGATAAGAGTCATCAGTAACATTTATAGACACTGAACTCCTCCTGATGCGTCACAAGTGGGTCAGAGGGTGCATCTTTCAAGAGAAAAAGAACATTCTTTCAGTGCTATTTCTATTTCCACATTGATATGACAATGATTCCTACAGCTAAATTCAGGCTTGACCTCATCTGTCAAATGATTTTATTTAGTCAATAGATTTTTTTCCTACATATCAATCTCTCCTTTTCAAAAAAAAAAATATCAGAAATTTGCGTTTAAGTTGTGCTTATTGTCACAAGTAAATTTTTTAAAATGCAAGAACAGCCTTTTATTGACAAGAATTCAGCGTGAGGAAAAATTTAGATAAATGTAGTGAATGCACCAAGAATGTAATAAAACCTTCTTTAGATTAATAGATAAAAGAGCGTTTTGGGGAAATTTTTTTTTCTTTGCAGAGTTGGAATATGTGCTCTGTTCATGGAAACCAGCTGTCTTGCCACTTCCCAGCACTCGGAGGAAACAGAAACTTGCTTCTTCTCTACTGTTAATGCACGAGGGTGTGCCCAAGGCAAAGGTTAAAGTGGCGAGGGATCTGCAGGTGGTTTTATGGATTTATGGAGGGCAGGTCAAGGAAACATCTTTCTTTGCACTCCTTCTTTTCTCCAAATTGGGCATTGCCTGAAACTGGCGCATTCAGCAGCACTGTGGGGTGAGGTATGTCCGGGGCACCATTTCCCTCTAAGGCAAATACCTTCGCCGCTGGCACACCATCAGAATTTGCAAGCTCAGCATGCACCTTTGACACGGCCATGCAGCTGACAGCACAGTTGGCATTTGGTAGCTTCCATTTATCCTAGGTCAGCTCCTGATGCATCGACATAAAATGAAATAAAGATTTGGGCAGTAACTTCAGAAATAAAAATGGGAATGTCCAATAGTCGACGTTAGTCTGCCCAGGCAGAAAAGCATTTATTAAGTTGGTAAGATGGGGAAAATCAGATATATGAAAGCAGCTGCTCTGGATGAAGAAATAGATTGATCAGAACATTATTTGAAGATCCAGAAGAGGAAACCACTGCCTTATGATAGCCAGCTGATTGCTTAAGATGTAGTTGAGAATACCACACATTTCAGTAGGCAGATATTGTCACCGTCACATCCTCAGTGCCTAGCACTGTGCCTGGGAGCTGGTGCTTACTCAGTGAATATTTGAGCAATTAATGAATAAAGCCCCTGACTGCATTTAAGAGCTATATGTGTATGTGTTTATACATAATTACTTTTCTAGTTCATATAGCTAATGGATGACATTCCCAAGTTATTTTTCTACAAGAAACAGGATAAGGAATAGGGAACTAATATTTTTCTTTGCTTCCTACTGTATGCTAGCAACATTTGAGCTCTGTGCTTTATGAATATTCTTTTACTTTGTCTCACAATGACCATGTCAAGGGGAAAATTAATCCCATTTTGTAGATGGGAATATTGAGGCTCGGAGTCTATATAACATGTCAAAATTTACATAGTGAGGAAATAGTCAAGCCAAGATTGAAAGGTAGGTATCTTTGATGCCAAAGTCCATGGCTTTTTCTCTTTACCTAAAACTTAAAATGTCATCAACTGTAATGCATTTTAAGTAGAGACTGTGTATAAGGAGATATTCTTCAAGAATTCTACATTAAAATAAATACAGAGAGATTATTTTTCTCCATGACAGAGAAGATCACTTAGCAAAATATAATGGATTGAAAAGATCCTTCTCAAGAGATACAAAATATACAGAAATATATACTAATTTGGAATAAACTTAATAAGAAATATGCAGAAACGAATGAAAACAAAGCTATAAAGCTTTACCGAAAAGGAAAGTATATAACAATAAATAGAGAGATATATTTTTTCTAGGAGGGGAATTTCCAAGATTGTAAAGTTATCACTTCTCTCCCATATTAATGTATACATTTAATGAAATTTTAATCCAAAGTCCACAAGATCTTACTTTGAAATTTGACCGTTAATACTAGAGTTTGTCTGGAAAAATAAATGAAGGAAAGCAGGCAAGGTTTTTTTAAAAGAAAAATAACGAGGCCCACTTGCATTATCAAATATTAAAATAAGTTATAAATCACAGTACTTAGAACTGGCATTAGAATTTACAGCACATCATTGGAAATATAAAGAGATTAACTAGATGAATACATAGATAGGTATGTGTAAAATGAATATGATAGATGAAATTCCAAATTGATGAGGAAATAATAGATTATCCAAGTAATGATAATAAGGTCATTGGTTTAAAAATGCAAAAATAAGTTGGATAGCTATTGTATTAAAAATTTATTCATGTGGTTTAGAGCAGAAGGTCCTCAACCTATGGTGAGTTGTATAATTATTTCATCATATATTACAATGTAATAATAATAGAAATAAAGTGCACAATAAATATAATGTGCTTGAATCATCCCAAAACCATCCCCCCGCCCCTGGTCCGTGGAAAAATTGCCTTCCATGAAAACGGTCCCTGATGCCAAAAAGGTTGGGGATCCCTGGTTTAGAGAGTTAACTACAACAACTTAAAGATGATTGTCTCACTGATCTTAAAGCAGAGTGCAAAGAAAATTTTTTAAAATATGGATAGAAAGTATCAAAGATAAAACTAAAGAGCAAATTATAAACTGTAAAAAATAAGTGCAACATATTATAGAAAGATTGTTAATATCTTCAGATTATAAAGGCTTTCTTTTAAATAAAAAGAATGAACATATAAGAGCATAAAAAGAGACATGAACAGGCAAGTCACAAGATGTATATGATGGATAAATTTATATATCACTTAAAAAATTCCCTAGTAATCAAAATATGGTAATGAAAACAAGACATCGTTTCCTGCCAAATTCACATGCCGGGGATGTCTTTCTTGCATTTGCAGGTTTGTTCTAGGACTTGCCTCACCTTCTGCTGCTACCCTAGGTTGGGTTGGACAGAGCCATCTCTCATCAGCATTTGCTGGACATTTTCTCCCACGCCAGCTGAAACACTGAGACCCTCCAGCTACCAGATACCTCTTCATAGCTCCTTGGATAAAAGGAGGATATGCTTTGTTTCCCTTTTGCGATACCTCCTTTTAGGGGAATACCTGCACCATCTTCTTTATCCCCCAGGGACCTATTAAGTTTTATTGGAACAGCTTTTCACGGATCCCCAGCTCTCTGCTGGACTAGATTTTAATAAGAACTGGCCTGAGAAACCATTTTTGGCATCAGACTCCAAGTGGCACTCGGAATCTGGAATTGCAACTTGCACCCAGTGACTGAGTCTTCCTTTGGGATCAGGCTAAGTTTCTGTCAGGTCAGTTTCTCTCAGGCTTCTTGCAAATAAACTGAATCTCACTGCGAGCACATCCACCCCTGTCTGCATTGTCCTTAGAGTTGAGTTCAGAAAAACCTTTTTTTTTTTATCCTATAGCCATAAAATGGATTCTATTTTTTTCTTTTTTATGTTTAAAATTGTCTGTCAACCTCTCACCTGAACTAGCATTATTTCTGTAACTTTGAAATGCCATTTTTAAGAGTAAACATTATGTAGATGGAAAAACACACATTTTATTTTATGAGTTCATAGCTCAGGGATGGTAAATAATTTGCATGACCTTTTCCCTGAGCTAAAGATCAAGGTCTACATTTTACCTCATTCCAGGAAGGATAAGCAACATTTATGGATATTTTAAGTTGAATAAATAAAAGTTGAAATTAAGCCCTTAGTTCATTTTTAAATGCCTCTAGTTTTGTTAAGTCATCTTAATTTTTTTTGCCTTTAAATTATTGCTAAGGCTTTAACAAACTCACATCTTGACCCTGGCATTTAATATGTTCCTTTGAGGGTTTCTTTCAAAATAAAATTGAATATTTTCCATATTTGCCACCATTCTGCCTCCCACAAAACATGTTAAGGATATTTGAGGAAATGTTTCTAATTTTCAGACTGTCTCCTAAAAGTTAGTTTGAACAGGGAAAAGAGCTAGAGCCATAAATATTTTAAAGGTGTTTATGGGCAACTACTAATTTGTTCTAGGTTTACATTTCATATATTTAAACCCTATTATGATGACAAAGTTCTTTTTTTTTTATGATGACAAAGTTCTTGACATACACTGTAATACTAATGCTTCTAGATATTTTTCATACTTTTAAAAAAATAATTCTCATTTATTTACTCCATACAATTTGATTTTAAATTCTCTAGGAACAAAGACTATGTACATTTTTGTTATTTAAAAACATTTCTTTCTGGTGATTAGCTGTGTATTTGGTATATACAAGTTGTTAAATAAATCAACATATACTTATTGCCCATTTATTATATGAAATATTCAATAGCAAGAATTGAAGATCATGTAAGAGAAGAACAAGTTTAGTACATTATACCTGCCCCCTAATCTTACAGAAACAAGACATGCACACATAGAAAAGATGAATTATAATACAAGGCAGCACTTAGTGTCAAACCAGTGACAAAGTTGACACTGATATGCATGAATAAATAGCAATACAGAAGAACAAAGATGATGATAATGAATCTGCCATGTATTAGGTGCTCGATAATTGTTTGAATGAATATATTTGTTAAATTAATTATCCAAGAAGTACTTACTCCATGTCCCTTATCCTCGTAACAGCCCTAAAAGAAAGCATCATTAGCATCACTTTTGATGAGGAGAAAATTGACCTTCATGGAGGCTGCAGGTGTCAAGCTTTCTAAGAGGGACAGTAGGGGGTTTCACATCCCCATCTGTGTGACCCCAAGATCTATACTTCCCCTCCCCCACTACACTGCTTCTTGCAGACAAAATGCTTTCACTATGGTGACTTTGAAAAGGTGGGTCTACCCTTGTAGGGATGTTCATTTATCAAGTCATTCTTGCAACAAATACTTACTGATCACTCACCACGTATCACACACTGTACTAGGCATGTGATGGTGAGTAAAACCGGACCATGTCCCCATGAAGTGTAAAGTCTATTCAAAAGGATAGCAATAAAAATACCACAAAACTAGATGAAAAACTGAAATTCTAATAGTACTGGAAAGAAGATATACATAGTGCTAGAGAGTTTACAAAAATAGATAGACTTGATCTGGTCAGGGCGTTCAGGATCCTAAAATCAGAGAAGTAAGTTTAAACTTGGCAATTTGGAAAATAAAGACTATTCCAGATCTAAAGGACATGGAGCAAAAGGGAAAATGATGATTAAGAAGGACTAATTATGGACAGTAAGGATTGAGCTGAGAGAGCAAAAGGGAAAAGTCATCGTATTTTGTCTTTTTTCTGAGATCAATGGCAAGCCAGTGAAGAGTTTTAATTGCGATGTGATAAGGTTGAGGGAGTCCTGGCAGAGAACATATGACAGAATGTGGAGGTGGATTAGAGGGGGCCAAAGCAGATTTGTGTAGACCAGAAAAAAGGCTTTTTGCAGGCCAGCCAAGAGACCATCGCAGCTTGAACTACAGAGTTGGTAATAAAGATCCAGCAAAAAGAATAGATTTCAGAGTTTATTTAGGAGATAAATTAGTATAATTTGGTGATGGATTGGATGTGGTTAAGACTTGAAAAAAAGACAAGTCTCAAGGATGCATTCAGATTTCTGGTTTATATAACAATAGATGCTCATTCCATTCATTGTGACAGGAAACAATCAAAAGTTTGAGCGGGAAGAACTTGAGTTTAGGTTTTGACGTTGGATTTGCAGGACATTTCAGATGAGTTGGTAGACATGTGAAGGCAGCTACTGAATATATGTATCAGTTCCTCTAAGAAAGGTCTAGGCTAGAAAGAGAAATTTGTGGGTCTTCTGAGTGTAGGTGGTGATTGAAGTTGTTGAGTATAAATGAGATGACCTAGGGAAAGATAGAGAGAGAGAAGAGGAAAGGGCCAGTGGCTAAGCACTGAGCAGCAACAACAGTTAATGGCCAAGTAGAATAAAATGCGCTTCTTAAAGAGACAGAAGAGAGATAGAAAGTAGAAGAGTATTATATCTGGGAATCAAGGAAAATAGTATAAGAAAGGAATGACCCAATAATGTTGAAGGCTTTTGCAAGGTCATCTGAAATACTTCATGTCAAGTCATAGAGGGAAGGGAAAAGAATTTCTGACTGCCCAGCCTCCTGCCATAAGGGATTGGGGTGGAGATATAAATTCCTCTTTTTTATTATTATTTAAAAAGATTAGATAGATGGATAAAGACAGATATATAACCTAGTCCATTTGTGAATAATCGCTACCCACAGGGACCTTAATAAGGGCTACTGTACCTATTTCTTCCACCACTACCCCAAGTTTTGTCACCACTAGATTGTCCCATAGAGATGGTGCTCATATTAATAAAGCAATGTCTAATATATTTGTCCAAGGCTCTTTCATGCAGTCTAAAATAAATTATGTTGATTGTATTTGTAAGACTGTTTGAAAGCGTACTGTTAGCAATTTCTCAAACACACAGATATTTCAGGATGAAAACTTTCAGATAAAGAATACTTTTGTAAGGCTTTTTTTTTTTTTTTTTTTTGAGACAGAGTCTGTCTCTGTTGCCCTGGCTAGAGTGAGTGCCGTGGCGTCAGCCTAGCTCACACCAACCTCAAACTCCTGGGCTCAAGCGATCCTCCTGCCTCAGCCTCCCAAGTAGCTGGGACTACAGGCATGCGCCACCATGCCCGGCCAATTTTTTCTATGTATTTTTAGTTGTCTGATTAATTTCTTTCTATTTTTAGTAGAGACGGGGTCTCGCTTTTGCTCAGGCTGGTTTCAAACTCCTGAGCTCAAACAATCCGCCCTCCTCGGCCTCCCAGAGAGCTAGGATTACAGGCGTGAGCCACCATGCCCGGCCTTGTAAGGCTTTTTAGATTTGCTTCTGTTGGAAAGTCAACTTACTTCCTCAAAGTAATTTAAAATTCTTTTCAAACTTGTTTTTAACAAAATTTTTATTGTTATAAATATCATTGAAACTGGCAGAAATGTCTTATAATTTAAGAAAAAAACTTTAAATATGTGCATAGTTTGTAATTAAAGTGATTTGAGCAAGGGAATGACTAGGTTGTGAGAATCTCATAGAAAGCTGATCTAGAAAAGGTAAAAACTGCCAAGTGGGATACTAGATCAGATGCTGTTGCCATAGTCCAGATACGAAATATTTATAGCCCTAGACATCTAGAATGGGAGATGGGAATTGGAAGAAAATGAGAGTTTCTGGAAATATGTAGAAAAATTGACATGATGCGGTGACTGAATAGAAGCAAAGGCATGGAGTTGAGATTCAGCAAACGTCTCCATTTTGTGGGAGAAGAAACTCAGAGAGATGTGATAATCTGCCCACAAACACTCGTTTAATAAGTTGTAAACCTGGAATCCGTACTTTAGACTTCTGACTTCAAATGCAAGGCTTTTTCTAATATAAAGCCGTAACAAACTCCCAATAGAAAAAAAAGCCTAACACATTGAAACAGAGAGTAGAAAGGTGGTTACCAGGGACAGGGGGTGAGGAAATGAGGAGATAAAGGTGAAAGAGTATAAAGTTTCAATTGCATAGAATGAACAAATCTTGAGATCTAATATACAGAATGAAGATGAAGGTTAATAATATTGTTATTGTTACTGGAAATTTTCTAAGACAGTAGATTTTAGGTACTTTTACTACATACACACACACAAAGGTAATGACATGAGATGATATGGATATGTTAATTTGTGTGACTGTAGTAATTATTTTGTTAAGTACATGTATATCAAAGCATCATGGTATATACCTTAATTATATACAATTTTTAAAAGCTAAAATAAGGAATACAAAATTTCGTGGAAGTACAACACCATAAAATACACTTGATTAAGAAACAACATGAGTCAGAACTCTATTTCAGATGGAAAAGTAGCTTCCTCTAATGGTCTGCTTCCTTTAAGGAACTAGGTGATCACCACTAGCTTTCAATGGGGAATGACGAGAGTGAGGAAAGTCCACGCCGTGCTAGTGCTGGGGGCCCTGGGCCACCACACTAAGGAAGCACACTCTACACACAGCTGAACCAGCAGATCATTGTGTTCACACTTGCTGGCTCATGACTCCACAGAGAGCTACCCATGCTGGAATGAATGACACAGTGACTACAGCTCACACCATGCCCAGGCCCGCAAAGTTCCTATCAAAGGAATTCAGGCGGGAGGAAAAAAAAAAGAACAATGTTGATCATTTACTTTTTTTTTTAATTTGAGGAAAAAATGCTGTCAAGAAGGATGGACGTCTTGCCAAGAAATAGAAAATGAGGCTTTTTGTTTATACATCCCAAAGAAATCGGCTCTTATTTCAGTCAGGATCACAGAAGCCTTGGATATATTTTATATTTTCTTTTCAGAAGTGTAAAAGAAATACTTAAAAGTGCATATATAGACTGAACATAGATTTATTGCCAATGACTTTTGTAAGGCGGGTGGATTGAGGCTGCTAATGTAAGTTTATGAGTACAGCTGGTCCATTTAACGGCGGGTTTATAGGCACTCCTCAAGCGCGGCCCATGTCTGTGGAAGGTATGGTATCACACAAACTCTGTTGGACATATGGGACCATCTATGGGCAATGTACTATAAACCGACCTATAACTACTGCAGCTGTGATCATAAACCTTTTTAGAAAACAACTAGAAAAATCTGACATAGAAATGTTTGCTGTGTTTCCAAATGGGAAAGTGGAACAGGCCAAGTGAGTACCAACGCAATGGTTTGGGTGAACTTACCACAGACTCAGGTTAAACCAACAAAACCTATTTCACTCTCACTGTGCATTGTTTTCATAAATCTCAATTGAAGGATCAATGGCAATTCATTTTCTGCTTTTAAAATTCTAAGGTAGAAACCACTGGTATTCCACTGAACACTCAGTATTCCTCAAATAAGTCACCAGGATGTTGGTACTTACCTACAATGTTGATACAGTGTTTTATTACACAGGCATACCTTGAAAGAATTGTCTCCTGTGTAATGAAGATATGTTTCCAAGTTGAGACATTTCATCTGCTAAGGGGGCATTTTGCCTTTTCTCTGACATTTTGAAATATTTATTTTAAAAACCATTTTATGGAAAAGACCACCAGTGGACTAGTTAAGAGTGCATTATAAAAATACTATGACAGGATTTTTAAAAATTAAATGTTGGTATTCGAATGCATGACTCTTTCTCTGTCCTGAGACCTATCCATGGGCCACACAAAGTTGTAAGACAGCAAGGATGGCATTTAAGTTATAGTAAATATGGCTGCCTTCTAAAGCTTCTTGAAAGATGGAACCATCTCTTATCCATTTTTGTATTTTCATGGTGCCTAAAATTAGGACTTGCAGAGTAAGCACTGTCATTGCTTAAGAATACATAAGAATTTTGTAGTAAGAGACGGCACACATGGAAGTATTTTATTTACTTGTGTAACAGCAACAAAATGTCACAGTTTCCCCTTCTTCTGGTTTATGTTGACTAGTGCCAGCTGGTGATGTTGACATGTTTCTTTTCTATTACCTGTTAAAGAATATTTTTTAAATGTGTATAAAAACCACTTAGATTTTATTATGATTATTTGAAAAAAATAAATAGCAATAGGGCATGAGAGCATGTATGTGTGTGTGTGTGTCTGTATGTGTTTGTGTGTGTATCTGTTCTGTGCGTATATCCTTATTCTGAGACTGGCCTTGTCTCTACTTTTTTCCCATAAGTTACTAAATCTATTGTATCTATTTAGGTACATTTTGAGTTGTACTGGGAACATTTTGTGGTTAAGTAATACCACTTTGATTAAAGGAATCTATCATTGACTCTATAGTGTACTACATTTAGCATGTGTGAATCATTCCTTTTTAAAAAGAGGACTGTTTCTAAAATTAGCTCTAAATGCATTTGTATTTACTACTATAGTTGGTTCTCTTACTGAACTTGTAGAATAGCTAATAAAAAGCTTTTACATTTTTAATTGTCATATCATTTAGTCAATTCATAGAATATTTCTGAAGACTAATTTGTTATCCTCTACATTATTGTAAAAGATGACATTACTAGTTCTGGAACAGAATAATTGAGGATGGCTAAACTTCCCATTTTCTCTAGATGACTTTTTAAAATTTTTTGGTCTTCTTGAATCTAAGTGAGTAGAAATCAGGGAGTACATCAGAATATTTTATTTGGAGGACAGTTGGATTTCTCAATGTGGAATACCTAAATCATTTCAAGATGACTTTCAAAACATTTGGAGAAACTGTAGACGACTGTTTACTTACATGTTTTAAAAGGAATACTTTCTTAAAAACATTCAAGGTCCAAGCAGTCACTGTATTAAAAATTGTCTCTAGTAAAGTAAACCATTTGAATAAGATTTTAAAAAAACAATAAAAAGCAACATATAGAGGTTTATACATTTCAAATACTTTGATGTATTTTATATCATTTCCTGTCCACAATAATTCTTTGAGGTGGACAGTTCCATTATATTCCCATTTTATAAATGAAGAAATGAAGGCCCTAAGAGGTTAGTTGTTTTCCATAAGTCTCATAGCTAGAGATCTACTTTGACCTTGAACACAGGTCTTGGATCCCATGACATGATAAGGCTACAACTAAAATTCACATATTACCTAAGTAAGGGAGGGTGGAGGGAATCCAATTGCACTCACACTTTTGATATTACTGCTGTTACATGGGAAAGCTGAAAAGAGAGAGAGCCTCATACGGAATAGAACACAGGACAGGTACATTTATTGTAAGAGGGCCATTGGAAAATTTTGCCATTTATAGCACTGGTTTGGAAGGGCAAAGTTAGGTCACACTCTGGACAGCTGAAGGGAGGGGCTGAATGAGCTCATGGGTGATGAGGTATGATCTTAAGATGAAAGGAACCAAAACACAAACGTCACAATTTGAGTGGAGCCAATCCTACGTGAGTATCTAAATGAACTGGAACAACTGTGGAAAAAACACTAACGTATCTTTCTTTAATTTTTTAATTTTATTATATTTTTAAATATATAAAATGATGATTTTTCACTTAAGCAACCTTGGGTAGAAGACGGAAGGAAAAACCACATCAGAAGGAGCTATTTCATTCAGCCACCACATCTGTTCAAGTACAACTGGACATTCCAAAACCCTTTTGTGCTTGTTTAATCATGCCAGATATTCTGCTGGTTAGAGAAGAGGTCAGCCCACCACCTCGCAAAATGTTATCTCAAAATCTGAGCACCTAATTTATTTTAATTTTAGACTGTTCAGTGATAATAAAATTATTTGTTTGAAATTCCTCCAAGTTATTAATTTAATCTTAGCTAAATTATTTTAAATATAATATAGTAACATAGGTTGGTTCCTCTCCATTTGATAGTATCTTGGGGAAAAAACAATGTTAAATATTCTCATCAATATATTTTTCCTATTCCATGATGAGGATTTTGAACTTAATTCTTACAAATAAAGAGCCATAGAAAATCTTACTTTATTTAACCTACTTTTTTCTATTTTTCCGCCTTGCCTGCCTTCTATTTTTTATTTTTTTATTACTTTTAT
>NW_012156173.1:2998847-3015387 GCF_000956105.1 Propithecus coquereli
TAACCTACTTTTTTCTATTTTTCCGCCTTGCCTGCCTTCTATTTTTTATTTTTTTATTACTTTTATCTCCTCACTATAATTTGAAAGCCTTATAATCTATTTCTCTATAAGAGACCAGCCTTAAAATCTCACATGTTCACTGTGTTTAAGTCTAAGATTCTTAGACGTCCTAACTTTTCTCCTGTTCAATAAACATTGCAGCAGCTTCACTCCAATTTATCTCCAACTTGTAGCAGTGATCCAGTATTTTACTTCCATCTTATTTTTATGTACTTCTAAATTAATAATTTTAAAAATATACAGCTGAATTTTATTTATAATTACTCATCTGTTGACCAATTTCATTTAACACCATTGCTTATTGCATTCTGGGTTGCATTTTTTCTGGGTTCAATTTTCTTCTTAAAATGCATTTTTTAAAGAGTTTTATTTAGAGAAGACCTTGTCAATCATAAACTCCTTCAGAGTCTTTGCCTTTAAACCTTCTCTCTTGAATAAGATTTTTTATTTGTATAATTGGAGTTTATGTCTGTCTGTAGTTATTTTCACTTGGTACAATGAACTTGTTATTCCATCTTCTTCTGACTTCATCGTTGCTCAAGGAATCAGCTTTAATCTAATCACAGTTCCTTTGTAGGTGACAGTTTTTTTTTTTGAAGATTTTTTTGTCTGTGGTATTCTGCAATTTTGTTACTATTTGTTTAGATGGGGAGTTATTTTTATTTATCATACTTGGGACTCAATATTTCTTTAATTTGAGAATTCAGGTCTTTATCAATTTAGGAAAATTGCCCCCAAATTAACTCTTTACATATTGCCTTCCTCCTATTCTCTTTTTTTCTCTCCATGTGGAACTCATGAATAGATTGTATTTTCTCATTCTTTGTTCCATATGTCTTAATCTTGTTCACATTTTTCAACTCTAAAATTAATCTCTATTTTGCTATTTTGGGTCAATTTCTTATTTCTATCTTTTTAAAAATAAACATATCTATCTTCTAGTTTATCAAAGTTTATGTTATCTGTGTCTATTATTTGATTCTTTTTCAAGTCTTACAAGTTTGCTTTCATGATGCCTTTTGGTTGTTGTATAGTTTCAACTCTTCTTTTTATGCTTTTAGTCATTTTAGAAAATATTTATTTTGTATACTTTGTCAAATTATCTCTATTATTTCATGTTATTGGAGTCTAAACATGTTGTTACTATGTCTTCTGAATCTTGTTCAGGGGGGATTATACCCCTGGATATTTTATAATTCTGAATTATAAGACATAGACTGTAGAGGCCATATCAGCTCAGGAGCTAATCACTCTCATGTTCAGTTCTAATTTTATTCCTGGCACTTAGGGAAACCTATTTTTTGTACATTTCAGCTATGGATTTAAAAGACAGGTTTTATTTTATCTTGAATTCTAGGTGTTAGAAGTGGGAAAGTTTACAGGCTGTTGTCATTATACTTTGTTACACATGGATAAAAAAGACATAAACTTCCATCTGGTAGGACCTTAAGCTAAACATATAAAACTAGGAAGAATTGAAACTCAGATTCTTAAATATTTTTGTCTCTGGTTCTCAGAATACTTGATTATGAAGATTATTATAGTCATTACTGAATCTCCAAGACAAAAAAATTAACTCCCAAGAAATAACTTGATCAGAATTCAAATGAAACATGATCTTCACAGCCATTTTATTTATTCTTCAAAGAAATAAACTAATCTAGTTAGTTACTTTCCAGGGTGATTTGAAAATTTCTATTTGAAAGCAAAATTCCTAATACCATACCATATGTTTGCTCACTATATTAATATAAATATTTCACTGGTTGTCATTTTACAATTCTGAATTAGATCACCTTTTATATTATTGCTAAATGCTTATCCAGATTTTGGGGCTGTTTTGCTTCCTTTCTCATGTAAACCAGAATCACTCTAAATCACTCGAATTATTCTTTAGAAGAAAAGGACACATAAGATTCATAGTTCTGTGTAATTTTCTCTTTTCGTGATTTATCAATTTTCCATTCCTCTGTGGTATACTTGAAATAAGACTATGAAACTACAAAGTTGGCCCAGAAATAAGAGATTTGATTGTTTCCTGCCTCTTTTACATCAATAATATGTATTTTATTTCAAGGAAAAAAAGTTTAGAAGGTTTTCTGTAGTAGAGTGACTAATTTACTATCCTCCTGGGTAGCAGTAATATCCATGCCAAGAAATTATGAAAATTTTATATATCTATGGTCTTTGCTCTGGTGGCCCTTCGCTTACTAGCAGAATAATGTGAGAATCACATAAAACAGATGGCCTGTGAATCAGTGTAAAAATATGTATAGTATGAAAATACATGTAGCAGGTATATGCATATGAATGCACATATATGAGTAAATACTAATAATATAATGTGTTAAAAGTACACTATTTGTGTGAACCATGGAAATGTCCATAAAATAAAAATTTATATAAATTAGATTTACATCTGGGGTGATTTACTTTATATATAAATGGCCATATAGAGAAAAAAACTATTCATTTTGTATATACTGTCCAACCTAAGGATTCCACCTTTATTTGTACTTTAAATAAAAATAAAAAGAAACTCGGTGAAATTTAAATTTCAAAGAATTTATTATCATTGTGTTTGTCTTACTTCTTTTTTAAAAAACTCTGTCAAAGACAGTATTCTCATCTGTTCTGCTAAGCTATTTGGGAATTATTTAGATTTTAAAAGAAACAAACAGCAACAACAACAAAACAAGGAGAAATTCAACTTGCTACAGCAGAAAAATAGAACAAAAATTGATAGACTGCATTTGATTTGTTGGCTTTTTTTTTTTTTTTTTTGAGACAGGGTCTCTTCCTGTTGCCTGGGTTAGATTGGGTGGCATCATTCATGGGTCACTGCAACCTCAAACTCCTGAGTTCAAGTGATCCTCCTGCCTCAGCCTCCTGAGTAGCTGGGATTATAGCAAGCACCACCACACCCAGGCTAATTTTTTCTATTTTTTGTAGAGACGAGGTCTTGCTATGTTGCTCATCTTGGTCCTGGCCTCAAATGATCTTCTCATTTTGGCCTATTTTTCAACTTTCAACGGTCTATCCTTAAAGATTAGGATAGAGTCAGTTTTCTGAGGCTTAGGCTTCATGAAGATGTCTGAGATTGAAAGAGTAGAAAGACCTAACCAGTAGAATATGGGTGAAGTGAGGTCCCCTCCTTCCATATCTGGTGCATTAAACTATCCTACTTGATCCTCCACACTCTTTCTTGGGGTCTACTGGGCAGATGCAAATGGCCAGCCAAGGATCCATGAAATGAAAGAATCCAGAGTGCTTGAAAGAACCACATGGAAAACTTCTCATTTACCAGAGCTTACATGAGTAAGAAATAGTTTGATGGATTTAAGTCACTGAGACTTGGAAGTTTGTTATATTAGCTAGCATTATATAACTAATAAAAATAAGTTAAAAGGAGTGTTTCAACACTACATATCTAGCAAAGTTAATTGAAAGATAACAAATTATAGTTTGCATATAAAATAATTTATGTTAATAATTTCTTAGCTGTTAATAAATGAGATGAAAAATAAACATGAAAGATACTTGGCTTTGAGGGATAATGGGTTTCTTAGAATAAAATCTTAAGGTATAAACTCTCAGCATATTAACCTAGGAAATAATAGGAGGTCAATAAATATTTGGTGAATAAGCTCTCTGGCAACTAGACTAGACTCTATTATGGGATCTCTGTCAGGGGATAACAGTGTATATTTTATTAGTTATTGATTGTTACCTAACAAATTACCACAAACCTAAGCATCTTAAAATAACAAATATTTGTTATCTCCCACAGTTGCTGAGAATCAGGAGTTTAGCTGTTAGTTTTGGGCCAGGAACTTTCATGAGGTTGCAGTAAAGATGTTGGCTGGGTCTACAGTCATCTGTGTGCTCTCAACTCGGGCTAGACAATCTGTTTTCAACCTCCATGGTAGCTGGAGACCTTAATTCCTCATCATGTGAACCTCTACCTCTTCACTAGGCTGCCTAAATGTTCTCATCACTTGGCATCTGGCTTCCCCCACAGACGGGAATAGAGTGGAGTAGAGAGCGAGGGAGAGAGAGACAGAGGGAATCCAGAGGAAAGCCTCATCCCAAGGGTAGCCTCGGTCTTTTATATCCTAATTTCAGAAGCAAAATACCGTCCCTTCTGCCATATTCTACTGGCCATCCAGACCAAACCCAGCACAATGTGAGAGGGCAATACACGAGGGTAAGAATACAAGGAGGTGGAGATTCTTGGGGGGCCATGCTGGAGGCGGCCTACAACATACATAACCTCTTTGAAGTTTATGTATGTAATTATCATTAGTGCTACAAAAATATTAAAGTAAAGACAAATGTGTATCACATTATTACGAAGAAGCACATGCTCATTTTGAAATGAAGTTTTTGAGTAATATAGATGTACACTGGAAGACTTGCAATGTGCTCCTCTATCCTACTTGTCTTCATTTGTTAAAAAATTGCCTTTCATCTAGGGACATATTACCCCAAAAGAGTCTCCAACTAACAGAACATTTTATAGGAAGATTTTTTCAAATTTTTTTGAAATTATGTATTTAATTATTTTAATTGACAATAAAATTGCATAGATTTATGGTGTACAGCATGTTTTGAAATATGCATACTTTTTGGAATGGCTAAATTGAACTAATTAACATATACATTACCTCACATACTTACGCATTTTATATATATATATATTTTTTGTGTGTGGTGAGAAAAGTCAAAATCTACTCTCAGAGATTTTCAGGTATAGGTACATTGTTATTAACTATAATCACCATGCTGTACAATAGATCTCTTGAACTTATTCTGCAGAAAACATTTTTGAGGATTCTTATAACTTCTAGGTTACTTGAAATTCTAGAAGTTTGGAGTTATATTTTCGGTTCCATCGCTCTTTTAAAACACCTAACACAGGGTTTCACAATAGGAACTCAGTAAATATTTGTTGATTTAAAATGAATTTAACTCAAAGCAGTAGATGTATTTTCAATACACAAAAGAAGAAAATCATGTGGGTCTTTTTTTATATGGTTCTTTTTTATAAAACTGTTTTTCCGTGAGTCCCTTAAATAATTGGAAATAAAGAAATCCAGACCGTAAGATATATAGCATGGCCCCATTTAAATGATGCTAAATTAGCTGAAACTTAGGTACTGTAGCTCCCTCAGGACTTTCAAAGATTTTTGGCCTGAATACAAGGCTCACAAAACACTATTATCTGGGGACCTAGGGCATGTTTTCCAAAGGGCTGCTTGGTCCCTATTCATGTAAAACTTTGTTTATCCAAAAGTTTCATAACGTACATTACCCGCTTCTACTCACCTTCCTAGCATTTCTAGCATCTGATGATCCACCTGAACTTTAGTCTTAGTTAACACAATTCTAACAACCCTCTCAATGGTTCCTTAAATATTAGTAAGCCGTATTTTTGCATTAACCAAATAGTCTAGGATATCACATTTTATATGTGGAATATCTTTATGAGAATGTTTGAACTGAACTGTGCCATTTATGTCTAGTTTCTTGGTGTAGCAATTTACAACTAATAAATTCACACACTATAATCAAAATTATTTTTCCTAACAACAGGCATTTGTAAGCTTTTATTTCATAATATGAACGAATTCGTTAATTAATTATAAAATTTACCCTGAATAAACATCTAAAGCAAAAGTACTTTTACCTATATTCTGGTTTATCAGAGACATTTTGACAGGGGAGACATTGGTCTTAAAAGTGTATCTCTTTGTTTTACGAAAATCTTTCATCCTTTGTAGTCAAAGGAGCACATAGCATAGATTCACCAAATAATCAACTTCAGTGTAAAATACTTTGACAGAACCTTTACTGCATAAATAATCTTAGCAGCTTTAAAAACTCTCTTGTTTCACAGTTTCTTGTCATTTTATGTCATGTCACTTGGGAATTATGATCAGCATGTAATTCGTGTGTGTTTTATTAACATATAATTATTATGTCCCACGTGTAGCACGTAACTGTTGGTTGTCAACTCAGTGGCCACCTCTCTCATCTTTCTTATCAACACAAATCTGATTTTTTTTCAGATATTTGACGATTTTGCACTCAGGAGAGATGGGCTCCTTGTCCAAATCTAGGGGCTCAACCGTGACTGTGCTAAGCCAATCCTTGTAATTCATTCTCCTTTGTCAGTGAATGTTTAGGGGGCAATATGTGATCCATTTATGGCTAGTAAGATGCAGAGGTAAGTATGTTATAGGGTTTCTGGGAAAATGGTTCCTGATCACAGGAGAGGTGTGCAAGGAATAACTTCCTCTTTATTCCTACCTTTGGATGTTACGCAGAGAGGAAATGGGGATTAAAGCTGCTGCAGCAACCGCGATTCTCCCTGAGCTCTGACTTTGCTAAGCTGCTGTATAAACCAACCGTGAAACCCTCTACTTCTGGACCTCTTGTGGTGTGAGCTATAAAAAAATTGATCTTTATTTGAGTATTTCATTACTTTAAATTATTTCAAAAACATCTTAACTGACATACCATAGCATTAGCACCCTGTATGTATCACATAAGGGGCTAGTGTTTATGGGGTTACTTCTATACCCCTCTTGGTGGAATTTGTTTTCCATAGTTGTTAGTAGTGGCAACTGTGAATAATGTTTGATATCCTATTAAGATTTTTTGTGTTTATATTTTTATAAAGTAGGCAACATTGTCTGCATTTTACTGATGCCAAAAAAGGGGCTTACGGAGTAATTACCTCAAAGTTACACAGCTGGTAAATGATAGAGCTGAGATTTGCTTCCAGATGTATTTAACTTCAAAGACTGCTCTCAGCTACTGTGCTGTGCTTCCCCGCTCCTGGGCAGTGATACTGCATCATACCATCTCGCCATTCCGAGTCGTTGTGCTCTTAACACATTTATTTCTCTTAATTATCACTTTTTGATGTTCTCCTGAATCTCACTTCCCCCACTTTATTAAGAATTTTTTCAAGCATATAACAATGTTGAAATAATTTTATGGTGAACACCTATATCCTCACCACCTACATTCTACCATCAACATTTTACTATATTTGTTCAATCACATCCTATGTTTTATTATCACCACTAATCATTCCTTTTACATTTTTCTCTTCTTTAGTTTTTAGCAGTTTCCTAACATGCATGTACACACATTTTTATCTACAATGGAATTGATGGCCCCTTGCATGCTTATTTAGCTTTCTAAGATCTGATAAATAAGCAAGTGATGACTTCTCTTTAATACTACTATTTTATTGCATGTTAAAATGATAGAATTATGCATTACTAGCACTAATAAATTAAAATAGTCATCATTATAATTGGTTCAGTTCTGAATGTTTGGCTCAATACAGAGAGCTTGTGATGTCACTATAATAGACTCGCATTGTCTTCCATTTATAATTATATTTACACAATGATTAATAATGATGTCATTAAATCATTATTGAAACAGATAAATGAATTGTAATATTCCTGAAGTAGTTCTAATTCAGGGCACTCATGCATGTTTTTTCTAATTTTAAGAGTTTAAAAAGATTGCTCTCTTGATGCACCAGCAAAAAAGTTGTGTGTGTTTTTGCGTGAGTGTGTGAGTACATGTGAGTGAAGCCACAGTCCTTTGTCTGAGATGCCACTATGCCCTCTGCAACATGTTTCTGTTTCTGAACCTCTGGCCAGACTCATTTAGGCCAACAGAATAATTCAGCAAAGTTCTTTAATTCATTTCTAACAGTCCAACTGGGAAATATAAAAGAAACCAGGTTTGTAGCTTGGGTCTCCAGCCTCCCCTTTCTATTTCCATAGCTTCTAACCCTTCAGCTGCTCATAACTAAAAGCCTTGGGTAGGCAAGGGGTGATATTTTAAATACTAATTTTCATCTCCCTACCTTCATTCATATGGAGAAATAATGTGGTCTCTTTTATTTTCTGAGGCTAAATATCCCCTATAGTAAAGAAAAATGAATGTATATACCAACTATTTGATAAGATTTTATTATCTGTTTTTTTTTTTTTTTTTAAATTCAGTATTTGCTATCTTTTCTCCTAAGGGAACGCAATGCCATTGCTTTATTAGTTTGTGGTTTCTTTACCTAATATTAATGCATTTCTTTGTGTACTTTTTATCCACATAATAGAAATATGTTTTATCATTCTCTTTCCTTAGAATGCATTTGCTGGTCAATTGCTTGGCTATCACTTATTTTTCATTCTTTTTTAAAACAAATATCTGTTGAACTCTTCCTTTGCGCCAGACACAGTCTGAGATACAAAGATAAAGCAGCCATGGATCCTGTCTTCAAGCAGCTTATACCTAACAATATGCATAACTCCTTTCTATTTCATCTTTATATTTTGTCTAATTCAAAATAGAATTAGTAAAATATATTTGGTAGTAACATTTGTAAAGTTGTGGTTTCTTATCCTTTTTCTTCCCCACAATTGGATGGGTATCTTTTGTTTCCTCCCAACTATTCGATCTGTGTATAGAAATGGGATTTATGTATTACATGCTACCTTTCGAAACCTAACACTTGAATAATTCAAGAAATGAGACCTAACTTGTAAAAAGTCCTACAAACGTTGAGTGGAAAAACTCTTTGTGAAAGAATATTTTAAAAACTAGTATTGCTATGGTGCTTAAAAACCTCCCTGGGGAGTGGGGCCTGAGATGATCACACATATTCAAGGCCTAAAAACAATGCTCACATTGTCAAGGAGGTGAAAATCATATATTACTATGACTATCTGTAGCACCATCCATATTTCCTTTACTCCTGAGAAGCAATTCTGCCTGGTGTCATGGAAAGAGCATGGACTTGTAGCTGGTCAAAAATTGGTTTGACTGTCACTCTCTCTGCTTTCTGTGTCACCTCCCTGGCCACCTGCACTTGCCTTGGCAAAATCTGTTTTCTCCTAGTTAGTCATTAGTAAATCCAGAGCTGGGTGTACCTCCTCTTTCAGGTGTTAGTTCAAATGTCTCTTCTTCAGTCGGATCTCTCCTGGCCTCGCTCTGTCCCCCCTGTCTCCTCTGTTCTTTACTCAGCCCTGTGATTCTCGGTCTCAGTGATGCATACCACACGGGAATGAGCCGAGTGATCTGAGAGCAACAGGATGGGGAATCGCTGAGCTTATGGTCTGTCCTCTCTCTCCCAGTGGAATGTGACCTGCATGGAAGCAGAGGCCTTTCTTCCCTCATTCACTGCAGTTTCCCCAGTACCCGCCCGTGATAGTGCCTGGTGTGAAGAAACTGCTCTCAAAATAACTGTTATTATTTTTAACTTAATGCTCAGGGATATACTCAGCTCTCCTACTTTACAAAACAGTACAGTACATGAGTTTCTCATGTTTTATCACAGGGCAGACTCAGTTTATGTGGTAACATAAGCTGCCTCAGCTTAGTGTTTAGACAATTGTTTTGTTAGGTTGAGTTGATGAACTATTTCATTGGGATGAAGCCAATGAGTATAATAATGCTGGCAGGTGTTTATTAATATTACAACCTTATTTCCTCCTGCTGTTCGGGACTGCTAGCTTCTAAACAGGGAGACACCTGAGCCTTTTGTGTGCCACGTGACAGTCTTGTATTTTTTTTCGCAGGTGTTAAAACAAAACAGGGATAAGCAGATTTTGTAATCCTGTGCGTCGCGAGCCAAGCAGAAGCTGTGCGGCTTGTTTTCACGGCACAGCTCATAGTGGCTGGACAGGAATTAAGTAGGACATCAGCAGGGACAGAATATACTTCCACTGACTTGATTGGGCTTGTGGCCAAAGCTCTGTTTAAAGAGAGTGGTAGAGTAATAGAAAACAAAATATTTGGAAATATTCTATGTCTTCGGTTTTGTACCAGTTGCATCAGGGTTTGAAATAATTACATTTGAGGTTTAAAATAATTATATATCAACGTTCAAAATAATTATATTCAAGATTTAAAATGATTATATTCTTCATGATATTTAACATAATTTGTTAATGGAAATGGACTTCAGTATTAGAAGACCTACGGTCACGTAGGCCTCCACTGGTTCCACCTGCAATTTTCCTTAAGAAACTTATCTTTTGAACTGCTCATTTTATAAGTTGATACTTTCAACAATTGACATACAATTCCTGTTTATGTATTTGCTTTATTTCGTTGGCATCATTTCTTTTAGGCTAATATACTAAAAACACATGACTACTGTTTTAAATGTCAAAAACACAAATTCTAAAATTATTTTTACCATTCTGTAGGCACTTCTTATAGAACTTGAAAACTTCGTGCCGCATTTGACATGACATAGAATGAAAAACAATGATTTGATAACCCTTTATGTGTTATTTTAGGTGCTTCTTCAAATATATATATATTTGAGAATATATGGGGGCTGTCTGGAAAGTATCCAGCCATTGTTAATATGTGATTTTCATATTACACAGCTGGATACTTTCTGGACAGCCCTCAGTCCATTGCAAACTAGTAAACTGAATCCCAGAGTACAATAATTTCTCAGAATCACGCAGCAAATAAATTGTAGCACCAGGATAGAAAACATTTTATCCATTGCCCAGTTTCCTGCCATTTCCACTGCACCAGGGTAATTTTCATAAGATTAAAAATCTCAAAATTCCATCAAAGAAAACATTTGAATATAGGTGCTAAAACAAATGTGAGCAAGACAGATTTATGTAACAATGTGAGGTTCAAAAAATTAGAGTCCCAAATAGTGTTGAAGGGAATGGTTCATAGAGCCAAAACAAGAGATTTCAAAGAGTCCAGGCAAGGCCGAGACAACTCGATGCCTAATGATGACGGTTGTATTACTGGCAATTTTGTAAAATTTTCTTTGGGGCTGACTCAAATTACAATTTGAAAACAGAGTCTAAGCTTTGATCCATTTTCTTGAATCCAGAGAAATCTGGACACATAAGGAGGCTTTGGCCAGGGGGCCTCTCCAAGGACAGGCTGTGATGAGAGGGATATAATGCCCACTTTCCCACTGTCTGTCAATGTGTCAGAGTTCTAGAAGCACAAGACCCTGGTACAGATCAAATCAGCTAATAGTAGCAATGGCAGAATGGGGTTAGTTCACTTCACTGCTGTTAATCTCTTGGGCAAGTATTTTTTTCCATCCTTAATCTTACAATTAAAAGCCAGTAAAAGCAAACCCACTTCACGTCCTTCAGAGTCTTTCTTTTCTTTTTTTTTTTTTCCTGAGAGAAGGTCTGGCTCTGTTGCCCAGGCAGGAGTGCAGTGGTGCAATCATAGCTCCCTGCAGCCTCCAACTCCTGGGCTCAAGTGATTCTCTCACCTCAGCCTCCTGAGTAGCTAGGACTATAGGCACACCACCACACCAGGCTAATTTTTAATTTTTTTTTTTTTTTTTAGATATGTGGTCTCACTATGTTGCCCAGGCTGGTCTTGAACTCCTGGCCTCCCCAGGCTCTATGATTACAGGCATGAGCCACCACACCCGGCCCAGAATCTCCTCATTTTAATTTCACTTTCTAACCATGCCTCACATCACCACCGTCAAAACAAGTACATACATACACACATTAGAATTAAATTGAATTTTTTTTTATCCTTTATTATTAATATTTATCGTATTGGAATTTGTATTTTCTCTTTTCACATAGCAATTTTCTTGGGCTAATTAAGGATATGGGATGTGAAACATAGATTGCTTGCTTGCAAAGATAGAACTTTGATAGTTAAGAAACGAAGCTGGCTTTCTGAATCGAATGGGAGTGGGAGTGAGATAATGCCCTCAGATATTTCTTCTGAGGTTGTACATTTATGCTTAGCCAGGTTCTGTTATGATAGCTTCATTTTTGAAATGATATGTTTTCCTTACACAAATAATTTCCAAATCCAGAAAAAATTCTTTGAGAAATTATGACTTCCAGGACTAGAGTTGATATAATGCCAACTCCAAAGTTTTATAAATTGGGCTTTAAGTGTGAAATCCTTCCAGCTGTTAAATGCATTACATATCAAATTATATTCACAGTTTTGCAGAATATTTCCTTCTGTTTGAAGATTTCTGAAAATATATATGTCTAGAAGCTAGGATGTAAACATTCTTTTAAATGCTCTAAAGATTGTGTGGGAGGCAAATATAAAAATTAAGGGTATACAGGTCACATTTTTGTAACTGGTTTTGTAAATGTTTTGCTGTGTGGCTTTCTTAGTTTTCCAAATCATTCTTCAAAAGCAAAATGAACTATAAACTATAACCTGCACATTTCATAATTTTGAAAACTTTAAGCTATTGCATATAAGAAAGTGTGGATTACAGTCTTTTATAGTAGCTGTTATGGTCAAGGACTGACATTTCTCCCTCTTGATACAACAGCTGCATGGCGCTGATGAGTCTCTGGAAGGAAGGGATGCTCTCTTGACTTCCTCTTCAGCACTAGCCAATTTATTCTGCAAAGACCCTTCTGCAGAGTCTTCTGCAAAGACTCTCACTTACAGGATACAGTTAATTCACAGTCCAAATTCTCAAACTCTGTCTGCTGTTGAAGAATTCAAACTTTACTCTGTATTGGTGGGAGGTATAAGTTTATTTACTAAACTTTAAAACCTTTGATTTTCTGATTATCATTTTATATCGACGCAGACTTCCATAGTAGACTATCCCTAGGGAAGCAAGTACTTCTCTAGAAAAATGTAAACCAATATTTTTCTGCTTTTCCCAGATGCAAGGAAGGAAAGCATAGTGAATGGAAAATGCCTAGATGTCTGCATTGAGGATATTTTCCCAGTGTGTTTTGTAGGCATCTGTCAAACCCATAGAACATAAGAAACATGAGTCCTTAAATCATTAATTCTGTCCATTCTGTACTTATTTTTATTCAATTTAGAACTATTGTGAATATGTAAAACATAACATGAAAAAAATCAACGTGGAAAGAATATATAAATTATTAGAAGACTTTTATTGGCATATTAAATCTTGATTTATTTTCATAGTTTACATCTCAGTTTTGAGACTTCTGTGAAATCTTGCTTTCACCTCCTGTATCACTTTAATGGCCATTAGGAAACAGTGCCAGTTGGGTCAGAGGACATATCAAGACCAGTCCTTTGTTACTTTGTGGAGGATATTGTGTTCTGGCTATAGAAGTAAAATATGCTCAGAGTATTTATTTATAATTATAAACAAAAATAATCATCCATGGTCTCTACCACTATTAATATTTTAGCATATCACTTTCTGTTCTCATTTTCTATTCAGTTTTTAAAAAGAAATTTTGCGACATTTAACAATTATGGAGAATAGTCTTATAAATACAGAGGTTTTGTTACCAAGCAAGCAACGGGCTTAGTCCTCAACATACTGGCTTCTATGTCACTGGCTTTTGAGATGCAAAAGGCTTTATTGTGAGTTGACTGGCAAGGACACAGACATTACCCTGAGCTTGGGGCAAAGGGTAATGAGGTGTGATATGATTGGATCTTGCAATGAAGTCATGCCAGGGCTCAATCTGATTGGATCGTGGATCATGTCATGAGATGTCCACTTCTTAATTTGGTCCCTGTTCCTTAGTCCAAGCAGTTAGGTTTGGTCCATGGTGGCACACTTGGTTTATCTGAGCATGCTCAGGTTAGATAACTTGCAACCTGGGGTCCATGGCGATTGAAAAACATCTCACCGTTTTATTACACAAAGTTGAGCCAGATAGGGCTCGTTCTGTGGTTACAGTTTGAAATAATGAACACAGCGACGTGTTGGCAACATGTATGCATGTAGATTTTGAGCACATATGATTCAAAGTTTGGGTATCATTTAACACTTTTTCATTAGTGTATTTAGACAATGCAGTCTACAATGTAGTCATGAAGGGTGTCATAATGTAACAATAGAGCTATAGTGCTGATTAAGAAAACTTTAAGAGAGCTCTTATTAAAATATCTCTTTATATTTATTTTTACATCAGATCATCAGCTTGTCTATGAGCAAGCAAACAAATGTAAATCACGTCAGATTGTCCAGATTAGGTTAATTTGTACCTGACAATGTAATGTCTTTCATTCGTTCAGTCATCATCCATTCATCCAACCAAAATATTGCCTAAATGATCACACTGTGTTAGGAACTATGCGAGGAGCTTAGAATGCATCAGTAAATAAAATACTCCAACTTTGTTCTTAAGGAACTTACCTTCTAGTGAATTCCTCATTTCTATTTGCCAACCTAGTTTAAATAATAGAAATTTTCATTAGCTTTTCAGTAATTCTGAATTCAAGACGCACAGGGCACTTGAGATCTAGTCCAAGAAGCATTAGTTAAATCAATGTCATATAGCAAGCTAAAAATTCTGGATAGCTGCCTTTTGTTTTACTTTAAGAGTTACCAATTAAAAATCCATTTTAGGGAGATAATTTTACAAAAGTATGGACTGAAGACAGAAATTGGGATATTGGGTTTTGAATAACAACACTAAAGCGTTTTAGAGACTAAAAATTGCAAAATCCACTAATTTTCTATTTGGTTTTATGCATGTTCGAGGACTCTGGTGCCCAACAGGTCCACTGGGAGTAAGTAGACTATAAGGGCTGTTGAACTCTTTTCTCAATTGGAAGGTGATTCATAGATGAGGCTTCCACTGGAAACATCATGCAATAAATTTTCTCCCCCAAGCATGCCAAAACATGGATGCACATACACCGAATCCAGTGCACTGACTTATTCCCATATAATTTACCTTCTGTGGTAGGCTGAATGACCTCCAAAGATGTCCATACCCTAATTCCTAGAACCTATGACTATGTTATGTTACACAGCAAAATGAACTTTCAAATGTAATTAATGAGAGAGATGATCCTGGATTATCCAGGGGGCCCTATCTAATCACATGAGTTCTTAAAAGTCGAGAAGTTTCTCCAGCTGGAGGCAGGGCAGGTGAGGCAGACGGGGAGGTCAGAAAAGTGGGAAGGGTGAGAATAACTTCCACAGTTGCTGGCTTGGAAGATGCAGGAGGCCATGAACCAGGGAATGTGGGCAGACTTTACGAGCTGAGCATAACCCCCAGCCCCAGCAGTGAGGAAATGGGGTTTTCAGTTCTGCAACTGCATGCAGCTAAATTCCACCAACTACCTGAACAAATCTGAAAAAGGTTTCTCCAGAGCCTCTAGACAAGAGCCCAGGCTGGCAACCCCTTGATTTTGGCCTCGTAAGACCCAAAGCAGAGAAACCAGTCAGGCCCACTCAGATTTCTACAATAATAAATTTGTGTTGTGTTAAGCTGCTAAATTTGTGGTAATTTGTTACAGGAGAAATAAAAAGATGAATAAACCTTCAAATGCGTTTTAATCAGTCAGGAATGGGTTTTCAGTCATGTTTTTGATAAAAATAAACACATAAATTATCATATCCTGTGTTCTTGCGTTTTAACATTTACATTTTGTCAATAGTAATCTTTCTGATAATTTGGCACTTACATATTCTCCTGTATTTCCCAAAGGCTTTATTACACATTCGTTATCTGTTAAATCTTTACCTTAGTTAGAAAATATTAAATGCTTGAAAATCTTACTATTTGGTTGTTCTTTCTGTGCCAGACTCCATCCACTTGTAGTATGGAGATTTATTTACAATAGTGAGAGCTGCTGTGGGTCCATCCATATCATAAAAGTTCTGGCCAACAAGAACCAAAAGGAGCTGTCTGAAAGGTTTGTATAAATAAACCGTGGGTGGGAGGGAGACAGTTACTGAGCAGCCCCAGTGAATGAATCAGGCTGAATTCCATCCTCTTCACTGAGGGCTTCCTTAAGTGGGCGACAAATACAGTACGAACCAGAAAATGGAGCCATCAAGAAAGTTGCCTTGACCAACCATTCAAAGTACATGAAGCAGAAGCAGAAGAGAACGTTACACCTGTATTTTCAGCCCGGTAGCAAAGCCAATGACGAGCCTTGTGCCATGTAATCTGTATGATTTCGCAAGAAAAGCGAAACCATCATTTTGAAAGGCTGCTAAATGTGGTGCCCAAAGACACACTTCGTGCTTAACTCTCTCAACTTTGCGCTCATTCAATAGCCATGCAGCTCTAGAAATCTGATTTTAAAACAATTACCTCGGCTTCCAGGGAATAATTACTTTAATGATCTTTTAAATGTTTTCCCCATAGGGTTCGACCTTGCTGTAAATTCTTTATTGCCTATTTATATGGTGATAGGGGATTAGGCAGACACTGTTTTTGAGTTTTTACTGAGCTAAAGGAAAGTGGTCAATTGATGGCCTAAAAAATCATGGGGAAATATTTAAGAAGAAAATGAAAATTCAATATTTCCAGAACCTACAGAAACAACCAAAGTCAATGATAAAAACAGATAGACATAATATGGCAAATTAGCAGTAAAGGAAACCATAAAATGTCACTTTTTTTGCGTGAGGACTTAGAGTGGGAAGCTGTCCTTTACTGATTAGACACATTCCAGAATAATTTTATGGATATGTATAAATTAATTTAGAAACCAAATT
>NW_012156173.1:3015592-3019038 GCF_000956105.1 Propithecus coquereli
ATTTTTAGTTGTCCGATTAATTTCTTTCTATTTTTAGTAGAGATGGGGTCTTGCTCTTGCTCAGGCTGGTTTCGAACTCCTGAGCTCAAACAATCTGCCCACCTCGGCCTCCCAGAGTGCTAGGATTACAGGCGTGAGCCACCGCGCCCGGCCAGCACTATGATTTTTTAACAAACATTTTCCCTGTCTTACACTTAGAAGAAAATTTGGAGGTCTACCTCAAAGTCATGATTTGCACTAAGCCATGATATACCTGGCACCCTTGTTTACTTTCTATTTCATTGTCCTTGAGTCTGTAACAGGTAGGTGATGGTAAACTTCATAAAGTGTGGCATTATAGTTGAAGGCACTATCCAAGATATTTATTAGAACCTGCACAAAAAGGATATTTGGCCCTCGATACTGAAATGCTGAAATGCACCCTAGGAGGCAGATATCCTTCATGTACATAGACGCTCTTATTAAATGTAAACCACTATGGCAAAGAAGTTAGAATAAGGCACTACTCACTTACAGAGGTATCACAGATACTGAGTTTGAGAAACTCAAGTAGATATGTCCAGTATGTAATTAAAGACAATGACTAGACAGTTTGGGTGATAGAAAATGAAAATATTTTATTATAACCTATTAATATTCCATTCCATCTCCAGTCCTCAGCATTTCTTGAGCACTCACTTTCTGGTAGGCCCTGTGAATATGCTAGTCTTTTTAGCACTTTCCCATTTACAAAACACTTGATACACTTTGTGGTTTATTTGACACACTTAGAAACACATGGAGATAGAGAAGGTATAGTATTAATAGTATCATTTAAACACAGAGAAAGCTTGTCCACTTAAATGGTGAAGGTGGAAATCACAAAGATAGATTTTAAACTAAAAAAAAAGTATTTTCTATGTATGGAATGCAGAACATAGCAATGATATGTTGAGGAGAAATAAACCAGATAAATGATGAATAGTCTTTGCATAGCAATCAATCTTCTAAATTATCTAAAATTTAGCCCTAATGAATGCACCAGGTTTTTATGGGAAAAATTTTAAAACCTCCTAAACTACGTAAAAGAGCACCTGAATAAATAAAATTGTATGATGTTTGTGAATGGCGAAGCTTGACACGTTAAGAACATAAATTCTTACAAAATTAATCCAAAAGTTCCATCCAATTCCAATATAAATTCCACCAGGATAACCTGAAGAACTTGATAAACTTATGCTGAAACTTATTTTAAGATCTAGGACTCACTATGTCAGTCTTGAAGATTCACTCTTGAATCCACATGTGGACTCACCACTTTGATAGCAAAGGGATGCCCTTTTCAGATCTCTCATGCAGCACGTGAGATTGCCCCAGCCCCTAGCTGCTGCACTCTGAAATCCATTGCCACGTTGGTGTGTTTGTGTCCGAGGATGTGATTGCTCCCAGTCAGGTATTAAGCATGGCAGTGATACTAGAGCAAGACCATTACCCGGCAATGGGTAACGCCTCTGATAGCCAACTTTGGCTCCAGGACTCATCAACAGCCTTGCTAAACTCTCCTTAACTGCATGACAGCCTAAGAGATTTCTATCTAACCTTCCTTCTTGCCTTCCCTGTCTTCTATGCTCAAGGTCAGACTAGCCTTATGGACAGATGGCTCTCCCAGGTCCCAGCCCTCTGTCCTTCTTGGTGTCTGCTTCTCACAGGACTCAAACTTAACACATATTACACAGTTATTGTTGTTGTTAAAAACAATCAGTGTGGCATCAGCACAGAAACAAGCAGACCAATAAAGCAGAATGGATGGCCAGAAATTAATGTGCTTAATTGTACTTGATATGTAATCAAAGATGACACCACAGACTAGTGGAGAAAGAATAGATTGCTAATTGACTGTGTTGAGGGAACCTAGTTCAACACAGGAAGAAAAATAAGGTAATGAAAGATGTATGCTTATTTAATTAAAATGAAAAATAAAATAAGTTAGAAAATAGTGGTTGGAGTTTGAATTTTGGGCACCAAATTGCTTGAGTTCAAATGCTGGCTCTATTTCTTAGTAACTGTATCACTTTGGGAAAGGGTATAAATTTGTTATGGGAGGAAGGAAGAAGGGAGGGAGGAAAATAGGGAGGGTAGGAAATGAGGAAAATTTACAGAGGTTTTATTAAGATTAATGAGTTAATAGACATAAAAAGCTTAGAACAGCACCTGACACGTAGTGGGCAACCAATACATCTCAGTTGAGATAACAGAGGTAACAGTTCAGATAACAGAGGTCCTACAAGAGCACAGAGGAGCAGATAATGATAACATTCTATAGATTTTTAAAAATGAGTTGGCAAGTTAAGAGACTTCTCTGCATTCACACAATTAATGAATAATGGAACCAGGAAGAGAAAGGAGTTAACCCTGATCCACAGTAGTTTAAAACATTCTACTTAGTAAACAAGGACCCAGGTAATATTAGGCTGAAGTCTAGGGAAGCAGTTTGAGGACAGAAGCTATCATTTTATGTTGATCCAGTGACCTCCGCACAACGCCTTCACTTCGCGACTTTTAATCTTTAAGTGTCGGAATGACGATTATGATAATAATAAGACAGATAGTTTACTCACATCTGTACATCCAAGAATAATTTTTGAAAATATGACCTCAATTAATTCTTAAAACAACTGATAAATGACTTTCATATAAGCCCTCTCAAATCCTTTCCCAGGGAAATAGATGGATACAATCTTAACGGTTCAACAAATATTTGTAAGTGCTCTCTGTTTGCCAAGTTAAATTGTATAAAAAAACTCACTAAACAAATAGAAAAAACACTAGACACATGTCCCTTTATCGTTATTCCATATTTTATAATGAGTAACTACTATATACCAGGCATTGCAGATACAAAATGAATAAGACAAATTTATAGCACCTCCTGGCAAGGAAAAATTCCAACTATTCCCCAACCTGAGGCATCTGCCGCAGAATGATGACAAGCTTCTAGAGAAATTGCTTTGAGCAGCAGGACAGCCTGCAACTGCTTAACTCTCCTCACCTGTGCCTGTCATGGCCCACACCGAAATGAAAAGTTATTACTTGGTATTTTCTGGGATTAGTTTGAGCATCTGTTTATCCTGAACAGTAGATAGAAAAGAATTGCTACAAGATAGTGAAGTTTGATCAGCTTAATAAAATCAGCAATGCAATTCAATTCCATCCACCAGGCAAACTTTCAAACTCACATTCAGATTAATAATAGTAATGAACATTTAAAAGATGCTTTGATCCAAAGGATTTGCAAATTTAGGTTGTGGATGTTCAAGAATGGGGTTAACACACAGCTGTGTGAAGTGGGAGAAAGCACAACAGTGCCGTCTGTCAAAAGCAGAATTAAGCTCCTAAAGATGTCATTGGGGAACAGGGAAAATAGGGTTTGAGAAAATGAAATCAGGACTTTTTCAGTAAGTTTATAT
>NW_012156173.1:3019360-3021632 GCF_000956105.1 Propithecus coquereli
GCGTGAGCCACCGCGCCCAGCAGCAAGTTTATATTCTTGAAATACAACAACAGTGATAGCCCTTAGTCAAATAAAGAGATATCAATGAATTCTAATACATCTTAAATTTTATAATTAATTGGAATGCTATGCTAATTTCTATTTGCCATATTTTACTCACTATAATGTTTCACCCTGAATGAAATACATGTAAAGCAGTATTATTTTGATGTATGTACGTGTGCCACACACACATACATGTAATTTTTTTCTTTTTTGTTATCCGATGTTCCATTCAAATATCTAGTTAAGGTGAGTATATTCTTTACCAAAATAAAAAACAAAAAACAAAAAACAAAAAAACCCTGAGCCTCTTTTGAGAATGAAAGGGGGGACTTTTAATAATTACACTAGGGTAACAGGTGTCCACTGGGAACATTGTAGGCAAACCGGGACATATGGCCACCTCATGATTAGTGCTTTTTTGGGTTATGCCAGTTGTCGACTCCTGCATTCTAGGCCACACTTCCAATCTCTCTGAATCCCACCTCCCTTCATCTCATATTTTCTCTTTCAGTGCTTTTCATGTGGATCTCTGTTCTCTCCCTCATTTATTCAATAACTATTTAATGAGCATATTCCACATATCAGATATTACTCTAGTAACTGAAGATACAGAATCAGCCCTTGACCTCTAGATGCTTCTATTCAAGCCTGAGATGGGAGAACACTTTAATTAACTAATTAGATAATTTAATAAAAATTAATAAAAATTTCTAGCAATTGTTAAAACTATGCTTTTTTTCTGCCTTTATCTTCTTCTGCTTCTCTTCTTTTTATTATTATTTTTAAACTTTCCAGTCTTCAGTTTCTTTTTTGTCTAATTACATTGTATCGAAATGACACAGTTGTGCTACACTGAACTCAACTTCTGTTTAAGATGAGGTATGCAAAATTAAATTAATCTATATTCCAATTTCATAAAGAATTCACAGATACACAATGCAGTGCAAGTTTGTCAAGGAGGATTCTAGAAAGCTAGTCTTCGTCAGTACATCACTAACTTGTTTCCCTTCAGTATGTAAGAAGACTTTGTCTTCTGCTTTCTAGAAAGTTTCCTACAAAGAACAAGCCTGCATTTCCAGCTGTGCGCAGGACATTGTCACTGCCCAATCCTTTGGCACCGCCCAGCTCCGGCCACCCTATCTCCATTACTGCAGTAACCTTCTAACTGGTTTCCCTGTCTCCAGTCTTGATTGCACCTCAATCCATTTTGCCTCCACGCTACATAAGCAGCAAAGATGATCTTTCTAAACTGCACGTGTTTCGTGCTAACCCCTTTCTTAAAACTACACCCTGGCTCACTGTTGTTCTTTAACTAAAATCCAGGCTATTAACAGGGACTGACACACCCTGCATAATCTGGCCTCTGTTTTTTCCCTCAGGATTCACCAACCACTTCCTACCTTGAACTTCCTGCTCCTGTGCGGAAAGAGTCCAGGCTTCCTTGTATTAACTCTAAGCCATCACACGTGCTTTTTCCCTCTCCCAACTGACCTTCATGCAGCCTCTTAGGAGCTTTCCTGGACCCCTAAGTCTGAATCAGGAAGGCTTAGAATGTGCCTCCATAGTACTTTCCATCCTTGTTATCACAGCCCCGTGTCATTTCGCCTTTGAAATTATTCACATTCTCCAGTTGGCTGTGAACTATATTATAGTGTAGAATGTAAATACTACTATAGAATGGGAAAACTGAACATGAGTAGGCACTCAATAGTTGTTACTTTCTTGTAAGGGCCTTAAAAAGTTGTTAAACTTTGGTATGATGGATGGGAAGTCTACAGAGTATTAGCAAAGATATGCCTAGAGATTAGAAAATGCAAGGCAAATATAGTTATTGAATCATCCTGAGTGAAACACAAACTCATAGGAAAATAACGGGAGCCAACGCTTGAACAGGTAAGGCATCGAATATCAGATTCAGGCCTTTGGTATCTGTTCTCAACACTTGCCGTGCATTAGATTCACCTGGGAGCTCGTAAAACACACCAATACTAGTTTGATTAGTCAAGAAAGACATTCAGGCACAGCATTTTTAAAAAGCTTTCTAGGTGAATCAGCTAAAGTTGAGACCCACAGCTCCAGAAGGCAGTGGAAACCTTTGGCATTTTTTAGCATAGTCTGGTATATATTAAATTTGTAATAAAAATGTGCCAAGTGAATCATGATGTCACATATACCAGATATCTTTGTTATTGGTTGCCAGGATTTTTTCATGTTTTATAAAAATATA
>NW_012156173.1:3023446-3023934 GCF_000956105.1 Propithecus coquereli
TTTAAGGACGAGAGTTATGAGATTTGCTTAATTTGATCATTTTCCTCTTTCCTTTGGTAATCTCCCCTCTGTATTATAAGACACATGATGCTTCCTTCACCCTTCAAATAAAAGTGAAAATGAATTTTCAACGCACACTACATTGTAGATGCAAGGTCAAAAATTTACATAAGTGATCTGAATTATAGCATATACAACTAAGAGTTGAAAGAAGACAAAGTCTTTTTCATCATGCAGAATATGTATCCAGTAAGAATCAGAATGTTCAATTGAGGGGGATGGGGGATGGAGAGATTGGTATTATGGCCTTGGATATAGAAATTAGACATTTACTTAAAATTTCTTTTATGGTGTTAACTTATCATCTCATTGTTTAACCTCTTTACCATAATTTTAAAAATTTTAACAGTAATAATCTTTTCATGTTGCTAGATAAGAGCCTTAACATTTTAAAGATAGCAATTTTTATGAAATTAGGTTATAGATAC
>NW_012156173.1:3027323-3030650 GCF_000956105.1 Propithecus coquereli
ACACTGTTTTTTATTTTGCTTTCTCATTATTAAATAATACATGCATGTTATAGGCACGTTAGAAAATACAAAGACTAAAGGGAAATAAATTACATACTACTGGATATTTCATTTTATTCATCCTATTTTATCCACTGTGATATATTTCTATCTTATTATAAAAACCGTGTGCTATTAGTCCCTTAATGGTGTATTTTCATCAGAGGTCACAAAACATTCACTACTTCCCATGGTTTTACATCCTGTGATAGTGATCTACAATGTTTAGGCTCCATGGTACTATTGCAGTCTAGTGTTTCACTGGAATTTTTCATTTTCACTTCAATGCCATAAAACTGCAACCTTAAATTTATTGCAATATTTACATATATGACAGCTGTTAAAACTACAGTAGTTGAAATACACTTAGGGAATAATTACTAGGGCAAATGTGTATATACACACACACTTTCATGTAAGTTATTTATTGTAACTTTGAACTTTTTTCTCCTGTGGTTAAAAAAAGGAGACATATGTGTTGATTATTTATGTAATAAAATTATCCAATTCCCTCTCTTCATTCATGCATTTCTTTATTCATGTCAATATTTACTGTAAAGTTCATAAAGAGCGTACTAGGTGCCACACAGTGAGCCAAAGGCAGCACAGTCGGGAAAAGGGCACATAAATGGAAAAACAGTATTGCCATGTGGCAAGAACTGTTCAAAGGGTATAATCAAAATGCTTTGGAATCACACAGGGGAATGGGAGAAGGTGATCCTTAAGCTGGGTGTTAGAGGATGAACGAGCATTTGCCAGGCAGCATTTCCACCTGCAAAGAGCTACACAAGGAGGAAAAATGATTGGGGCAGGAAATAAAGTTCAAAAAGGGGCTTTGGATCAACTCGTGATGGGTCTTGCATGCCAAGTGAAGGAATTTAGATGATGTGTTGCAGGTAACGGGAAGTCAATGGACGTTTCTTTGCATGGAGACTCTCAGGATCAGTTTGGGCTGGAAAGAACATTCTGCAGCAATGTGAGGACAGATCAGATTGGAGGAAAAACAGGTAAGATGGACACTGGTGAGAGGCTGAGTTCGGTGCAAGAGATAAGAAGGGCCGAAAACCTTGGCAGTCTCTGAGGATGAAGAGGAGGGAGGTGATTTGATCAGTAAAAATAGTTAACGATTGATTAAAGGGAGAACAGAGTGAGGAAGAAAGAAAATAGAGAAGAAAATTTTTAAAAGAAAGTTAGGTGTGAAAATCAGAGATTGGGAAATAATTTGAAGAAGGGTGAGAATCAAACAAAATCTTTTAAAGTTTAAGTGAGATTCAAGCATGTAGATAAAGGAGCAGATATTGGGGGGAAAACAGAGTAATAAGCTTTTCTAAATTGAGATCAATATGTTTGAAATACTTAATGTCTTAATTTTACCTGGGTTGAGGTGGGAGAAAACAAAAGGGCTTATCAGAGATTTGCTTTCATCTAGACAACATAGGAGCTTTGGAAGAAGAGGAAACGAGAATTTTGAAGATGATCAGAAGGAAAGTGCCTGGCACAATGAAATTAAGAACCCGGACCTGCCCTCTCACCTTTCAGACCACTAAAAGAGTTTCCATGATGAGCAGAGAACTCACCCTGAAAGCAGAAGAATGGATGGAGTCACTCTGGTTTTGCAGTGGAATGGTGCTTGCTGGTGCCAAAGGAGAGAGATGCTTATAGATTTGACACTTTCCCCTTAGTGTACACTTTCTAAATGGTACCATCACTTTACAATAACATGCAGATCATCTACGGAACCACTGAACTAAGAATAAAGTCTGTGTTCTAGTCCTGGCTGTTCTGGCTCCATCACCTACAAATATGACGTTGGACAAATGACCTTACTTTCACTTTTGTGAATTTCAATGTCATCATGTATAAATGGTGTTATTAATGTTCTCTGCCTTCCCCACTGGGTTTTGTGAGAAATAAATGATAATGCTAAGAAAAAGACATTGAGAATTGTAAATCACAATTCAAATGCAAGGCATTCACGTGGTTATTGTCATTATTATTGCCATGTTCACTCAGCTAAGACCATAGGACCCAAAAAAATCTGAGAACTTGCTTATGACCAATAAAGGTCTTATTTGGTTTAGGGGCTCAAGGAATCTTCAACTCGTGTGATTGAGTTTCACCAATCGCAAGTCATGCATCAAGAATCATGATAAAAATCAGGAACATGAGACTTTAAAATTAGGTCTTTTTCATCACCCTCTGATTCTTCCTACTCCCCCGGTTCTAACTCCTAAATTGATCCTAGCTACCAGGGCCAAATTGCAAAGTAGGAGATTTCTTGGGCACATTCTTCGAACTACTTGTGCACTCTGCTTTTATGCTTTCTGCATAGAGAAAGGGAAAGAGAAAAATTCAGATGGCCCTGACAGTTACATAGAACTTCCTCCCAACAATTTCCTTAATAGAGCCCCAGAGGCTCTGTGTGAACCAATCCTGCCCAGCCCCCACCACATGGCCTCCATGCCAAGCCCCTCCTGCCTCAATACTGCTCACAGGTCACCTCGACAGCTTCCCTGACAACAACATACAAAAAAACAAAGCACGCCTGATCGTGTTCTATTGTCCTTGCTCTGCTTCGCAACACTCGGTCAACAGCAGTTGCAGAACACACCTATTTGTTTCTTTATCTGTCCCCCTTCCCAACCATGTATTATAACAGTTGAACAAAAGAATGAATGCATCTGTGAATGGATGTATTAATTTCAAATGTCCTGTGTTCTTAGAAGGATTCTCAAAATTTAAAAATATAAAGTATTATAGTATGAGGATAATCACTCAAGATTAAAAGAAAGAAAGAAAGAAAGAAAGAAAGAAAGAAAGAAAGAAAGAAAGAAAGAAAGAAAGAAAGAAAAAAGAATGAACCATTCAGGTGGTTGATGGGTTTTGAGAGAAGACAGCAGGAGGAGGATACGGCAAGGTCAGACAGCACAGCAGGGAAGATGGCAGATTCTAACAGGTTGACCAACTCATCAAGGGGAGCTAGGAATTTTCTCGTTTTAGGATGAAACATCCCTCATCCCATGCAAGCCCACAGTCCTAGGCAAAGCAGGACTACTGGTCGCCCTGGATTTTAGGGTCAAATGCTCCCAAGGATTTGAATTCCCCACTCACGTTTATTAGCAATGAGATCTTGGGCAACACATGCTATCTCTGACTCTAGTTTCTCATTTGTAATTGGGAATGCAAATACCTGTATCAAAGGTTTGTGGGGATTTCTTTAAAAAGACTATATGTTAGGCCGGGTGCGGTGGCTCACGCCTGTAATCCTAGCACTCTGGGAGGCCAAGG
>NW_012156173.1:3030700-3032739 GCF_000956105.1 Propithecus coquereli
GAGCTTTCATTGATACAACCTTACTATAAAGCATTTAAGGTATCAGAGAGTTTTAAATTTTTTAAAACTATCTTCTTTGGCCCCTAACTGAATTTCTTAGAATTAGTCATTGAACAAACTTTTTTTAAGGACCTACTTTGTGCCAGGGATTTTTCTAGGAGGAGCCCATAGTGCTATTAACAAGGCAGGTCAGGTACTTGTTCTTATGGGACTTACATTCTAGCAAGACCAGGGGGAGAATAGACAATAAATGTGCATAAATAAATAAGCAAGGTATTATAGAGTGAATTACTATAGCTATTATGGGAGTGAAGAAAATAAATTAGAGTAATATTTTAGTGAATGAGTAGGAGGTTGTCAAGGAAATTCTCATCGAAGAGGGGACCTTCAGAGAAGCAATCAATATGCTGCATATATGTACCAATACACCAATAGAACTAACAGCATGTGTGTTGCATCTCTCTAGATAGGGAGATAGGTATATACATACATATGTGTGTGTCTGTGTGTGTGTGTGAATGCAAAGAAGGAAGGAGAGAAAAGGACAGAGAAAACGCACTTTATTTTAACGAATTGACTCACACCATCATGGGCACTGGCAAGTCTGAAATCTACAGGGCAGGCCAGCAGGCTAAACACCCAGAGAAGACTCCCGTTCCAGTCTTCAGTCTGAAGGCAGTATTCCTTCTTCAGAGGACCCCAGTCTTCTCTCTTAAGGCCTTCAACAGATTGGATGAGGCCCACCCACATTCTGGAGGTTAATCTGCTTTACTCAAAGTCTACTGATTTTAATGTTAATTCCATCTAAACATACCTTCACAGCAGCATCTAGACTGGTGTTTGACCACGAAACTGAGCACTACCCAAGTTGACTCATCAAAGTAACCATCACAGGTGATATTTCAGCTGACAATTGAATAAGATATAACCAGCCACTTGTGATCCTGGTGGAACAGATGCAAAGGCTCTAAGGTGGGAAAAAGTGTGAGGTGTTGAGGAACAAAAAGAAGACCAAGGGGCTGAATCCCCGTGGTGTGCTGGAGGCTGTTCATACCATCTCCCAAGAATTAATTGCAAACATTTCTTTCCAATTCCAAGGTCAATGACATCACACTGGTAGCTTGCAATCCCAATGGTGGGAGTATTTACACTAGAGTAATCAGCAAATGCTGCAAACCAGGGCTTTTATTTCTCCCACTTTTTAAGCATTTACCAGCACAGTACTGATGGGAAGAGCTAAAGGGGTAGGCATGGGCCTTATATGGCTCGTCTAAAAATCTAGCTCAGTGTAATGATTGACATTTTCCAGTCATATTATGAGTCAAAAGGATTCACAGAGTATTGGCAAACGTGCTTTGTAGGGCAGCAGGAGCCCGAGTAGGAGAACTAGTGAGATGATTGACGAAGTCTAGAGAAGAGATGGTGGGGCTTAGCCTAGAGTGTGGGAGGCACAAGGAGAGAGGTGAACAGTTTTGTAGGGCACGTTTGGATGGGGTGCTAATGATATTTCTTGGGTGTATGAAGGTACAAGGAGAGAAATTCAGAATGACCCCTAGGTTATTGATTTAAGCAGCTGGGCCCATGTTGGGGTCCTTTTATGAAATGGTGAACACTTAGGAGGGAGAGTTTCAGCAGGAAAATTTGGGGCAGAAGAGAGGAAAAGTCTGTTTTTGCTTTGACCCTATTGACTTTGAGATGCCTGCTACACTGAGATGCCTAAAGTCATTAACGGAGAAGTTTTATGTGTGAACTTGTATTTGGAACTCAATGAAAGATCAGGCCTGGAGATGTAAATCTGGGAATCATCTCCATGCAAATGCTAACTTTCCTTAGGAAAGTTAGAAGTTAGAAGTCCAGAGACTTATAGATTAAAATAAAAGAAGGACAGGAAAGGATATATGCTAAATGGCTGAAAGTGTGAACTTCATAACTCAATATATTAACATGGTTTGCTATGACTAGTGTAGTTGTGAGTAATTTAAATATTCTTTAATTTTTTGTCCTTTAGAAATTCACTATAACAAATTACTTTTAAAATT
>NW_012156173.1:3036339-3044481 GCF_000956105.1 Propithecus coquereli
GCCTGAGCCCAGGAGTTTGAGGTTGGTGTGAGCTAGCCTGACACCATGGCACTCTAGCCCAGGCAACAGAGGGAGACTCTGTCTCAAAAAAAAAAAAAAAAAGACTATACATGAAACACTTAACACATTTCCAGTACATAATGTGTGCTGAATAAACAGCAAGTGGTGTTATTAAAGTGCCTGGTTGATAATTAGGACTCAATAAATGTCAGCTTAAAGACAAGGGTAGATGTTAATTCCTGAGTGTTTTTTTTTGCAATGTGGATAATGACTTTTCATAATATTATACCTATTTCAAAAGGTGTAATAAGGAAGCCTACAGAGTGACATTTTAATACTGCATTTGCCTTTCTGTTCTCAAAGCACTTATGATAATTTCTTCATCTAGAAGGAAAACATTTTTGTTTTCATAGTGTTATTATAAAAAAAAACTATGTCTTGCAGTAAAAATAAAAAGTAAAACTTTTATGAACGTTTATAAAGTTTTATACATTTTAAAACACAACATAAATAGTTTTTTACCTGCTAGTATCAATAATTTATTTAGTCAAAGTCCCTCAGATAAGTCTGGTGAAGGCTGGGAATAGCACATTTTAGGAAAGCATAATTCTCATCAACAAAAATGAATGTCCCAACTGGTTTTATGAAATAAAAGCCTTTAAAATAGTCAGTTGGAGTTGATTTGAAAAAACGTTCTCTTGTCTGTTTCTGTTAATGCCCACATGAGTTTTACTAGTTGCAACTGAAATCACAAAAACCAGGGCTTGATGCTTAACTGGCAAGAAGCCAGGATAATGAAATTAATAACATATGCTGAAGAACCCATTTGTAACAATTTTTTCATTAAAAAAAAAAAAATGAGGCAGCTCAAAGCTACTGACAAGGCTTTCTCTCCCTGCCCCCAACCCTTTATTTATTTATTTATTTTTGCCTTTAATATGTCTGTATGTTGAAGCTGATGGTTCTTAGTTACTCTCACAATTCACATGACTTCGACATTTAAGCAATCCCGTAGGTGTTAGGCAGAAAGTTTATTTTTGTTGTTGTTTTTGTAAGTTTTGTTTTGTTTTTGCTGTTCTTTTGCTTTAGGTCAGAGTTGAATTCCGTGAGTGTCTGCCAATCAGCGACACTCCCCAGGTCGGAGCTGAGCCTTGTGCTGGGGACAGACGTGGTCTGGGTTGCATTGGCTGGTCTCACCTGTCAGTGTGCTGACAGGGAACTCTTCTGAATTAACTCTTGAATCACAAAGGCCATGGCCAAAGGCGCGTGCACCTGATTTAGAGAAGAACCCTCTGAAGCCCTCTCTTAGAACTTAACCTTGACTTTATGCACATCGCTAGTAAGACTGGAAATCTAATTTGCAAACATATAATAAAATAGGGACAGAAAATCAGGAGAAAATAAGGAACAATTGAAAACAGCAAAAAGAACAACTGAGAGTTAAGTAAGCGTTGGAGAGATGCTAAAACCAGGCACCGGAAAAATACAGCACCCTCTGCCATGGCTAGGTGCAGAGCTTTTACCAACTCGACAGTTTTGGGGGCCTCAGAGGATTTGAGGAATTTAGAGGCTCTAAATAGTTGGTGTATAGAGATAGATGTTCATATAGACAAGTTTGAGTCATGAGGACAGGTCAGGCTCCATATTCACTGCTGAAGAACATGGTCAGGATTGTCACGCATGTCACAGTTGTTAAATAATATAGATAGATCCAGAGCAACTCACATATTATAAATGTGTTTTTGTGGTTGTCTACGCATAGAACATGATCAGGAGGATACACACAATAATGGATCTCTCTGAGCAGTGGGCTAGAGGGGAGGAAGAAAACAAGAGCTCTACTTCATATAATTCTGTTTTGTTGAAGTTTTCAGAATGGATTTTTTTATTTTTTATAATAAAAATATTTAAATATGTTCTAGGAAGGATAACACATTGCTGCAGTCTTACCCATGTACACTTTCTCGGTCAGCCCCTAAGGGCGAGATCCTGAAGGACGAGGTGAATATTCATTCTTGCTACCACCCATACATTGAACCTTTGCACTCTACTCTATCCCAGAATGGTATCTCTTTTATACGCTGGGAGGAAAGTATAAAATAGATCTAGTTCTTTCTCTCAAGAAGCTAATAATCGACTAAGAAGCTGAGAGGATAAAAACATGTGATGCGAGGATTGCAGGGAAGTTGGGGGAAGAAAGACTTAGGACACGTGGCCTTGGAGCCCAGACAGGACAGGGTGCAGTCAGCGGCGATGCAGGGAGGCCAGTGGGAGGAAGCAAGGGAGTGCCGGGGAATGATGAGCTAGAAAGCGAGAAGGGCTTTCCACAGGCATTACAAGGAGACAAACTGCAGTGATATTAGGATGTTAGAGAGATCTGGGTCACCCCCACGGTGGCCCCTTGTTTGGGGGCCTACTTTGTTCCATTTAAGGAACACAGATACCATAAAAAGCCTTCCACTGTGTATCCATGGGTTCATCCCTACGCATACCCAATACTCTTCTGTGTGGCCCAAATCCATCTGTTACTGCCTGACGTTGGAGCTCTTAAAGGCAACACCTACCCAGTGCAAAGCACTGACATGTTTAACAAGTGCTCTTTTAATAAATAGTTTTTTAGAAAGCATTGGTAGCTTGTAAAGTTTCTACTTTGTAGCTCTGCCAAGTATCTTGCATATAGAACACTGAATATTGTTGCTCTCTTTATCATGAGCTATTCTTTCTTCCTCTTTTGAATTCAGGAGTAAATGATAACAAAATTCAACCAAAGATTCTTTCTCATCAAAGAAAGAAGCCACAACATTTGTTTTAACTTTCTCAAGTGTCTGTCACTCTATTTGAAAGATAAGGACAGAAAGAAACAGGCATCAAAGGCTTGCAATCTTCTTGAAGGTTCTTCCTACACTCCTACGCTGACTTCTGTGAGTTTATATGATTGTATTGGGTGGGTGAGGGTGGAGGAAGAAGCAATATTTAGTTGCAAGTTGTCACACTATCAAGTAGTTGACCTACTCATTATCTCTAATTCAGAGAGGAACATAATGTGTTTGAGCTCTGCAGCACGAATTAGAAACAGCATTTCATGAGTGCTGTCTGCTGTAGTGACAAAAGCCTATACATTACATACAAAAGTTCTTTTGGAGGGCAGATGAAAGCTTTACTGAGGACACATGGCTGATTTCAGCAAGTAAGAAAGAGGGACAGGAGAAAGGAAACCACAGCTCTGCATGTGAATATATGGAAGGAGGAGCACAGAAAGGCTGAATGACATTAAAGTCAGATAACTGGGCGTCCAGAATCAGTTAAGGGAGGACAGGAAAACTAAGAGTGTGATGAATAATGTAGTGATGGGCAAGTGGGTCATAGACATTGACTGTCACAACATGTAATTGTGAGAAAATTATTATAACAAGCAGGGAAATCAGCCGTACATCATGCAACAAAATACAAATGGAAAGAATGACCTGTGGCACAGGCCTTGGTGTGTTGAGGCTATAAAACTCAAAATTGCTTAAAGATTTCCATAAGGTCCTTAAAATTCATGAGAGAAAAATAAAACCTGACAAAGTAAGTTTCAAAGCTGTTGAGGAAGAAAAGGGGCATTTACTGTTAACTGGGATATTAATGTAGTAAGAAAGCAAGAATGATATAATAAACCAAGATAGAATCAAATCAAGAATTCTTGCAAACCAGAATAAATCTGAAAACTGCAAAGATGAGGAAAAACACAAATTTTTCTATAGGTTCTATTAGAAAGGAATCTATGGCAACCAAAACAAAATTCATGCAGGAGGAAAGAATGTTGGAGAAAAGAGATAGCATCAAAGATGACGAAAGACAAGAAAGGCTGGGCTATCTTTAATATTTTTATATCCAGTACTAACAAATACAATATGATGTACCAGGCACTCTACACAGTACTCCACAAAGTGAAATCATGCATGGAACCCACACAGCAGCCCTATAACTGTCAGTTATACTGATTATTGTTCAAAGATGAAATGGATGGATGAAAAAACTAAAACCCCAAGAGTTTAAATATCTTTTTCAAGATAACCAGCTAGTAAGTGACAGAGCAGGTTTGAATCCAGCATCCACGCTTTTAACCTCTCTTATATTTACTAACTTTTGCCTTCGGGCATAACATTCAACACAACCTGGAAGGAAGACCAGCACATTTTTCTCATTCATGTGACATAATGTGTCATCATGATCACTGGTATATATTGGAGCTAGCCTTCTCCAGTGATCACTCAACTATTAAATAACCCTTATTTAAATATATTTATCCCTATCTCTTATTTCCTTCATTCATAAAGCAAGCATTTGTTGATTTATTCTCACCATAGAGATATGTTTAGCTCCATGGGAAAAACAAAAATTATAGAATACAGTGTGCTGTGATCTGAATGTTTGTGTCCCCCTGAAATTCATATGTTGAAAGCTAATCACCAACGCAATCGTGTTAGGAGGTGGAGCCTTTGGGAGGCTCTGCCTTCATGAATGGGGTCCCTTATAAAAGAGGTCCCAAAGAGCAGCCTTGCCCCTTCCACCATGTGAGGCCATAGTGACAAGGCACCATCTATGACCCAGAAAGCAGGCCTTTGCCAGATACCAAATCTGCCAGAGCCTTGACCTTGGACTTCTCAGCCTCCAGAACTGTGAGAACTAACTTTATGTTGTTGGTAAGACACCCCGTCTGTGATGTTTAGTTATAGCATCCCAAATGGACTAAGACATAGTCCCTGCTTTCAAGGGCAGTGCACTAATTGGAGTAGGTTAATTGCTATAGCGAACGATCCCAACATTTCAGTGGCTTCTCACAGTAAAGTGTTACTCTTCCCAGAGTAGAGGAGCTCTATTCTAGGGCGATCAGAAATATGGACTTTCTCCATCACAGGCTCTGCTATTCAGGAGTTGGCTTCATTCCGTGGGAGGTGGAGAAAGAGAGGAGAATGACCTCTGGAAGCTTTGTAAGGACCAGGCTGGAGGTCTGGCACCAGTTTCTGCTCCCATTTAATTGGCCAGCTCTCTGTCATATAGCCATACCTGATGGGAAGCGGGCGCCCAAGAAGAGCCAGGAAACCTTTGCCAGAGTCCAAAGGCAGGAAAAGACTCCGCTGGCTTTTCCTTTTGATGACAACCACTGCATTTGTATCAGTGGTATCTAGAGAGGAAAATAGAACCTGCCCTGAGATGTTCAAGTGGGAAGGAATTGTTAAAATGCAAGGCCTGGTTAAAGACTTAACAAAACCATCACTAGATCAGGGTGCACAAAGGTCAAGGAAACTGCTAATACTGTTTGGGAAATCAGGAAAGGCAGGAATCTCAGGGAGCCACCGCTGAGGACCTCCAGCCTATAGCCCTGGAGTAGGTGGTTTCTAGGAAGTGGGGTCAAAATTTCACATCTGCCCTCTACTGGAGCCCACGTGTTTTCCTGCCACTGTGGGAGTCCTAATGGCCCTTCCTCCTTTCTGCAACTTACACACAAGCACCTCTTGTTCACAGACCTCCAGCAGGAACCCAGTGGCAAGGACATCTGGGAAATGTGGTGCCTACAGACCTACAGCTGCTGCAGTAAAGAAAAGAGCAAAGCAAGGAGTGGAGATGGTTCCGAGGTATCAATGCATGATCCAGCACAGGGGAGGCATTTTTGTTTTCTTTATACAAGTTTTATTTTGGAAACCAGAAACGAAAAACTCTGTGTACTAGAATCCTATATCTTAGAACTATGTTCATTCAGTCATTTATAATTGTTATCCTCCCTTTTATGTTTCAGAGCCAGTTTTAAAAGTATAATATTAGGAAAGTTAACATAGCACATCTGTATTTGAGAAACTGTGCTTAATTGGAGGGTTAAGATTTATTGGTTTCCTAAGAGGTTTGAGGAGAACAAATAAAAATAAAAGCCATTAGATTTAGCACAGATGCCATTTATCTAGCATTAAATTGATGAGCAGTAACCAGTCAATGAAATAAATCCATATTACCATTAACCCCTTACCATTATCAGCAACAGCGGCTTCAGTCCTGTCTCTAATTTTCACTCCAGCTTCCCATGGAAAGGTTAGTCATATCAGAGTTGATGTCATTGGTGACTTTGTGTGTGGGACTGCATTAGACCCTGCTCAGTACAATGAGAGATTTATTTTCTTATTTATTTTTACTTTGCTTAAATTCACTGTTATTAAACCATAGCTTTAATTTGAATAGTTATTAAAGATTTTGTTGCTTTATTACTCACTATGCTAAAATAACACTTAGATAGGTGTTATATTTAGTATAACACTTATACTATAAATATTTACACTAGTATAATAATACTTAGCTTAGGTGTGCACGTTGGAAGGGCTACAGTGAAGCACGAACAGTTGAAGATCACTATGTCTAAACATAACTGTCAGGATGTTTAAGGCAGTTCATAATGCAAGCCCCTATCAGTGCCTGCATATAGAAATGAAGGTTGTGCAAAACCACTGGTGCAAATGCTTTGGGTCAGTGAGCTAGGCCGTATGGTTCTATAGGTTCTAATCGAGTTTTGATAGCTATGGGCACCAACGTGAACAACCTCTGAGAACATCCACCTCATCTGTATCTTCCATGCAGCTGAAGGCAGAATGTAAGCATTTTGCTGTTATTATGAATGATGAATACACGTTTGCTAATGTTTACTACAATGAATAATAATATTAACTAACAGTGTTACTTATCAGGCAATGAGCAGGAACAATTATTATCCACATTTTAGAGATGTACTAACTTCAGATGCAAATAAGTTAATTTGCCCAAAGTCACAGATGGAAGCAGTATGGTTTCAAAGTCCAAGTTCTTAACCAATGTAGTAATATATGGCTCACAGCTATAGTTATTTTTTTGACTGCCTCAGTGCACATAAATTATCAGCCTGTGTATCTAGACATACCACTCTTACTGAAAATGTTTTTATAAGAGAGATGAAATGAAATCAGCCACCTTATCTATTTTTACAATCCTGACTTATGGGAGTAAAGCTAGTCCTCCCCTGGAATGATCCCCATCTTCATTGGAAATGAGTGACTTGCTACTATCATTATGGTGTTAGCAGGGATGGGAAATATGGGAGCTGGCCTTTAATGAGATTTTCTCCAGGAATCTCTGGCTATTAAAATAAGAAATCAACATATCATGAATAGAACATAAGTATGAAAAGTTATTTTAGAGAGTTGAGGCCATTCTAGGCTATCAATACATGATTCCATTGTAAATGATTCTATCATCTATCTATCTACAATTTTAATGCAAATCTATCTGCATTTATCATGTCAATTGGAAGGCATTGTTTGTATAGCAAAAAATTGGAATCAATATGAATGTCTATCAATACTATACTGGTTAAATAAATTCAAATATATACTTATAATGGAATAATATGGGTAATTTAAAAATTGAAAAAGCCTCCCATATGTTAATGGACAGATATTGAAAATACATTCTTAATGTATAAAACCAGGTTTAGAGAATTGAATATGTTATGTTACCATTTATATAAAAAAGAGACGCTATAACTGTATTGGCTTATCAAGCATAAAACTTCTCTGGAAAAATAAACAGAAAAATAACAATAGGGGTTACATGCTAGGGTGATGAGAACTGAGAAGACAGGGAGCCAGATGGGAGAGAGACTCTTCACTATCTGCTGTTACATCTGTGTCAGTGTGTTTATGTCTGAACCATGGAAATATGTTCCCTATTTTGAAAATTGATTAAAAAATTAAAAGAAGCATTTATGAAATACTTGTGTATAGACTACTAAAGCTGGGCACTGTGGGTGAAGGGAATAGAAAAGAGTTCTTAAATTCTTTACTTGGGCAAACAAAACATGCATCACTTAACACTTACTTGGTAAGCAACATACAAGTAAACACAAATTAGGATGAGACAAACCGCTGTCATAAGTGCTAGGGGCATGCGGAATAATGGCATGCAGAGAATTTGCTGAGTATAATCAGAGATGTCTCCCTGAGGGAATTGAATTGCAGGTTTGAGAGAAAAGAGATATGGTGTCATAAACAGTGTGGTCTTGCACATGCAACATTCTGGAAGCTACCTTCAAGTATGGAGAATCAAACTAAATTCTTTCAAGTCATTGAGTGAGATTGAGGG
>NW_012156173.1:3045892-3101687 GCF_000956105.1 Propithecus coquereli
CTTCATTTCTAAACTTTAAAAAAACTAGGTCAGTCTTCTCTATTTCTTCTATATAATTTGGCCTTCTTTGATTTTTCTGTTTCTTCTGAAGTCAATTTTAGTAAATTACATTTTATAATAAAAATGATCTTTTCATTCAGATTTTTTAATTTATTGGTATAGAATTGAGCAGATATAGTATCTTATAAATCTCTTAATTTCCTTCATTTCTAAACTTTAAAAAAACTAGGTCAGTGAGTGATTTAATCAATTTTTTTCCAAAAAGGCAGGTTTTGGATTTATTGCTGTCATTTACTTATTCATTGATTTATTTATTTTCTTATTAATACAATCTTCATTAATTCATTTCTAGTATTTGTTGTTTGTTTTATAATCTTTTAAGACATATGCTTAATTCTATTTGTTCTCAATTTTTTTTTTTTTAAACAGGGTCTTGCTATATCATGCAGGCTAATCTCAAACTCCTGGCCTGAAGTGATCCTCCTGCCTCAGCCTCCCAAGTAGCTGGGATTGCAGGTGCGAACCACCATGCCTGGCTTTGTTCTCAATCTTTTCTGTTTAGTGATAAAATATTTAAACCACAATTTTTTTTTCCTGTATGCTGTTAGCTATATCTCATAAGCTCCAATATGAAGTATTTTCATTATCATCACTTTTTAGATACTTTACAATTTTAGATTAAATTTTCTCTTTCAGGAAATTGGTAAGAACTTTCTAACATTCCAGGAAGTGGGAGCATTTTGTTATTGCTTCTGTTAGTTTCTAGTTTTGTTGCATTGTGATTAGAGAATGTTTTTTGTATTTTGACTTCTTACTTTTTTGAAGTATACTAAGAGTTTCTTTATTGTCCAGTATGATTCATGTCTGTGGAAGGTTTATGGGCATCTCAAAACAAGATGTATTATCTATTATTTTCAGGGTTTAGTACTCGATATATATCACCTGACTTCTGACATTAAATGTTATAAAAATATGTAAGGGAAGACTGATTTTCTTCTACCATATAGGTGACTTGATATTTTTTTCTGGCTGCCCAAAGGATTTTTTTATTTTTTGAGTCCAATAACTTTACTAAAAATGTTCAGATATCGAATCTCCATTACACGTGACCCGCCCTTAATATTTAGATTCAAGTGCTTTTGCTTTTGTTTTATTTTAAGAAAGTTTTCTCGGATTGTATCTTTAAGTATTTGTTCTATTACATTTTCCCTCTTACAAAGACTTTATGCATATGATGTGTCTCCTTTTATGGCTTTATATTACCAACATTTTCTAATTCTTTTTAGCCATTTATCTGAATTGTATTTTATTTTTCTTATTTCTCTCTTCTGTTTTCATTACTATTTTTCCCCAATTTACTTTTGAGCTTCTTCTAATTTCTTTTTCATGTTTTAATTCTTATATTTTTCATACTTTCTTATTAACTAATCCTAGTTTATTTGCTCCTATTATATTATGTCTCCATCTCTTCCCTAAGTTCTTACTGTTCTGTTTTGTGATCTTCATTTGTAGAGGCCACTGCTACATTAACATTTTTAAAAAAATCTTTATAGCAAAATATTTGTTTAAAATTTAATCTGTTCCATGGCAAGTGATTCTGATAATAAATTTTGCTGCTCATTTACTCCTTTATTCTTATGGCTTCTCTGCATAGTTGCTAATTCCTTTTTATGGTTTGTTATATGAACTGAGCCTTTGTGGACTAGCTGTAATATACAATGTAAGTTTCCTGTAAGCAGGGGTGGGGCAGGGTAGTACTCTAAGCTACCTGGGTTTTGCTTTAATTTTTGTTTTCCTGGTAACGCAGAGCCTGCCTTATCCTCACCTACCACAAACCTAGGATGCTTCATGCAAATATGGGTTTCTGTATGATTCTTTTTGTAAACATTTCTCTCTTTTTCTAAATTAATCATTCTGCTCAGTTGTGGGTGAGGAATAGTAGCTTTCACCTTCAACCAGCTTACTCCTGATTCTGCAGAAGATATAATATCTTTTGACACTCAGATGTAACTCTCCCTTCAGGAGCTGTATTTTGATTATGCATTCAGAAATCCACCACCACCATGCATCCCTGTTCATTCCCTTCCACACAGCTTTTGAATGAATTCTATGTTCAGCAACCTTTAGAAATTGTGGCTTCTGTGTTGTTAAAAATGGAATTTGTCCTTTTATTTTTTATTTTGCTTGTTTTCTTTCTGATAGTACAGAAGAATGAAGGAGGAAAATCCTGAATATACATTGCCATATCCATGCCAGAAGTCAATAAATTCTCCTTGAGTGACTCTGATCAGCAACTTCTAAAAATGTTACACCACCCTTCCAGAGTAACTGTATATTTGCTGCATCATGGCAAACATCTGGTTTTATTTTTTAATTTTTTTTTTCTGTCCTGTTTTCCCTCCCTCATACTGTGACTATGATGGGGCCATCAATTTCATTACCATACTTCCTGAATACAAGGGCGGCACATGATTTTATCCCTTTAGGTGAAGTACTTAGCCCAGTTTAGGCACATGACCCAAGCAGCATCAATCAGAGCTCTTTGGGGAGATTATTATAGAGAGTGGAGGGAAATAATCTTTCTTTTTTGCAGATTTCAAGCAATACAAATCCTATAAGCCTGGTGCTGTTTGTGGTTATCTTTTCCTTCACGTAGGAAAAGGCTTCCCTGAGAAAGGAGAGATGGAGGGAAAGAGGACAATTATTAAAGACATGGCCTGAGAGTGCCTGGATCCAACTATGCCTGAAACAAGAATGTGATATTTGTTGTTATGTGAGCCAACACATTTTCTCTTTTGCTTGAGCTAATTTGAATTCGAGTTTTGTCTCTTACAACTGAACAGTTATGGATAGTTCCAGGATCTTCAAGGTTTCCAGATTTATTATTGACTTAGAGATTTTATTCTAAAATTTAAAACATTTTTCCATTATTTTGACCCATGGATGTGATATCTAAGAGGTTTTTTGAAACTATGTTTTACTTAAATTATACTTTTATAAGTGTACAGTTTTATCTTAAAATTTATCTTCTCTTATTGCACCATTAAAAGTCATTCTTAGATTTCTATAAGTTAAATCAGTTTATTTAAAGGAAATTTGCTAAGATAAGACTTCAAACATTTATAGAATTTTCTTAAGAATATGAAATAATCTGTCCACTACTTTGTTTTCCTTTAATGTGTTCCCTCAGATGTAGCTCTGATTTTCAGAATGTAGGTCGAATAGTTTGCTACTGATTACAATATGGCTAGGTGACATCATTACTTTCAGAAAGAAGAACATTATATAGCCTTGAATTCCCAGGAGGTAAACTTGCTTTTGGTAGAGGTGCAATGCCAAACCAGTGGTTATTTTCCTGTGATACTAGAGACAAAAGGAAATATTTGCAACTCTCTGTGCCACAACAGACCTGAGCAACTATGGATGCTGGAAGTCATCCTACCTCCAATGAAAACTTGATGAGAAGGTGGCTTTTTCAGAGACTGAGAATGATGAGACTCATGTAGAAGCAGTGTTCTTTATTGAAAAGCAAGATTTATAATCTACACATCTGGCCTTTGGTCATTAAGCAAGGATTTTTTTTTTTTTTTTTTTTTTTTTAGACAGGGTCTCGCTGTGTTGCATCAGCTAGAGTGCAGTGGTGTCATCCTAGCTCACAGCAAACTCAAACTCCTGGGCTCAAGCGATCCTCCTGCCTCAGCTTCCCATGTAGCTAGGACTGGGACGACAGACACACACTACCACACCAGGCTACTTTTTTCTATTTTTTGGTAGAGATGGGGTCTCGCTCTTGCACAGGCTATTCTCGAACTCCCAACCTCCAGCGATCCTCCCACCTCAGCTTCCCAGAGTGCTAGGAGTACAGGCATGAGTCACCACGCCCAGCCAGCAAGGATTTTTGTATGGATAATATAAGCAAAATTGTGCTTCAAAATCAGGTAGATATTGGATTAATCTTAATTCTATCATCATAAGGAACCCTGTAAATTAAGAATTGCCCTTTTATTGGAAAGCAACTCCCTGATAAAGCACGCTGTCTTTTGTATGATTTCTACATACTTTAGTTTAATAAAAAAATTATGTCTAAAGCAAAATAAAATTTAGTCAATATTCTTAATATAAAAATAGTTTGGGGCCAAGTGTGGTAGCTCACGCCTGTAATCCTAACACTTTGGGAGGTCAAGGCAAGAGGATCTCTTGCAGTCAGGCATTCAAGACCAGCCTAAGCAACATAGCAAGACCCCATCTTTACAAAAAATAGAAAAATTAGCTGGGTGTGGTGGCATGCACCTGTATTCCCAGCTATGAAGCAAGAGGATCACTTGAGCCCAGCAGTTGGAAGTTGTAGTGAGCTATCATGATGCCACTGCCCTCATGTCTGGGCAACAAAATAAGACCCTGTCTCCAAAATATTAAAAAATTAAAATAAAAATAGTTTTGTCCTGACTATATGCTCAAACTTTCCTAATGTATTGACAATACTTTTTAGATAAAGAAATTATCATTCAAAAACATTTAATAATATAGTATGTATCTGCAATACATGTAAATTTCTTATACTTTAGAAATTTACATGCCAAAATAAATGATCATAGAAAAATAATTGTGTTATTAATGAAGAAATCCTAGTTTTCAAAAATATAAGTAAAAATTAATAATTACATATTTATATTACACTTTACCTAAAACAAAAGACTGAGACATGGTGATGATGCAAATTTCTGGGAAGTTAAGTTTTCCCAAGGGTTCAATAAATTAGAATGATTGTCCTGAGCCCTACAGCCTGATGGGTTTGGGCTGATGGATCTGACCTATGTCTCTCAGGAGGAACTTGCTGGTCAACAGAGTGGCCCCCAAAAGCCAGCACTAACGGGTGCCCAAGGCTCCCAGCCACAAAATTAATTCCAAATCCTCGCTTCCTTTCTCATCCTCAAGACAAATGTGTATGCACCATTCTCCCTCCTCCAAACACACTATAGACACTCCTATTGTCATTTGTATTCTGCTTCCAAGCCATCCATGGGGTTGGTTTTACCCTGATTTAAACTGACAAGCCTTTTGGGCAGAGGTGCACAGGCCATAGGTGGGAGCCCCCAAGCAGCCCAGCATTTGTCAGGTGTGACATTTTTGGATAATGATGTGCATGACTCGAGATTTGGAAGGGAGAGTATAATAAGAGCAAACCCTTATTGGGTGCTTACTAACTGCCAGGCATGTTATTAGCACTTTACATGTACTCACACATTTAATTAAAGTACCATAGTTAAGTAACAGCAACTATAAGATGAACACTGATATTATTCCCATTTGACAGAGGAAGGAACCGAGAGCTAAAACAAATTGTCCAAATTGCCCAACTTCACACAAGTTGTAAATAGTAGGTTGGTTGTAGGTTGGGACTCCAAACCCAGGCAGTCTGGCTTCAGAGTGCAGACGCTTAACCGCTGCATTCTACTTTCTACAATGTGGGGCTTGATCTGTTTACATATTAAAGGGTTGTGGGGAGAAAACAATATGAGGCAATATTTGAGGGAGGAAAAGGAAGGTTGGCCTCTAAAAACAGGACAAGACGTCAGGGAATTACTGAGGAGGAGATGGAAGGGAACCAACTGTAAAATTCGCCTGCCCTCTCCCTCTCTCTTTCTCTTTCCCTCCCTCTCAGGATCCTGAAGATACTAACGCAGAGACAGACTAGGAGGAAGGAGAAGTGAGCAGAGAAGAGGTAAAAGACTAAAAATATTATCTTTTACACTCTTAATGGAGAGTGAATTTCAAATACAAATAATTCGAAGTCCATCAAATCAAACTGAGGAAAAGATTTTCAAGAACCAAGCCATGGACTAAGTTACCAGACAGGTCAAGTTCATATCCACTGTGTTCAACCTTAGCAATTTGGTTTTAACCCAGTACAAAAATAGCTTCCATGGTAAATAAACACAAAAACTGAAAACTGATTTAAAGCAATATGCAAAGCATTCCTTGTTAAATGTAATTACCACATATCTAAATACATTAATATAATTTAGGGGAAAGAAGATTGAACATAGAAATTAAGAGTGTGCTATACTCGCCCTAGTTTATTTAGTGTAAACTTCCAACATAAAAGCATACTACATTTTTTTTAACCTTTTGCCCTGTTCTACAGTGAAGATGCTTACTTGTGTTTTAATTATCAGTGTATCATTGGTCATTTCAACACTGAAAGGACCAAGTACAAGCAAGATGGGAATGATATGTACTGCTTTAAATGTATTTTAAGATAACTGGAGTTTTTCCTTTGCTCTGGTTAAAAAAAAAAAAAAAGAAAGCAATCTTTTGATGTTATTAATAGCATTCCAGGCGCGTCTGGCAAGCCTAAATGTTAAGAATGATAGAATGGAGTATTCTGAAGATATGACGTTAATACTGTGTTGAGCAGGGAACCCAGGAATGTCTGAATCATCTGCCAGACCAATAAATCCTCCCTGGGAGAGACGTGTGTACAAGACAATGACTGGTCAAAGCAAGCATTAGTGCTTTTTATTAATAGCTACTCCAATCATTGCCTAACGCAGTGAGTTGGGAGGAATAAAGCATAGGAGTCTTTTTCTTTTTACTGCAAGTAGGCCCAATCACAGGAAACCAGAGCAGGCCAGATGTGAGCTTTTTCTCCTTCCACTCTGAAGACCAAACCCAAGCCTCGGATCTCACCACTGCAACATGAGCAGAAATCAAGCCAAGGCACAGCCATCAACCCAAGAGGAAAAGGTGACCAAGACACAATATCCCAGTCAAGGACAGCAGCCCTGGCCTCAACTGCCACATAGGAGAAGAGTAAACATTCTCAAGACAAAAAAGAAGAAGAAGAAGAAGAAGAAGGTGGCCAGAGATGGTTAGAGCAGTTTTGCATTTCTTACCACCCTGATGTAATAAAAGAAACAGATAACTGCTGAGTGCTATGAAGAAAATAAAGCAGGCTAAGGTGATAAGAAGTGCAGGGTGGTGGTGGCTATTTTAGATATGGCAGACAGAAAGGGTCTAAAGAATTGTCATTTAAGAAGATACCTAAACTACATGAAAAAATAACTCCAGGCAAAGGCGTGGGAAGAGCGTTTCAGAAAGTGAGACTACTTAATGTAAAGGCCTTGGATCTGGAAGCAAGTGTGGAGTGTTTCAGGAGGTGCAGCAAACCCAGCTTGGGTGGAGGGGACTGAAGAAGGGGCGGGTGCCGGGAGATAAGCCTGGAGGGAAAGAAGGCAGGAACCAGATGGGAAGAGTGCCATGCAGGTGTGCAAGGAACCTGGGTTTTATTCTATCATGGGAAGCTATTGGCAAATGTGATATGATAAGTAGGGTGTGATACGAACTTATTTTTTTTTTTGAAAGATCACTCTGACGGTTCTGCTGAGAATAGGTTCCAGGAGGTCAAGAATGAAATTTGGGAGACCCATCAGGAGGAAGTTCTTGTATTCGTTTCAGAGATGGTGGGGCACAGACTAAAAACTCAGCCTAGAGATGGCTGTCCCCCTTGAGAGATAAGTTTAGCAAAGTGTCAGAGACATCCTGCCAACATCACTGTGGTGCTGTTTTGCTAGTCTCTGGCCACTGTGTAGCCACATGAGAGCAATGAAATGATCAGTTCAGTCCCCCAAGGCCTTCTATGAATGCCTGTTTAATGTCACCTCCAGAAGCCTCTGATAGGGTCAATACAGGATATGAATATTCCCCACAAGGTAACACTATACAGTGTCTCCTATTGTCACCTTCCATTTCATTTTCCACCTAGATTTATGTTCTGCTCTAATTCTGTGCAAATTCGCCAGAAGGAATTATACAATAAGCACCAAATTACAACATGGCCCAGTAACTCCAATGCCAGCATCAATGCCTGATGTTTCCTGCCACTCTATAAAATTTACAATACAATTCCATCATTATCAAACTCTCACAGATAAAGTGTCTACAATGGGCTGAACCCTCCCCCTCACACCTTTCCCACAAATAAATTCAATCCCTAAGAAAATGAATTTTCCCTCCCTTGATCCACTGAGAAATGGAGGTTTGCAATATTAACGTCTTTACCTCAAGGTCATCTCCCTGCCTGTTTCTCCCATTCTTTCACTGGAACCTGTGTAGCAACTTCAGCAAATTACAGAGCCTGATCATTCCAGCTCTAAGTCTTTCATATTTTCACTTCCCTAAAATTCCACAGAATCAAAAACATGCACAAGACCATTGCTAATTGAACCCCAATACCCATTAGGTACTTACTAAATAAAAAATCATTCAAGCGTCACTGCCATTATGCAGCAGGAACCTTTTCTAGAATAAGAGCCTGAGACCCAGAGATGTCCTACAACAGCCTCTCATCAAACTCAGAATAAAATGACTCCAGACCATGGTCTCCAGGGGCCCACGTGACCTTATCCTGCCTGCCTCAGCCCCTATCATGGCCTCTCATGTGGCATGTGCAGCCTCACATAGGGTGGCCAATTCTTCCTAGTTTCCCCAGGACTTCCCTGGTTTTAGCATGAAAAGTCCTGTGTCCTGGGAACCCCCGAGTCCAAGGCAAACTGGGATGGTTGGTCACTGACCATGGGCTTCTTTTCTTTTTCCTCACACATGCAGGCTGATTTCTCTGCATGGAACATTCTTCTCCCAGAATCTTCATGGCTTACACCTTCTCACCATTTGGTTCTCTATTCAAATAAATCTTTTCAGAAGGGCCGTCCTTAACCACCTATATTATTAGTAAAAGTAGCATTTATCAGTATCTAACATTATATCTTCTTCTTCCATTTAATTATTTATGGTCTGTCTCCTCTTCTGGTGTGTAAACTGCAGGAAGTGTCAGTGCTGTATCTTCTCTGCCGCATCCCCACCTCCAAGAACAGTGCCTAACACATGGCAGGAACTCCAAACATATCTGTTGAGTTGTATTCTGTTCTAGTCTTCATGTCGAAAACCATAAGCATTATACTCATCAATACCAACACGAACAGCAGTTGTGTTCATTCATTCATGTAACAATTTAAAATTTCCGAATTAGTAAAATATTATGGACTCTGGCAAGCTAGCAAGTGGGGGAGGCCACTGGATTCAGTGGGTCCATGGTAACTCCAAATGGGAGAGCCATTTCAATGGTCTAAAATTGTACTTACTGAAAAGGTTGCTTCTGTTGTGTCCTTTTGAAAGGGACATAACATGACTCACCTCCCCCTTTCTAGCATGAGTCAGTTCTTCATCTTTAAAATGAGGTGCCACCTTCCACAAATATTCCCTGTGGTCCCGCACGTGGCAGAAGGCTTGCCATGTCCCTGAAACCTTATCCCAAGCATGCACAGTACCAGATGCCTAGAACACATTCTGGCAGCTTCTTCAAGTCCGAGGTTCTTTTCTGTTATTTCTAATTCTAAGGTTTTCCAAAATAGAATTCCACCCCCACCCCAACCCACAGATCTGTTCATCTCTAATTACCACACCATGCCATTTAGAAACCCTCCCTCCTCACCTCTTCAAGGTTCCTATATAGGTTTTCAGCACTTGAGCCACTATTAGATAGCCCCGTACATCATAAGATGGCAGATGATTTTGCAATCCCCAAAGACTATTAGGCATGAGTGGATGGGATACAGATAGGCCTTTTTTTTACCTTAGGTTCCACTTTTAGATTGCCAGTTACAAGATTTTGATGACTTGAAAGTTTCTCCAGCAATGGGCAGCTGACCCCATTTAAAAATCTAATGGGGTAACAATGAACACTATTCAGGTGATGGGTACACTGAAAGCTCCGATTTAAGCATTATAAAAGGTATCTATGTAACAAAAACATCTGTATCCCCTTAATATTTTGGGGGGAAAAGCATATGTAAAAAAATCTAATTAGAATAAACCTCACCCAGGCCAGCTTCCCTTAGAGATGAGCAAAGGCTGGAGGGGTAGAGATAAACAAAAGGCGTGGGGATCAAGTGTCTACGTCCCTCCAGAGTTCCAGAGGCTTCTCTAACAACTCTGCCAGGAAGGTAGGTGGACCCCTGAGTGTAAGTGAATTGGAATAGCCTGTTTTAAAATAGGCACCAGAACCTGGCTACAGAATGTTTACTGTGCAGTGTCCTGGAGTGACTAAGTGGCCAGGCATCCCCAGGAGCCCTGCCAGGAGAGCCCTGCCCGGAAGAGACATGTCCCTGCCCTCCATCCTCTCCCCACCGCCACCCTCTGCCTGCCTTCCTGCCACTGGGTGTGCAGTAACGCAGGCGACGCGGGGAGTCTATCGGAGGTGCTGTAAAATCCATCAGTGGGTATGGGAAAAAGCTAATTGTAAGGACCGCAATTTATTTCCATATTCTGGCTTTCAAAACCACGTTTCCCTCTGAAATGCATGTTCCTTGTCTGAAGAGGGGGATCGTGACGTTGGTTTGCTGCTTGCGAAAAATGCCAAGGCACATGACCGTCACCGGGCCTACTTTCAGAGCGCGCAGAGCTTCCGTTGTTCGGGAAGTGGGCCCCCGCCACCTAGCCAAGCTCTGGAATTTCAAAGGTGGAACTCAGCCCTCCTCTCTGTTTTCCCTCTCAACAGACCTCAATCCTCTTCAGCGTCGGGGGCTTTGGTCTGGGCTGTAAGAAATGAAACCTATTCCCCAACGTGTTTTCTTTCTTTTTTAATAAAAATATCAAAGGCATGCTTACCAGTGGCTGAGGAGGGAAAGCTGCGGCAAATGCTATTTTTTAACTGGAACATGCCCCGTGTTGTGCCACACTCATCCAGGGGCGGCAGAAGATTGATGGCTGGACATGTGGAGGGAACTGCCACTGATTGAAATCAGACAACTGCAAGCTGTGCGAGAGCGCCAGGGGAGCCCATTTCCACCGCAGCCGGCCAGTCTTGGCACATTCGGGCAGGGCTTCTCCTCGGTCTGCCGTGGGCGCTGCAGGACTCAGAGGAGCTCGACGGAGGGCAGGAGAGAGAGGTTGGGGCAGGCTCGAGGATGCACACCTTTCTGTGTCCCTATCTCACCTGCACACGGTAGGACAGGACACCCCACGTGAATGACCCACCATGGCCCTTAGGATTGCAAATGAAAAATAACCGATCCCCATTTACAAGCAGAGAACAGAAGCAAACATGATAAAGTCCATTGTTCCCCTGGCCGGAACATCCTTAAATTTTGTGCACAATTCCTTCATTTGCTTTTTCAACAGGGCAGGGGCTGGGGAGGACGGAAGTCACGAGAAATTGTCAGGGCATTGCTTAGTACCCATCACCAGCATCGCAGCCAGAGTTCAGCGTCGCTAACGATTGTGCAGCTATGCACTTGAACCGAGACATTTTTATTTCATTAGGGGTGTCAGTTTACAGCCATTAGCTAAGCAGATTGGCCAGGACCAAAAGGCCTTTTTTATGCGTTATCACCAGATCTCTCTTCCATTATTCAGGTCTTTAAAAAAGAGAGAAAGGGAGGGAGGGCGGCTTTAAGTACATTATGTTTTGTGACTTGTGTCTATCCTCTGGCCTGAACAGTCTAAAATAGGTTTTATTAGAAATCATTATTTAGATTCCAGTCCAGGAGCATATCGATCGCCTGTGTATAATGGTTCCCAGATCACGGAAAGTAGCACAGAGGGTCTCCGCTGGGCCGACATAATGTCAGTGACAATTCATTTTTTTGCCAGTTAGGATGCTGGTTTAATATCCTGAAAAAGGCACTTAACACCGCCCTTTCATAACATCTGTCAGGGCCCGTCCGCCGGCTTGTTTCTCACACTGTGGGCTCCCAGGCAGTTTGGGGCCTTGCTCTAAAACATGCTTCTCTCGGAGGCCTCGGAATTCCTCAGACACTCAGCCACCCCAGCCTCAGGGCCGACGCTCGCAGACCAGCTGTTACAGCTTTCCAGGACACTCCTAAATTTTCCAAATGTGTGCCATGCAAAAATAAAATTTAGGATGGTGAGTGTTCAGAAGTCTCGTATGTGAGGAATATAACTCATCCTGTGTCTCGGGCCCATTATTTCCAGATTCTTCTACAGTTCTCTCAGTTTCATCTTGGTCTTCAGAACGGTTCAGCAGGAATCTCAAAGCTTGAGATTTAGGTCAAGCAATCATTTTTTTTCCTTTTTCTCCCTTATTTTTTTTTTAAAAGTCTTCTTTTTATTTGAAATGTTTTTAAAATACAAAAATGTTGTAAGAAAATTATAAGATACTCTATGCCTGGATTTAACACTTGTTAAAATTTTGTCTCTTTGCTGTAATTCCTTCTCTGTTGCACACTCACATGCACGCTCACACACACTCTCATACACATTCACACACTATTATACACACACTCAAAATCACATGCATATATTCTCACACATACTCTCAAAGTTACACACACATTCACACACACCCAAACACACACTCATACAGTTTTTTCTGAACCATTTGAAAATAAGTTGCAGACATCCTGATACTGTATCCCTCACATCGGTGAGCATTTCCTCAGAACTGTACTACAACACCTTACACATCTAAGAAAATTAACAGTAATTTCACGATATAATCTATGGTCCATTTCATATTCATCTATCCCCAATTGTGTCTGAAAGGTTTTGATAACTATTTTTTCCCCTAACCCACAATCTATCTAGTCAAGATTCACATGTCGGCCGGGCGCTCACGCCTGTGATCCTAGCACTCTGGGAGGCCAAGGCGGGCGGATTGTTTGAGCTCAGGAGTTCGAAACCAGCCTGAGCAAGAGCAAGACCCCGTCTCTACTAAAAATAGAAAGAAATTAATCTGACAACTAAAAATATATAGAAAAAATTAGCCGGGCATGGTGGTGCATGCCTGTAGTCCCAGCTACTCGGCAGGCTGAGGCAGAAGGATTGCTTGAGCCCAGGAGTGTGAGGTTGCTGTGAGCTAGGCTGACACCATGGCACTCACTCTAGCCCGGGCAAAAAGAGTGAGACTCTGTCTCAAAAAAAAAAAGATTCACATGTTGCATTTGGTTGGCTTTTGTGGGTTTTTTTTTTTTTTTTTTGGCTTGTTTTGTTTTGTTTTTAAATGATGACTTTTCAAAGAATCTAGGCCAGTTGACTTATAGAATTCCCTTCATTTTTTTTTTTTTTTTGGTAAACTTTGTAACTGAAATAACACATACAGCAAAGTACCCAAATCTTAAATGAACTGTTTCATGAGTTTTTACAAAGTGAACACACCTGTGTAACTTCTACCCAGATTAAGACATGGAATATTAGCTAGACCCATAAGCCTAACTCAAGCCCCCTCCCAGTCATTGCCCTCTGCAACAAATTTGCCACTATTCTGACTTCTGTCACCATAGATGAAGTTTTTCTCCTCTTCATCATTCAAACTATGCTCAGTTGGTGCCAGAAGGCACAGGGAGTCTGCTACAGCTGGAATCCTAATGAGATCTCTTTTAAGTGTGTGCTACACCCAAATGGATCGCTCATATATTTCAGAGCCCTGGTATAAACCTCTCCTTAAAAATAATTATGCAAATGGTTTTAATCTGCATAAACCAGTGGGAAAAAATTAAGTGATTTTTCCTCCTTCAAGCGCCAATCTTATCATGGTGCTTTTCACAATTTTTTTAAAAACCTATAATATTATTAGTTTTGACATTGTTTTTGATTGGATAATAGCTTATAGAGAGATTATCTTAGTTGCATTGGACTCGTTGGCAAGTTTTGAATGTTGTTTTTGTTTTTGTTTTTTTTAAATAAGAATAAAATCTTAAATCTAGACATTCGGATGCCTCCTCAATGCTCTCTGCTTGCCTTTAGGGAGTTAGACCATGAAACAAAAAGAATATCACTAAATGCAATAAATCAATATGTTATAACCAAAAAATTGTTACTCAGAACAATTGAAAACAGATTCTTCATGAATAAGCAATGAAAAGAACATATCATACAGCCACAGCCTTCATCTAAAGCCATGGCTTCTCTCTGATGATTTATTTTTGCCAAGAAGTAAAGAGTTATTTATTTATTTTTTTAAAGCTGTATTCTACATTCATTATAGTTGTTGAATCTCTCTGTGCATAATGTATGGGAAGACACGAAGGGACATTTTATGCTAAAATTTTAATATCAAGAGATAACATGGGCTAGGCGCGGCAGCTCACGCCTATAATCTCAGCACTCTGGGAGGTCGAGGCGGGAGGATAGCTTGAGGTCAGGAGTTCGAGACCAGCCTGAATAAGAGCGAGATCCTGTCTTTACTAAAAATAGAAAGAAAGTAGCTGGACAACTAAAAATATATAGAAAAAATTAGCCGGGCATGGTGGTGCATACTATAGTTCCAGCTACTCGGGAAGCTGAGGCAAGGATTGCTTGAGCCCAGGAGTTGGAGGTTGCTGTGAGCTAGGCTGATGCCACAGCTCTCTAGCCCGGGCGACAGAGTGAAACTCTGTCTCAAAAAAAAAAAAAAGAGATAACATGATTTTTGAACATGCATTTTCTATTTATACTACATATGTAATCAACTTCTATGTGACTGGATTTGACCATAGAAGGATGGTAGTTACCTCTTCATTGGGGTTCTTTAACACCTTGACAAATATTATCAGTGTTTTGACCCTGAATGTAACTGTATTTTGGAAGCCAGCTTGTAACACAAAGGAAAAAACTCAGAGTTGGCTCAGGTTGACGCTCAGTCTTTGTTTGAATGCCACAAATTACAGTATTTAAGGATTGGACAAGAGTCATCATTTTGATGGAAAAAATGATGACAGAGTTCAAATAAAATAGGGGCAGATATTAGGATTTGATATCATGTTCTTACAGAGGTCCAAAAAATATTTAAAACACTAAGAAGTTAGGAACTAGGGATTACCATCTCATTTAAGCCAAGCCTCTTCAACCAATTAGGAAGTTTAGACAATGTCCAACTTAAACCTAGTAGCAACTATGACAAATTCCATCAAATCGTTATACATTCTCCACCTATCCAACCTAGTCTGTGTCTGACATTTGTGGAAATCTCAATATGGCTGCAGGTTTATGACTAGCGCCCTCAACTCTTCTCGTTGGCGTCATCATGCTCTTTTCTCTAAATAGGCTGTTAATTGATTTCCCTAAGCACGTGAAAAAGAAGTAATTATTAACCTTCCCTACAAAAGCTTCAGAAATAGAATTTTCAGTTTTAACCTTGGTTAGGTAATAACAATTGTATCTAATTTTAGCATTTCAATGGAATTAATTTTCTGTTATATGTGCAAAAGGAAGGAAGAGGGATAATGTATAAAACAAAAATATTCAAACCGTTCAATCAAGCCTAGAAATTAAATAATACTGAGAAGCAGTAGATGTTTCCACAACTCACATAATAGTCATGCACTGCAATGTATCTGAAATACTTGCAGAAAACAATAATCTGTAGTTTACAGTGAAGCAATTAGATCCCTTTTGTGATTCAATATGAAATTGTTTCTGTAGCCATTTTATAATAATGTCTTGTTTTTAAGGATATAAAAAAATCATGTCTTTAAATGTATTATAGTGAATGTATTTTCTGACAGATATGCTTATTACTTTTATCAGAGATAATTTGTTAAAAAATAGTAATGCTAAAGAAACAGTGAAACAAGAGAATCACAAAATAGGAGCATGAAAAGAAACAGTCCTTCAAATACAAAACTGATGTTAATAATAGCTAATATTTACTGTAACTTTCATAGAAAACATATAGCTATTTTTAATGGGAAGTGATCTTAGAAAATGTCCATTAACATTTTATTTTACAATAAAAGTCATTAAAGTGGTGTGATTTGCCCAAATTCACATCAAGATATAACGGAAAATTAGATCATCTGTTCAACTAATATTTCCTGATACACACTGCATTTGGTCTCTTAACTTTTAATCCATTGATTTTTCTTCTGTTCCATCTACCAGAATGTTTTGGTTGCAAACAATATAAAATTCCAGCTCAGAGTGGCCTAAAAAATAGAGTGTTTATTTGCCCATGTGACTGGAGAAAGGATTCTAGAGAAAGCATTGTTGTTTTACCTCTGCTTTCTCTTCCACATACCTGCTTCATTCCTTGCAGGCCCCTTCCTCGTCGTTACAAGGTGGCTGCAACAATCCCAGGGTTAGGTGCTGTCTCACCAGCACTGGACAGAGGAGGGAGAGTGACAGAGAATCAAATTAGACCACGTGTCCATCCCTAGCTCTCCAGGATGGGCATAAAGGCTGAAAAGATTGTTGTGGAAAAAGATAGTTGCTATTTTAATAACGAGTTTTTAATGAGCTTAGAATAAAAGTGGAAGTCGAGAACATAGATTTGAGTAAGATTATTTGATAGTTTCTTTATCGCTTTCTGTTGATAGTTATATTTTTATTTTATTATATCATTTTATTTTATCTTATTTTTGAGACAGAGTCTTGGTCTGTTTCCTGGGCTAGAGTGCAGTGACCTCATCATAGCTCACTGCAACCTCAAACTCCCGGGCTCAAGCGATCCTCCCGCCTCAGCCTCCCAAAGTGCTAGGATTACAGGACTGAGCCTGGCCAATAGTTTTATTTTTAAGTCTCTTTAATCCCTCTACCTCAAATACCCATCACTGAATTCAGAAACAGAAGCAACAGTTGAGATTGAGAGAGATACAAATATCATGTTTGAGTGGGATTAGGCATAACTTTTTTTAAAAAAAGAAGAAACGAAAAGAAAGGCCACCTAGACAAGCCAGGAGAAAGGAAGCAATTTCAAGTTAATTAAGAATTTACCACCATTAAATACTAGAAGCATGAACAGTAATGAAGCTTCCATAGATAACATCAATGATACTTAAACTAGGCCAGGCATGATGGCTCACAGCTGTAATCCTAGCACTTTGGGAGGCCAATTTGGGAGGATTGCTTGAGCCCAGGAGTTTGAGATCAGCTTGGGCAATAGCGAGATCCCATCTCTACAAAAAATAGAAAAATTAGGTGGGCATGGTGGCGTGTGCCTATAGTTCCAGCTACTGGGGAGGTTGAAGTGGGAGAATCACTTGAGCCCAAGAGTTTGAGGTTGCAGTGAGCTATGGTGATGCTGCCCTAGTCCAGGCAACAAAGCGAGACCTTGTCTCAAAAGAAAACAAAATGATACTTCAACTTAAATTCAAGAATTATTATTTTCTGACTTATTTAGGTCCTAAATCCAAGTATAAAAGGACAAAACAAGAGAAAAATGTGGATGTGATCCATAGTGTAGGGCAGGACACGAAACCTCAGTACATTTTATGCAGATACTTGCCAGAAAATATAAATTTTAATTCTTCTTTTCCCCTCAAAGTGAAAATTTCCTTGACATTTAAAAAAATATCTGATTCAATCAAGGACAAAATTAGTGGCAGGAAGTCACCCTGCCCTCTGTATCCTTCGGTTCTGCATCTGAGATCCCGCCAACCTTGGATTAAAATATTTTTAAAAACACAGAAATAACATAACAACAATAAAAATAATACAAATTTAAAAATACAATCTAATAACTATTTACACAGCATTTATATTGCATTTGGTATTATAAATAATCTAGAGGTGATTTAAAGTATACAGGATGATCTGAGTAGGTTGTTTGCAAATACTACACCATTTATTTCTGGTGTAGTATATCCCTGGTATACACTACACCTGTATATCAGGGACCTGAGCATCCTTGGATTTTGGTATCTGAGGGAGTCCTGGAACCAATCCCTTGAGAATACCAGGGACAACTGTATTTTAAATTAAATAACTTCTCAGTCTTAGATTCTCCAGGCCACTCTAACAATACGTCACTGTCTTTCATGAGACAGCAAAAAAGAACAATAAAGGGAGAAAATGGAAAGGAGAAAAGATTTTCTAAAGAAGAAAGAGAGTGAGGAATCACCATGGAGGACACTTTAAAATCATTTCTATCTACCATTTTCATCCAAAGGCATTCCCCAAATTGGACCTGTCATCCCAATTTCTTGCCGTATCCATGCCCTGCCCCCATGATATCTAGGATCACAGAAATCTAGTGTGTCACAGAGTAACTTGATTTTTTAATGCTGTTTTTTAATATCACCCATTTTCTCTAAAAGATTTGAGGAAGTATTTAAAAAATTGTCTTGCTTTAGTTTTAAGGTATTTTTCTAAAACAGTGTAGTCTAACCAGAGTCCCTTCTTCACTGCTTCTCCTTCTTTAATTGCTTTGTACTTGGCTTTTGACCCCAAATACAATTATTAATAAATGGAAACTGCTCTTGAAAATCACCAGTGGTCTCCTAAACACCAAATTCCAGGGCTTTTCCTTTATTTCCAGCCTTCTCAACTTCCCTATAGCACAGTGGTCCTCCAATGGGACCACACACCAGGTGATTCTGCGGTGAAGCTGATGTTGAGAATTGCTACTGCAGCAGGCAACGCTAAACATCTCCTGAAACTCTTTCCTCTCTTCACTTTGGAGATTACACCATGGTTCTTGTGCTACAATTCTGATCACTTCCATGTCTTTTTCTCCTCTCACCTCCCTAAATCCTGTTTGCATGTCTTTCTTAATCCACACACAAATCTTTAAAAATACCATTCCAAGTCAACACCTTCAGCTCCAGCCTCTTTCCAGAACTCCAATTTGTATTTCCTATATCTAGCTATAAAACTAGGCACCTGAATATCCTAATAACCTCCCAAATTAAAACTCATCATTTCTTTACACACCACACCCTTTTTCCCTTTCCAAACAGCTCGTCTTCTTGATTTTTCTTTTTTAAAAAATGTTTTAAATAATAATTATACTGCAATTCAATAATTTTTAAAGAACTTATGTCAAAGCCCTGCAAGAGATACATGAAATAAGAATTTTGAGAATGGAGCCTGAGTATCAGCATTTTTTAAAAGCTCTCCTTGTGTTATAATGTAAAGATGGAGAAATATTACTAATCAAAATTCAGGTTTCCTGAGTGCACTTTGTCTTTACTCATATATTCTCTTCATCTGGAGCATGATTCTTTCAAATGCCAGCTATACAAATCCTACACATTCTCCCAGGAAGTTAATTTCAAACACTCTTTCTTTCTTAGGTATTTTCAGATTTTTCCCTTTCAGTTTTTTCCCTTCTTTAAACCTAAATAGCTCTCCCATTACAGAAATAGAATTATGCTATGTATCACAGTAGCTTGTTTGTTTGTCTTATTTCTTCATTTAATGGAAGCTCAAGATTAGTGGGTCTCACACTTATAATGCACAAAAATTTCTAGGAAGAAGATTAAACTATAGTACATATTTTTAAGCCAAATTCTCAGAAATTCTTATCGAATAACCTGGGTGATGCCCAGATAATTGACATACGTGTAAGGCAGTTCCGCTGTAGATGATTCTAAAATCACACTCAAGAAATCTTGAGTCTTTTTCACTCCACCTTGTATCCCCAGCAGCACCTTGCACATGGAGTTGATGGTCAGTGTGTGATGAATAACTGGGTCAACATTAGGGCTTGATTAATGAGTCATATCTGCGCGGTATAACGAACTTTGAAGGTTTACCCCGACTGGTTGTCTACAATTCCTAAGACCTCCTCAAAGCTTTCCTTGAAACTGTAGGAGAAACCACTAGCAAAGATAGTGCTTTTCTAACCCCCTTTCTTACCATGCATCCCTCCCTAATGCCATTCCCATAGTAGAGCTCTTCCAAATCTGTTCAATCTTACCCATGAAATAAGTCGAAAATTTCTCACAGTGAGAAACACTTGACTTTGTTACCATGCCAACGTTCTCTGAATTAATCACACTGTCCACAGATTGGAATAGTTCCACCAGTCTGGATTTTACAGTTATTTAAAACTGAGCAGACAAGCACTGCTCAGCTCTGGAAAAGGAACTCACAGACTCTCTGAGGCATAATCAATTGGATTAGGAGTCTCTCTTCTGAAGCTGGTTTTGTAACTTTGTCCCTTCTGAATTTTCCAAGTCAGCCGTCATTTTGCCTTTCAAGCCCAATTGAAGGGAAGGTGCCTTTCTCACACGATCCAATAGGTGAAAATAATTATGATGCAATTAACAGCAAATTTAATTGTAAGAGTTATATTTCTGTGCCAAATCCAAAGGTTAAAAATTATAGACTCATCTTGCTTTCAGATTCCTTAGAGAGCAACAAAATTGTTTTCTTTGATTTACACTAATGCTGAATGCAATGCCGTGTTGTTCTTTGATATCACCGTGGCTTAGTATAAGAATGTTTTCATTAAGGTAGAAAGCAATAAAGAAAGAAATTTGAAAAAGTTTGGCCTGATTGTATTACCACCCCTTTATCTTCCAGCAGCCCTTTTAATTAAGAAAGAGCAACCATTATACAAAATCAAAGTGGAAAAACCAGGAAGCAGGAAATATTTTTAAAGTATTGTGCTGTTTTTATGCTTACCTAAAGAAAATATGACAAAATGAATTAAAATGTAATTATACTATTACTGTTGGTCTTAAGTTGGTTTTCTTCCCTTATTAGCAGTTTTATCATTTTTTTCCACATAAAAACACTGGCAATATAATAGTCAAATAAATTTGTTTTAAGTTCAATAATGGTGGAGCTAGGACACTTGAGATGTGTGAACATCAAGATCTCACTGGGCTCAAAGAGAGACACAAATCTAGATGTTGATGGCTTTGGAATATTATTGATGGAAAATATGAGATAAAACTGTTTCTCCTTTCTATGAGAGATGCTTAGATGGGTCCTGAGATAATTTTTATCTTCAGGACACATTTAGAACATTAACAATGGTTGGCTCTTATGTACCATATAAGCAGTTTATATTTTTACCTTATTGGTCTTGAGATCATACATTCATTTAACAAAAATTTACTTATCCTGCTGGGAAGAAAGTGAAATAAAGCAGAATCGCTGCCCTCAAAGGCTCACGATCTAATGGAGAAAACTAAAAGGTAAATAATTTCATTTTATTGAGGATGTAATCATGGTAGCTTGCTGTGGGATTACAGAAAAGGCAGGACCCAGCTACCTGGTGAATTGAGGGGTGGAGAACTTGACAACAGTGATTAGAACTGAGTCTTCCGAGTGTTAAGTGGGTGTCTGTCTGCCATGTAAGAGAGGTAGAGGCTTTAAACCAAGGAAAAACAATGTTTGCCCAATGAACAAGTTTAAAAACATTATGACTTCTTAGAAAGGCTGAGTTGTTGTACACGGTAGGAAGACAAGATGAATGTGAAGGAAGTACAAGGGACCATATCATCAAAAACATCATATGCCGTGCCAGGGAGATGACTTCTATATTAGGCTATGGAGGCTGTGAAAAATTTTAGATTCTCTTTGATTATTTTTTAAATAGCTTTATTGAGCTATTTCCATACAATAAAATATTTTTTACGTGGAATTGTATACATGTACAACCACAATCAAGATAACATATCCTCTCTCAAAAGTTTCTTTGGGCTCCTTTACAATCCATCCCTCCCCCATCTCTCCCAAAACCAAACCCAGGAAACCACTGAACCACTGACCTGCTTTCTGTCATTTTCCAGATTTTGACATGAATGAAATCGAGTAGAGTTAAATACCTATGCACGCATTCCATCTGGCTTCTTTCATGTAGCACAAGTATTTTGAGACTCGTCCGTGTCATGTGTACGTATCAATGTTTCATTCCCTTTCATTGCTGAGTAGTACTCCATTATATGGATATACCATGATTTTGTTTAACCATTTGTCTGTTGATGAACATGTGAGTTGTTTCCAGTTTTTAGCTGTTACAAATAAAGCTGCTATGAACGTTCTTACCTAAGTCTTTGTGTAGACATACTCTTTCTTTGTCTTAGGTATGTACTAATACCTGGTATGGAATGGCTGGATCATAGCATAGATCATCTTTAAATTTTTAAAAGCTTTTCAAACAGTTTTCCAAAGTGGTTATACTATTTTACATTTGCACCAATAGTGTGTGAGAGTTCTAGTCTCTCTACATCCTTGCCAACACTTGGTGTGGTCAGACTTTTACATTTTAGCAATTTTAATAGGTATCCAGTATTATTCGTTGTGATTTAAATGTGCATTTCACTAATGACTACTGATATTGAGCACCTTTTTATGTACTTATTTGATACCTGTATATCTTCTTTGATGATGTGTTGATTAAAATCTTGACAGTTTTTCAATTGGGTTTTTTTTTAATTTCCTTATTGCTACATTTTTAGAGTTCTTTAGATAATCTGAATACAAATCCTTTATTAGATATATTACTTACAATAATTTTCTCCCAGAATAAGGCTTGTTTTGTTAAGAATAATGTTTTTAATTTTCATGAATTTATCAAATTTTTCTTACATAAATCATACTGTTGCTGTTATTTCTAATAAATTTTTGCATAATCCTCCAACATCTCTAATCATTGGGGAAATGCAAATCAAAACCACAATAAGGTATCACCTAACTCCAGTAAGACTGGCCTTTATCAAAAAATCCCAAAGTAGCAAATGCTGGCGAGGATGTGCAGAGATAGAAATACTCTTACACTGCTGGTAGGACTGAAAATTAGTGCAACTTCTGTGGAAAAGAATTTGGAGATACCTCAAAGAGCTACAAGTAGAGCTACCATTTGATCCAGCAATAGCACTATTAGGCATCTACCCAAAGGAACAAAAGTCATTCTATAACAAAGACGACATCTGCACTCGAATGTTTATGGCAGCACAATTCACTATAGCAAGGATGTGGAAACAACCCAAGTGCCCGTCAATCCATGAGTGGATTGATAAAATATGGTATATATATATACAATGGAATACTACTCAATTATAAAAAATGATGGTGATCTGGCACCCCTTATGTTTTCCTGTGTAGAGCTTGAGCTCATCCTCCGAAGCAAGGTACCACAAGAATGGAAGAATAGGCACCACATGTAGTCACCATCAAACTGGCACTGACTAATCAACACTAAGGTGCCCACACAGTAGTAATATTCTTTGAGGGTGGGGGAGTGGGCAAACTCACAACTAATGGATGTGGTGAGCGTTGTGGGAGGGAAAGGGCATGTCTCAAATCATGGTTGGGATGTGGCAAAGTCATAACATGTAACCAAAATGTTTGTATCCCCATAATTTCCTGAAATAAAAAAAAATTTTCATAATACGAGTCATAAAAATTTTCTTTTTTTTGACATTTATAGTTTTAAGTTTTTCATTTATGTGTGTGATCCATTTTGAATTAATTTTTATATATTATGCTAGGTATAAGTAGAAATTCATTTTTTTAATGTATAGATATTCAATTGATCCAGCACTATTTGTTGAAAAAATTGTCCCTTCTCCACTGAATTGCTTTTGTTCCTTTATTAAAAATCAATATTCCAACCTAACAGACATCTACTGAATGCTCCACCCAACAATAGCCTAATGTACATTTTCTTAAGTATGCATGGAAAATTCTTCAGGATAGACCACATGATAGGCCACAAAACGAGTTTCAATAAGTTTACAAGGATTGAAACCATACAAAGTATCTTCTCTGACCACAATGGAATGAAACTAGAAATCAAAAACAGAAGGAAATATGGAAAATCCACAAATCTGTGGCAGTTAAATAACATAGTCTTAAATAACCAGTGTTCCAAAGAAGAAATCACAAGGGAAATTAGAAAATGCTTGAGATGAATGAAAACAAAAACACAACATACCAAAACTTATGAGATGCAGCAAAAACAGTGGTCAGAGGGCAATTTATAGCTATAAACATCCACATTAGAAAAGAAATCAATAACCTAACTTTATGCCATAAGGAACCAGGAAAAGAAGAACAAACTAAACACAAAAATAGCAGAAGAAAGGAAATCATTGTCCACAAAATGCTTATAAAAAGAGAAAAAAAGAGGCAGGCTGTTGTTCTTTGACCCTCAACATACTGAATACTTTATGCACTTAAAATAATGGCATCATCATAAGGAAATTTTACTGTAAGGTCAAAATAATAATAGATGTGTAGCTGTTAGGTACAGAATAAAGTTGACATTTGTATGTCATTTATTATGAAAGAAACTATGACTTTGGAGAACATAGATTTAACATAACTTGACCTCAAAATTCTACACATGATGTTTTCACAGTACAGATGTTCACTCTGAGGTTGTAGCTTATTACATAATGTACCAATGGGGAAAATATTCATTTCAACAGTACATGGCCAATGTTATTCACCATTGAATTCTGTCAGAGCAACAAGAAGCCCCTGAAATATACCTTTATTTGTGCATTAAAGGATAGACTGAAAGTTTTAAGAGGAAATTACAAGGTTGGATTGAAGTGAAGTTTTTTAAAGATTAGCATAGAAATTGATTGACTTTCAACCTCATGAATTTAAGAAATTGTGATCTTATCCAAAGTACTTGGAATTAACATAAAAATAAAAAGTCTTGCACATCTATGGGATATAGGGAAAACTGAGTAAATTTCAATTGTATATGTATAGGGAATGATTTGTAACTGTGTAGTTTCTGGGAAGAAAGAGGCAATTTTGTGTTATGATTGATATATTGGAAAAGCTAAATGATTGTCCTAAATGACACTGCCAGGAAAATCACTGTGAGTTGTTGTCATGTGCTATAAACTCTAGATAAATTTAAAACATACAAAGACATGGAAAAAAAAAAAAAGATGGAGTTACATAACAAGTAAACAAAAATCAGTTTTTTAAATTTTTCTGTGTATAGTCCCATTCATACAGCAGACAATACTTAGTTATAAGCATAACAAACTACTGCTCTGCCCTCCCCTCCACATGTCATCCAAAACATGAGCCAAGCAGAGCTACAATGTGGTAAATCACACCATAGTGTGAGCTCGAGGTTAAGTACCCACAGAACAATGTGATATGAATGGCACAAGGAACTCTGGAATGTGATATAGCCAGAGGGTCAGGACAACAGTATTTTGTAGTTACAAAGTCTGAAGAAAAATGGTCTAAGTAGCAAACAATTGGGCTTCAGGGTCATCAAGAAATCTAGACTTAGGCACAGTTTCCATACTGTCAAAACTTCTCAGCATCTGCTATGGTCTAAACATTTGTAAGCTCCCAAAATTCATTTGTTGAAACTCTACCCGCCTCACAGTGATGGTATTAGGAAGTGAGGCTTCTGGGAGGGGATTAGGTCATGAGGGTAAAACCCTCATGAATGGAGTTAGTGCCCTTATAAGGGGCTAAAGAGACCAGAATTCCCCCTTCTACCACATGAGGACATATTGAAAAGACAGCCATCTGTGAAGCAAACACCAGGCCCTCATCAGATGCTGAGTCTGCTGTTGCCCTGTCCTGGACTTCCCAGCCTCCAGAACTGTGAGAAATAAATTCCTGTGTTTATAAGCCACCTGGTATATGGTAATTTGTTATAGCACACAGAACTGACTAAGACAGCATCCCACCCTTCTATGGAAAAGCATCTTTTTCCATGAAGTGAAAGTCATTTTATAGTACACGATTTCTTAAGCAAAAGCAAAATACAAAATAGTCTTTATAGAAAATCAGGAAACTCATGAAGACATAAACTTAGTTAAATCTTGCATAGGAATACATAGATGATGAAGATATTATCACAGTTATCCTTTTATTCAATAAACAGTTATTATAGATAAACATCAACAGATGATACATGTTATCCAAATTCACTATAAGATAAGCAGGGAGACTGAGAATTCTGATCTTGCCTGCAGTGCAAATCTAGGACTATGTGTAAGATTGGGCTGGAGTGACGGCCGTGGGGCTTGAAGCATCCGAAACCACAGGGCTGTCCAGAGCATTATGTCCTCAGGGGATAAGGGCAGGACCAGCAAAGATTCAAGTCTCAGCAGAGGTAAGTTGGCAGCAAGATCGTGCAGGCAGGACCACAAAAGAGAAGACAAAACCAAAAGAGATAATTTTAGGCATTGTATGGAGAAAAAGGGGGCCTTTCTTTAAAGAAAACCATGAAGACAATGAGTACCTGAGCAATAATGCAATGAAGATACTAGAAGTCCCTGTTATCCCAATTCTTTTCTTTTTAAATTCTAATTCTTGTTTTATTGAAACCACAGATACCTTAAAATATTTTCCACTGACGTTTTTAAATAAAAATATGGTATATTTTGGAAATGGATTCTTATATATTTAATTTTGCATTCCCAGCTCCTAATTCAGTGTTTTATAAGCGGTAAGGGCCTAATTGTTTGGTGACTTCCAATTTAGATGTTATGTAAATATTGTTGCAGTCCAATATATTCCTGGAATATCTGACTATGATACAATTCCCGGACATTATTGCCGGGTGAACAATCATAACTACTTGTTGCCAAGTATTGGGGATTGCTAAAGAGTCCTTGAGTTTCGGGCTGAGAGGTTATGAATACCATTCTTTGCAGGTGGTTTTCTCTCTTGCAAAATCTACACTATTGAGACTTGACTCTGCAATATTTTAATAGTTTAATATTTTGTGATATTAAAAGTATACTTTAAATAATCCTACAACAGCTACCAAAAGCTTTTCTGCTAGGAAAGGTAGGGCTGATAATATTATAAGTCATCTTATTATATATCCCTGACCACAGAGGTTTTCCTAAGTGTACCATACTTCTATTCAGGATTCCAGATATTATTTTTCTTTGATATTTATTCTATCTTACTAGATATAGAAACTGAAACTTTCAGATCTCCTAGAAAACATAAGCAAACAATTACAGATTTCTATTACATTAAAAAATTACTTTATACCCCATATTTATATTCAACACATAACTCTTCCCCTTTTTTAGACATGCTTCCCCCTAAATATCTATAATCACTCTTATGAAGAGGAGAGACAGTCTCACACACAGGAAAATTTATTTAAAAATGAATAACAAACTAATGAGAGTAGTGAGCCCTAACTTGTAGCCCTAATTTGTAGCGATGGTGTACATGAGATTCGAGTTAGAATGACAAAGGCCACATATTACAGAAGAATTCAAGTGTTTGTCATGTAATAAGCAATTAATATGTCTAACTGCGTTTGAATTTATTTCTCCCTTGAACAGACTAATTCTACTTTTTCTCTTTCATCCTCTATTTCTCACATCTGCCTCTAAAACAAAAAGATTCAGCCCTGGAAGAATGCCCAAATCAATTTAATTATTGTTTTGTTTTGTTTTTTTAGCCAGTGACTATAGCTAATAATAGATATAACAATGAAAATGCAAAATCCACTCAAGAAAATTCTTTATAATTAGAGTTAATCTCTGAATAAATTGAATACTTAAGTTTACATACCTATGTATTCTCTTTGTTACTCAAGCTCAGAGACAGAAGATTACTAAATTAATATAAATCTAGTACTTACTCCTATGTTTTCTCCAAATTAATCAAGCTCAAACATATATGATCACTAATGAACACTGAAGAGTCCATCACTATCAGGAGGGTCCAGAGCTTAGGGAGGGATTTTAGGAGTCTTAGAAGGAAAACTCTCATCTCATCTAGAAAAGTAAAGAATAGTCATAGACCCAAGAAAACCAGAAGAACAACGTAATTGAGGAAGCTCAACTGAGTGGCCAGAGGGATTAATCCTAGAACCAGAATCTGAAGAAAAGTTTTAGAAGTTTGTTTTTGAAAATCACCCAAATTTGACAATCAAGTTTTTCTCATTCTACCTATTCTCGAAGGCTGTGTACTTTCATCTGGCATTCCATCAAGATGAGGCTGGACATTTCTTACTCCAAAATCAGAACCAAAGTCAACAGGGCAGTCCTCCGTATGTTAATGAACTGAAACAAATAATACTAATATTTCTAGAAAATTCTATTGGCTGGCAGAGTAGACATGAGGGCGAGTACTCACCTTTCACCCTAAATCTATATAAATAAAAAACTTAATTTTTATTAGACGGAAAAAGATTCGAATTTAGATCTGTCCATTGGGTTAAGTCTAGAGTGAAAAATACAGATGTTACCTCCTTTATTTGATGTTAATTTGCATAAAACTGTATCTGCCTCATGCCTATCAACTTGTATGATATCTACAAATAAAAGACTAAAAATAAAACATTAAGAGAATGGTTTAGAAGCTTTGCTTTTCAGAGCCTTAGGACTGCTTGGAGTTGCCTCAGAAACCATCTTGAACAGCAAAAAAAAAGGATTAGCTGATGGGGCTCTGAATTCTCACCCTCACAGTAGCCAGAGAAACTCCAATTTGTCTTTTTATATCTTGGGATATGTATTTTATTTGGAGGAAGGTCTTCACCTCCATTAAAAGTTTGAAAAATAGACAATAGGATTACCTATAGGCAAACGAACTCCATGAAAGTTTTCAATGGGCAATACGATTGCTGTAGAAAAAAAAAGTCTCTTTTTTTTAACCCCAAGAATTTGCTATGGCAAGAATCAAATAATTTCTTGAAAATATATATATATATGCTGTGGCTGAGTGCAGTGGCCCACACCTGTAATCCTAGCACTTTGTGAGGCCGAGGTGGGAAGATTGCTTGACATCAGGAGTTCAAGACCAGCCTGAGCAAGAGTGAGACTCTGTCTCTACAAAAAATAGAAAAAGAAATTAGCCGGACATGGTGGTATGCACCTACATTCCTAGCTACTTGGGAGGCTGAGGCAGGAGGATTGCTTGAGCCCAGTTTGAAGTTGCGATGAGCTGTGATGACATCACTGTACTCTATCTCAGGCAACAGAGGGAGGCCCTGTCTCCAAATAAAATAAAATAAAATAAAATAAAATAAAATAAAATAAAATATATATCTCCTGTATTCTTTCAGTTACTCATAACTTGATTTGTTCTAATCATCAAGAGACAATTTTGTTTTCTGAGAGAAAACACATCCTTGAAAAATGATAAACCACTCTACTGGACCCAAGTGCAGTACGTGGATACCTCTGTGAAATGCAAACGTGATCCTTCAGTTGATGTCACAGTGCTGGCTATAAAAACTGTTAATGGTAAAAAAAAAAAAAAAAAATAGGCATAGTAGGGAACCAGGATACTGACACAAATGTTACGTATGGCAGTGCTGCTCAGATAGCACATCCTGACTGCAGTGGCTTTACCTACAGGGGTGGTTGAACCAGAGGGAGCAAAAAGACTAAAGACTTCATTTCTCTGTGCAGTCTGGCTAGGTCTTCCTAATTGAGATTTCAAAAATATCTTGAAAGGAAGGTTACTACATTTTCATCCATTGAATCTAAAACAATAATCCAAACGATTACATTCTGGAAAAGTCACCTCCAGGAAATCAGCCATTTGAGTGTTTCAGTCACTGTTCCAGTTTTTCTGAGGTTTGGTGATCCATCCTTACTATGCTAAATAGGAAAAAAAATGAATGATATATTTTAAGGCAGACTTTTGCTTCACCAAAAGCTAAAATTATTAAGTTTTGAACAAAGACCAAGTTGGACAAGAGCCTTTTTAATTTTGAAAATTTTTATGGGAAGATCTGGAAATAAAAAATGACAAGTGAATGATTTGGAAATTACTACAATAATTATACAACTTTGAACTTACCATCATAAATTGTAGATACTTGTTAGAATGCATACTACAGTTTCAACAAAGCAATACTAATGGGCATAATAAATCTTAAACTGGAGCACTCAGGTATTTAAAACAAGCACTAGACCAACCAAAGAAAATATTTTAAATGAGCAATGCTAAATGAATCAAGTCCTTTCCAGGTAGTGTGGGTCTGCTGGATCTCATGGTCTGGAGTATGCAAAATGGTTTTTGCATGTGTTAAAATCTTATTTGTGAGTATTAGTAATGGGGCAAAAAGTAATAATGAGATAAACATTAGAGATTAATAGAAGTTCTAACCTTTTTTGAGCCAACGGGAGAAGGTAGAAAATTAGTAGGTTGGTTTTAACTGGAACAGTAAAAGAGAAAGAAATTATAGGATATCTACATCTTTCTTACAAATTCATCTTTACAAAAGAAGTCATTTTTTTCCAAAATCTGGTCCAAAATTAAATCTAAAAGTTTTAAAATATATGATGGTATGATTACTAAGTATTGAAAAGTAAGAAAAATAAATCTGTAGTATGTATATTGTATATTAATTCTTGGGCCAATGAATAAGAATGAAATGCTCGACATACATAATGTGATCATTCATTCCTTCAGAGAGATACCTTCTTCTCTGGTCCTCTGTACTGATCACTAACCATAAGAGAAATAGAGCAATTGTTTCGAGAATATTACAGTAGAACAATAAAAAGTAAAGTCTGCATAAGATGCCAGCATCAATTTTACAAATGCAAACAGAGCATAATTGTTTAGTTTGTTTGCATTTCCCATTTTCCTTCCTCACCAGCACAATGGAATGACTAGTTTAAACCATTTAAATCAATTTCAGCTATTTCCCCCATCATGCTATGTGTTTGTGATGAGAAATCTGGCATAGTTCTCTGGGGAGGTTTACAGAGTTGGCAGACTTAGATGCTCTCTTTAAAGGGTGTGTAGAGCGGGTGTCGAATAAGGGCAGCATGCGTGGGTGGAATTTATAATGCTGAAAATTTTAGGAAAAAAGGGGAAATGCCTTTGCTAACTCAATCATCCTCTGCTGACAGTAGCCTAGCCTTGGGGAAAAGGAATGCATTTATGTGATCCTTTTCTCTATTAACCTTCAAGCTGATTCAAATGTGAATTTTTCTCTTTTACTCAACAGGGCGCAATGAGCCAGATTTCCCCTCTTTCTCTCTGGAGGACCCTGGCAGTTTCCACAGCTGATGAATCTATGCAAAACAGCCCTGCAGATGAGCAAGAGGCTAGCCCAGAGCTTCCCACACCAGGTTTCACTTTCAAATGCCAAGAAAGAAGAGCAATTAGTATTTCTGTACTTTACATTTCTTCCTGCCATAGAGGAAGTGTTCGGGGTCTAGCTCTAACATTCTTATTCTCTGTATTGCTACACATCAGCAAATAGTGAAATGCATTTTCATGGTATGAATGTGATCAGAGTTCATTGATATTCTTTCTCTGTCTCTTGAGTCTTTATCGCCAGCTCACTACATATATATAAATTATACATATATATATATGTCATACAGCCTTAAATGTCTTAAGAAAAATGTGCTGGATTAATAAGTGAGTCTCTAAAAGGTCAGCTCATAACAACATGAAGGTTAACTCAGCAAAAATCAGCTAGGTTGTTAGCCTGGTTCAGGCCCTGTCAGGACAGATGGATTTGACCCTTTTCTCCTGAAACACGAGAGCTAGGAAGGGTATTTTTGCCTCATTATGCCCATGCTACAGTGATCTCAACACAGGGGCAGAGGGGTGGAGGTTGTTACAGACCACTTCCGTGTGGTAGCCCCTTTTTCTATCGTCAATTTATCAGAAATAATAAGTCAGATAGGATGTGTTCAATAAGTATTTGTTGTTGATTACAGAAAATGGGAAAGGGTTTCTAATAAACAATTTATTTGCACGTGCTGTTGATTTCAATTCTAAGCCTTCAATACTTGGGAAGTTAGTTCTTAGGAGAATAGCCAAGAAGTCACCAGTGCTCTGTGGGGTGGCAGATAATCACAAAAAGTTAGCAGAGTTCTCCTAAACAATATCCTGACGTTCAGCACTGACCTGCAAGGCAGGGGGTTTGTGAGGACGCCAGCAAAATATAAACAAGTCCGCTTTCCCCTGAAATTGGACTGTCACCTTGACAAAGAGCAAAGCTCTTTCCATGTGTCATGTCTACAAACTCAGTCTTTTCAGGAATACTTTGCAAGTGATTTCATGAGCCCATCTTGAGTCAAATTGGCTGCTAATTTTAGGAAGCTGTTATTTTGTAAAGTGAAACACTCTATGCGATGCTAACGTTGATCACCTTTCCCCACAGGAATGTGCATAAATAGCAGCAAGTATTATTCTTGAAAGATATATTCTTTAAAGAGCTTCTTAATGAAAAATTTACAGTAGTCCTCCACCTTATCTGTGGTTTCACCTTCTGAGGTTTCAGTTACCTGAGGTCAACTGTGGTCCAAAATATTAAGTGGAACATTCCAGAAATGTACAATTCATAAGTTCTTGATTGCGCACAGTTCTGAGTAGCGTGATGAAATCTCATGCCCGCTCAGTCCTGTCCAGGACATGACTCATCCCTTTGTCTAGTAGATCCATGCTGCAGACGCTGCCTGCCCGTTAGTTGCTTAGTAGCTGACTAGGTTATCAGATTGAGAAAACATAGTATATATAGGGTTTGGTATTATCCACTGTTTCAGGAATCCCCTTGGGGTCTTGGAATGTACCCCCTGAAGTTAAGGGGGGACTGCTGTATTAGTAAAGTTATAGTTAATGTCACAGTGTTTTGTATTTGCTCTTATTAATGTATTGAGTATTTAAATTAAAAGAAAACAATGGTTTAAGGCCTAGAGTCTCAAACTTTTGTTGTATGAAGATCATATTTTTTTTAATTTCAGCATATTACAGGGGTACAAATGTTTAGGTTATATATATGGCCTTTGCCCCACCCAAGTCAGAGCTTCATGCATGTCCGTTCCCCAGACAGTGCAGAGCACACCCATTAGGTGTGAATATACCCATCCCTTCTTCCCCCTCCCCTCTGCCCAATACCTGATGAATGTTGCTACTATATGTGCACATAAGTATTGATTAATTAATACCAATTTGCTAGTGAGTACATGTGGTGCTTGTTTTTCCATTCTTGTGATACTTCGCTTAGTAGAATGGGTTCCAGCTCTATCCAGGGGAATACAAAAGGTGCTAGATTACCATTGTTTTTTCTGGTTAAGTAGAACTCCACGGTATACATATAGCACATTTTGTTAATTCACTCATGTATTGATGGGCACTTGGGTTGTTTCCGCATCTTTGCAATTGTGAAGTGTGCTGCTGTAAACATTTGCGTACAGGTATCTCTTTTACAGAATGTCTTTTTTGCCTTTGGGTAAATGTCAAAAGTTCCAAGAACTTCCACATAATCAGTAAAAGTACCAGTGATATTTTTACTACCCCATGATTGGGAAATTACATAAGAGGAAAGACATGAATGAATTCAGCGATGCTTTTAATGATTAGTATCTTGTTATTCAAAACAGAAACTCATTATATGTGAAACTGACATTGCAAAGATGTGTAAACTATACTGTTCATTCATTCAATAGACAATGCTTGACTTTATTGGAAAATGTATTTGTGGACTCTCCTTGCAATAACTTGCTGGCCCATTGGATTTTGTGGCCACAGCTAGGGACCCATTAATCTAGAGCATGAACCAGCTGGTCTAAGAAAAATCTCATCAGTGTTTCGGGAGGCCATTAGACAGCCTTCTGAAGGAGAAACAAAGGAAACAGCCTTTCTGGGTAAGCCTCCTTGCAGAGCGCTGTATGTGTACACGATGGGGGCAGTGAGTAGACCACACTCTGTGTAGGCATCTGGAGGCATCAGTCATGGAGTTTTCACCTCATTCATCATTGACAGTTTGCTGATTTTACCAAAAAGGGCACATAAACCTCTGTCCATTTACATCAATCCAAATAATTTTGGAGTTCAATTCATATTTTGGATAGGTCGATTGAAAACATTTTTCATAATAGTAATTTAAAGAACATGTATATATATATGAATATATATTTGCTGGGTTTTTATAAGGACTTTGGAGTGGTTCTAGCCTGTTAGAGTAATTACATTTTACTTCATAAATTATGTATATGATACCAAAATAAATATAGAGTGGACAAACTTTTAATCTGTGTCACTTTTTAAATAGATTTAGAACAGATATTATTCTAAAATTATGAAACACAAAGATAAGATTTTTCTATTGACCAAAACAATCCATTAAAGGAAATATGAAAATGTATAATAGAATCTCACTGAGGCATTTTGGAAATGTCTGATGTCTGATAGCCAATAGCTGAATACCTGCCCTTTGGTACATTAGGGACCCAAAATATTTAGCTTGCCAGTAGAATAAAAAATAAGAAACTTTTACATAGCAGATTCAATGAGTTAGAAGTTTTATACATTTATATAACTTTCTATGAATAGGAAAGACTGTATGACAAAATTTAAGAAATTGAGAACGTGATTTTATGAAAATAAGTAAAATGTAGAATTACAAAATATATCCAACAAATCTAAGAAATACAGACTTTAATACAGTTACATTGGCTAGATTATTATTAAGGTGGAAGCATTTATTAAATTATTAGCCCTAGAAATTGAAGACCAAACAAAACTACACTATATAATCTTGCCAGCTAACCTTCCCTTACTATGGCCATTGCTATAGTTTGGATGTTTGATCCTCCATATCTCACGTTGAAATTTGATGTCTAATGTTGGAGGTAGGGGCTAATGGGAGGTGTTTGTGTCATGCAGGCAAATCTCTCATGAATGGCTTGGGGCTATCCTCTGGGTAATGAGTACATTGTCACTCTATTAGTTCCTGCAAGAGTTCCCCCAAGAGCTGGTTGTTAAAAAGAGCCTGGCATCTCCCCCCTCTCTCTCTCACTGCCTCTCTCACTAAGTGAACTTTGCACACACTGGCTCCCCTTCCCCTTTTGCCATGAGTGGAAGCAGCCTGAAATCCTCGCCAGAAGCAGATACTGGTGCCAGGCTTCTTGTACAGACTGCAGAACCATGAGCCAGATAAACCTCTTTTTTGTTTGTTTTTTTTTTTTGAGACAGTCTCACTGTATTGCCCGAGCTAGAGTGCCGTGGTGTCATCTTAGCTCACAGCAACCTCAAACTCCTGGGCTCAAGCAATCCTTCTGCCTCAGCCTCCTGAGTAGCTGGGACTACAGGCATGCGCCACCATGCCCGGCTAGTTTTTTCTACATATTTTTAGATGTCCAATTAATTTTTTTCTATTTTTAGTAGAGACGGGGTCTCGCTCTTGCTCAGGCTGGTTTCGAACTCCTGAGCTCAAACAATCCGCCCTCCTCGGCCTCCCAGAGAGCTAGGATTACAGGCGTGAGTCACCGTGCCCGGCCCTCTTTTCTTTATAAATTACTCAGCCTTGAGTATTCCTTTACAGCAACACAAACAGACTAAGATAACCATTGTCTTCAATCATGTCCTTCATGTATTCAGTAATAAATTTACTTGGGGAATAGTTCTGGCATAGATGTCTGGCATATATATAAAGTCTTTGAGACTTTTACCAAGGATATCAAACACAGTTTTACAGCCATCTATTTCTAAAAACTAACCTTATTAACATAATTTTTCATAGATTCATAGGTAATTTTTCATTACCTATTATATGTCATATACTAAGTTCATGCAACACTACATTTTACTTATTTTATTTTATTTTATTTTGTTTTATTTTGTGAGACAGTCTAGTGGCTAGAGTGCAGTGGCATGATCATAGCTCACCACAATCTCAAACTCCTGGGCTCAAGTGATCCTCCTGCCTCAGCCTCCCAAGTAGCTGGGACTATAGACATGTGCTACCATGTCCCACTATTTTTTCCTATTTTTAGTAAAGATGGGGTCTCGCTCTTGCTCAGGCTGATCTCAAATTTCTGACCTCAAGTGATCCTCCCACCTCAGCCTCCCAGAGTGCTAGGATTACAGGTGTGAGCCACTGTGCCCAACCAGCACTACATTTTATATGCAGTAAATCCCCAAGTGCTTATTATCTTTGTATTTACTTAGTTTTAGTTTGAGTTAAAAGAAATGTAGAACATAAAGACAACTAAGAATCATAGTACAAAAAGCTACTTCCTAATTTTCACACTTTTTTCTGATTTTTAAATTTCTTATATTAATTTTATGTGCATTCTAATACTACATTATACTTGAAATAGTGGAAAGATTTTTGCTTTTCAGGTCTAATTGCAAAATACAAGTAAGTTAGAAATGGAATTATGAGAGATTTTATACCTAAGTAAATAGTGTGTTTAAATTAATTCATGGAGACTCTCACTTGTTCACTCAAGAAAAATTTATTGAATTTCTACAATAGTCCAAACATATTATGGATAGACATATAACTAAGCCATGTGCCTTTATGGAGCTCAAGTCTAGTGGATGAGACAAATGCCTCAAGATAGCAACATATCTGACACATATATGTACAGTTTCACGGAAGCAACAATGATGGAACAACTATCAGTGCCAAGAGTTCAGGGATAGGACATCTGAACAAAATTGTGAATCAAGTATATTCTATATGCTGGTGGGGAGAGCAGGAAGCTGTAGGTGGTGGTAGAAATAGAGAAATTCTATGCAGAGGGCAACATTCTAAAATTCTGTGTAAAGATTTGAAGGGAAACTGCATAATTCTGTCAATTATGAGACTGAACTGATGGTCTCTTCCAGATCTAAAATTCTATTTCACATCATGTTCATAAATATATAAAAATTAACTTGAAGGCAGAGTATGTATTAATTTTTTATGAAAACTTTTCTGAAAAGTTTTAGTCCACCCATAGAATATTTTAAAAACCACATGTTTAAATATCTGCCAACTCACCAAAGCCCAAGAGTCAAGTTTACTTTATAGAATGTGAGAGCATGCTAAAAATTACTTTATTCCCCCAGCCCCCTTCCATGGTGTCTGACTTAGTAGTTTTCTGGCTACATTGGCATGCCAGTGATGAGCTGTTTACATACCGATAACATTCTCCACAAGTGCTCAGAATCCCAGCAGAGACTAGGAATATTAAGAAATGTTCACATCTATAGATGGGATCAGAAATTCTTTTAAAATAAAAAGTGAATCACTATTGGGCCAGAGTGGGAGTGGCTGGGGAAATCTTTCCAACGATGTGAAGCATCCTTGGTAGCTATAAAATTATGCTTGAACCAACAATACTCAATGCTCCTGGGGAGTGATCAAAATCTCCAATTCAGTCTCAGTAAACTTAAGGACAAAATGGCTGAATCATGGGAAAATGTGAGCAGAGGAATGAATGCACAAGCATGGTCTTCTTAGTCTTTAAAACACCTCAGAGTCGTCAGAGTCGCTATGGAGATACTCAAGGCTTTGAAGTGTTCCATAGAACCTTTAATAACATTATAGTGGGATTGGTCCCTCTTGGTCAATGGTAGTGGAGAGTGAATTCTTCCAGACAATCATAACATAAACTACATTTCCAGGAGAACTGGGAAGTGACCCCCACTTTCCTATGACCTCCATAGGACAAGACTTCCCTAGTCCTGATTTATCAAGGTGGCAGGCCACTGTCGTTCCCTCCTTCTGCCCATCATTGTGGTCTCAGGTACACTGGCTTTGTTCAGTGTCTACCTGAGCACTGCATCTTCAGTCTTCTTCAGGTACAGCAACTGCTTCTATTGCGATACCTTCGTCAATTTTCCTCTGGAATGCCAGAGCACCAAGCTCAACATTGATTTGTGTTTCATTTTTCTTAATCTTGGGAGAATGACAAGGTGCTGAGATACTAATAAACTAAAAACAAACAAAAAGTTGGACACAGATCAGAGAAAAGACAAAGCTTTGAAATATATAAAACAGTGATAGAAGCAAAGAAAATAATAATTTATTCTACAAAGTCTTGACTAAATCTTAATTAAAATTGCAATCCTAAATTGATCAAATTTACTTTTTAAAAACTACTTTTAAAATACAAAAATCATAAAAAAGTTTTAAGAGTGCTCCAAGATATCAATTGCAGGGTATGTACTTGAACAAGATAATTTTTCCTACATTTCTACATTTCCTCTATCTTCTTTTACAGTTGCAGTGAGAGAATTATTTGCTACTCAGAACACTGAGTTATAAAATTTATATTCATCAAAGAAAAATCATTAATATTCAGTATTTTAGTGTTTATGAATATGTGGTACCACATTTTATAAATATTTCAAGACCAATGGTTAAAATTTATAACTGGAATGCTTCATTTCCCAAGGGTTCTAAAAAGTTACACTTTTACTATAAATAGATCTTGTGAGGGACACATTCAGAAAAATTCATTCTGACCCATTTTTAAGAAATAATTCAGCAATGTGATATCTATTATTATTAGAATTACACCCCATCTCTGCCTCAGAGCTTCTATTTTTCAGTCAATTTTAATAGGCAAAGTCAAGATGATGTTTATGGTTTTAGGTTACAGAGAATTTGGATTCTAAAAATCTAGTTTATAAAAGGTTATTCCCATTATAAATGGATCCATTCATTCTGCAAATATTTGTTGAGCATCAACTGCCAGGTACTGTTCTATGTGCTCCTGATACACCAGTGAACACAGCAGCCTAAGGTCCGTAGCCTCTGAGACTTACATTCTAGTGGGGAGAGACACACAAAAAAAAACACAAGTAAGAAAATTACATATATGTTGGAAGGTGATAAGGACTATGAAAAAAAATGAAAACACTCAACAGCAAAAAAAAAGGATTGGTTGTGCTGGATTGGGCGTAGGGGAGAGGCTAAGAAAGGAGGATGGACTGGAGTCTTCAACAGGGTAGACAGGTTGAGCCTCACTGAGAAGATGAAAAGTGAGAGAAGAGTTGGAGGAAATGAAAGAGTGAGCAGAGTGGATATCTGGAAGAGCAGTGGTCCAGGCAGAGGGAACAGGTGGAACAAATATCCTACTCCAGCAGTTTCCTTGGGCAGCCAGAATATCCCCAGAAGATGGGACAGGGCTTGCCTTAGTAAGACCTTGACATCCAGTCACAGGGGTGCTGAGTTTCAATAGGTAATAAGTCAGAGAAAAGGGAGACACAGATGATTTTAGAGGGAAAGGGACAATTATAGGAGCTTGGGAATCAAGGAGGGAGTGTAAACACATGTGGCTTTATAAAATGGGAGCAATGCTTAAGCCATTAGAAATCTAATGGTTGAGCCATTAGAAATCATATGACTGAATCTCATTTGTTCATAGATAAGGAAACCAAGGCTGAAATAAGGTCAATGATTTCTCCAGGATTCCACATCTGGTTGTAGCAGAGCAGGACCAGAACTCAGGTTCCACAGCTTCTCGCCTGGTCCTTCTAAACCTTCACCTTGCAGACTTTCTTTTAATTATCTTTAATAATTAATCTTCAAACAATTATTGAACACTTTATTTGCAATGCACACTATGAGTGTTTCCACAAAATAGTAGATGCACCTATTTCCCTTAAAAAACTTAAAATCTAGATGCACACTTATGATTTCATAAAATAAGGATAATACTTTTCTTTTTCTTTTATAGAGATGAGACCTCCCTATATTACCCAGGCTGGAGTGCAGTGACTATTCACAGGTGCAATCATAGTGCTCTACTGCCTCGAAGTCCCAGGCTCAAGCAATCTTCTGCCTCAGCCCCCAGAGTAGCAGGCCACTCCTGGCAAAATTTGATAGTAAATAATTGAATATTAAATTGTTTAATATATTTTAAACTTGAAAGAGTTTAAAGATGAGAGTGATCAGTAACTGTGTGAGTGATCAGGAGGGAGATCTTTGCTGTGCTGTAAAGAATAGGTCTAGATGAGTGAGCACAGGAAGAGGGGGAATTTCAGATAAGAAGAGCAGTGTGAGGTCACTCATTCAACAATTGACCCTTGAATACATTTCATATGTGAGGAACTGTGCGAGGTGCTGGATTCGGAGATGCACAGAACACTGTCCCTGTCCTCAGGAAGCCTGCCAGCTCTCAGAGCAGAAGGTGCATGGTGGAAAATGAAGGGGAAAAGCCATTCTATAGATAGGACAGGGCTTGCCTTAGTAAGACCTTGACATCCAGTCACAGGGGTGCTGAGTTTCAATAGGTAACAAGTCAGAGAAAAGGGAGACACAGATGATTTTAGAGGGAAAGGGACAATTATAGGAGCTTGGGAATCAAGGAGGGAGTGTAAACACATGTGGCTTTATAAAATGGGAGCAATGCTTAAGAGGTCAGGTGACAGACCTTTGGAAGTTAAAATTTAGAATTGCTAAACTTCTCATTGGAAGAGGTCCAAGGGCATGAACTGGATTTGTGAAAGAAGACAGTAGCAGGTCAGGTACCAGAACTGTGAAAAGTCAAGATAAGAAGTTTGGTAGCATTGGGATAGCTGACGATGAGGTTGGGGAAGAATTTAAAAAGGAGACCAGCCCAGGCTAATTTTATAAAGTCCACAGACACTGGTCAATGTACAAGTTGCACCAGAATCTCCTGGGTAGGAGACTTTTCGATACTAGAGATCCCTGAGTACCAGCATCAGAGATTTAACTACGCAGTCAAGTTTAGAACCACTGAAGTAGCCTAAAGTGGGCATAATGGTACGAAGGGGACAGTCAAGCTTAAAGAATGGCATAAATCAACGGCAACTCTGTAATGAGATGTGAAGAGGTGGCGTTGGCTGCATGTCAGAGCATCACTGTTACCTGATTTGAGTGGGACAGAAAAATGCGGAGCTTCTCTGGAAGACAGTAAGTGCTACAATGTCTCAAGAGAGTGACTTTTCAATTAGGCCAAAGACTTCATAAGAAAGATTTAGTCTTAGGTAAGTTTTGTAACAGTATTACAAGTGGTGACATAAAATAAATCAACAGCATTGATATTCCTCTTCATATAATTGCCCATGCCTTATATTGCCCCTTTACCCCCAAAAGAACCTGGCTTTAACTTATAAATCAGTCTCTCTTCTAGAATGCCAAAGTGACAATCAAATGTGTAAGAACAAATGTCATTGTCTCTGTTTTTACTAAATAAATGCTGAGAAATAATGACTGGGGTTGAGATTCTTGTAAGAAAATTGAACAGCTATATTTCCTTTGGGAGAAGGGGGTCTACTTAACATTGCCAGCTAAAAAGGAATTAAAAAGAGAGAAGAGTCGTTAGTTGGCATGGCACAATGTGCTGTTAATGGGGCAGGGGATGTTTGCTTTGAATCCAGAGACTTGTCTTAAAGAGGTAGTGTGTTTTTCTTCCCCCGCCCCCAGGTTGGATTATATTGTGAATATTAGGGTTTTCCAGAAGAACAGAATCAATAGGAGACATACATTAATATATATATATAGAGAGAGAGAAAGATTATGAAAAATTGGCTCACGCAATTATTTTGGAGGCTGAGAAATCTTACAATATGTCTTCTGCAAAAGGGATACCCACGGAAGTAGTGGTATACTTCAGTCTGAGTCCAGGGTCAGGGCAAGAAGAGATGAGATGTTCCAGCTCATCAACGAGGCAGGACAAAACGGGTACATTCCTCCTTCCTCCACCTTTAGTTCTATTCAGGCCCTCCGTGAGTGGATAGTGCTCACCCACGTTGGGGGGCAATCTACTTTACAGATTCCACCAATTCAAATGCTACTCTTATCCACAAAGGCCATCACAGACACACCCAGAAATAATGTTTAACCTTCACACATAAAATTAACTATCACAAGTACCCTTAATTGTGAGCATCATCAGACTTCAGAAAGTACCATTTTGAGAAGAACCAGCCTTAGACAAAATTGTTGTAATTGAAAAATGGCTATTAGCTAGAATTAAACCCAGAGAATCATTTTATTAAGGTAGAAGCATTTATAGGTTGACAGAGTTCCACCTCTTCCCCCTGGTTCTGCTGTGACTCCTTATTCTTTCTATAGCTCTGATCTCCAAACAGTCCTTAATTTCATACACTGGTCTTGCCATGAGATGAACTAAAGGGTGTGTGCTCGTTGGGTTTCTTTATTTCTGGTTAACGTTGTGTTTTCTGTAGCAAAGACGCCTGCAGAGGCACACCTTCATGGCGACCTGTAAAGCTCTACTTCCTAGGGTAGCCGCCATGCGTTCTGGTGGCCAATGGTCTCTTGGGAGAAGAAGCCACTGAAGAAAGCTCTTGGAAAGTTGATGTGCCTGGAGTAAAGTCTGGGAAACTTTCTGGAAGTGCCCAAATGGGTGGAGAGCTTACACCATGGGTAGCTGGGGTTTTATCCCATATGATATAAGTGGGGAGAAGTATTTCAAGGCTTTTTTTTTTCTTTTTGCATATTTAGGAAGTTAGGAGGAAAATACAACTGTACGAAAGATCAAGGCCATCTCCCGAAGGAATTCAAAGTCAGTGAGTGATAATGCTTTAATTACAAAGTTCACAATCCTTCCACTACATTATACTGTCTCTATCTCCAGTGCCTCTGAATAGCCCCACTATGCCTCTTTTATCAAATTATTATAACTCCTTTATAATGTTTGTATATTATATATAAGGGACCAGCACAATGTGTTACACATTTTCTTCTTTTCTCTTGAGATTTTTAACACGTTACTTATAGGTAGAATGATAGTGGCAACTATTGTTTATTGCCTTTCTGTGATATAAGGACAATTTAAATATCATTTATTTAAATTATACTATTTGTTGGAGGTGAATTGAAATGGCACAAAGATTCTAAGGGGACATGATTTTTCAATCAGTAGTTTAAACACTTGGCATTTTCCTCTTGATGTTGGCTTTCTTTGAAAAAAAAAAGTCTTCTTTTTCAGAAAGACCAGCTGTTTTTAGTCACATTGTGTAAAACGGAATCTAGTATCTCGCAAAGGCTATTGCATTTCACCATTCTTACTGAATCCTTTATTCCTATGCAAATCATGCCAAGAAGAGTCAATGAAACACCACTGGGCAGAGGTCCAAAGATTCACCACCCATGTTGGCTACCCTAGAGATTTTATTTTCTCTTGGCATGAATAGTCCAGAACTGTAACAAATAAACCTGCATCATCTAACGCTTCCGGATGTTCAGAATTACTGTCTCAGGTCCAAGCTAAATACAGGGTCATCACTCCATATTGCTTTCAAAAATTTACCCTGGAAAAAGTGTTGCAAAAAATTTGGAACTTGATTAGGGAGAATGCGGAGGAAAGTTTCCAGCTAAAATACAGGTCACTAAGATAAAAATAAACAAACAATTTTTTTAGTATAAGCATGTCCCAAATATTGCATGAGACACACTTATACTAAAAACATATTCACAGTTTATCTGAAATTAAATTTTAAGTAGGTTATCTAGTTATTTTTATTTAGTAGATGTGGTCATCTTAAATAGGAAGAGACAAAATCCATTACGTGTTTTTCTTTCAGCTGCAACAAAATTAAGATCTGGCTTAATTTCTGATTTTGGAGATGAAAAACAAATTTTCTGAGCTGAAGCTGCTTACAATGTATCATGATACTTCATACGAACTTTGACTGTGTGGACAGCTTTCCATCAGATTCTGAACTGATGCCGATACCATCTGCTGGCCTGTATAAGGCCCTTGTTTGTTAGTCATCAGGTAGGAATGAGTTCCAGCATCTCCCAGCATTGTCTGGAATAAAATCAGCTACTGTCCTCCGGGCTGAAAGGATGCTTTCTCTTTATTACTGCCCAATCTCCTGAAGCATCCAGTCCCTACTTCCTACTCTTTATGACAGTCAGCATACAGTACTTTTTGTTCTAACAGGTGTATAATGATGTATCTGATTACTTATCACTAGGTATTTTGTTTTTCAAGACGCTAACAGAATGCCAGTGTAAAGAGTCTGTTCCTACTTCAACACAAACTAAGTTTTAAATCCTTAAACTGAGATTTTTTTTTTTTTTTTGCTGGATGTATTTTGGTTTATCAGAGATCCTATGTACCAAGCACATTTTCCCTCTTCATTTGCCTACATTAACAGCAAAACCAGCTTAATGTATTGAGTGAGAGCCCTTGTTTAAGCTTGAATAAAAACTATCAGCTTTCTACCTATTCGATTAAACAATAAAGTCATGCTTACATTCCATTGTGTGTAAGTGAAAACCAGTTACTTCATGATGTTGTTCTTCTTGTTTAAAAGAAAAACCTCTCCATCGAAATATCAGAGTAACAATGGTAGAAATAGTTCATTATGACAATGTAGTTTCCACATCCTAGGTATAGAATTGCAGTAAAAGAAATTCATGTAAAAATAAAAATCAACATTAAAAATAGCTTATGAGTGGGACAACCCCAATATCTGTCTCCAGAGGCAGGATGCAATACCTGATTACAGACTCTATATAAATAATCAGACAATATGCATCATAATGCTGCAGTGGCCTCTTCCAAATCTCTATAATATATACACAATAAAATTTGTGGTTTTATTAGGTTTTTTAAAGAGTAGGGAAATATATTGTACACACTACAACTTTTACAAAGATGATGAGAGCAAATCTTTTGCAATTACAAACATGCATAAAATAGGATAGACTCCACTTTGCAATGTCAGATACACTGCTTTTGAGAGTATTTACTTAGCTATCCTTCTTCACCCTCCAAAGTTAACAGCAAAATCACCATTGCTTTTGAAAAACATACATTGTTTTCAAACTCTTGTGAAACCCAACAAATGCCCAGAAACTTTTGTCAAAAAATATATCAATTACAAAAAATTTTACATGGGAAAATTATATATGAATCATATGCACCTGTTAAAATCTACCACTCTTCTTATGAAGTAGAATATTTCCAATTCTTTAAAGTCCCATGTACACCCCTGAAAGACTTAATTGTTATTCTTATGAATTTTAAAATTATCATTCTCTTGTGTTTATAGTTTTACCACATATGTATGCACCCTCTCAATACATATTACTTAGTGTTTTATATATTTATCCCATTTTCCTTTTGCTAGAATGTGAGTAGTTTTCAGGTATTTATAACTACAAACAATGCTAAGGATTTGTGCATGGTTCCCTTGTACATGAGAAAACACTTATTTAGGAGAGGAAATGCTCCCAGAGTATGTACATTTTAAACACTTAGAAAACGCCAAAGTTGTTGCATTTATTCTCCCCCCGGCAGTTTATTGGAGCTGTCATTGCTTCACATTCTCACTAACCCTTGATATTGTCAGACGTTTTAAAATTTTGCCACTCTGTAGGTGTGAAACGGTATCTCAACTGGATTTTCTGATTGCTAACGAGATGAGCATCTTCTCCTATGTTGATTGATCTGAGATTCTTCTCCTAGGACACGTCTATTGAAGCCTTTCTCCTTTTCTCTACTTGGTTGTTTCCCTTTTTAAAAATCGATTTGTAGGAATTCTTTCTATTTTTGGGGTACTACTGCTTTAGCAAATAAAGATACTGCAAATATCTTTAACCAGTGTTTAGCTTATCTTTTCACTTTCTATGTGGTGTCTTTAGGTAATAGAATCCTCAGTTTTAATGTTGTTGAGTTTGCAGATATTTTCCTTTTTAGTTTGTGCTTTATGTGTCTTGTTTAAGAAATTCTCTCCTGGGTCAAGGTTACAAAGATATTCACTAATATTGTCTTCTAAAGGTCTTAAGGCTTTGTCTTCCACATATGTTCATAATTAATCTGAAATTTGTCTCTATTAATGGCATAAGATAGGGAGTTTACTTAGCTTTTATCATATGAGTAACCAACTGGACTTGTCTCATTTTTTGACCCCTTTCCCCCAGTGATCTGTTGTTCAGTGTTGGTCAGATGTGAAGTTCCTACGTATGCAAGAGTTTGTTGGGGTCTGTGTTCTGGGTCATTTGTTGGTTTGCTGATTCTTACACTGTATCATAATTTTAAAATTACAGTTGTTTTTTTATAAGTCATGATATCTGTTTGTTCTTGAGACTGTCTTGACGGTATTGGGCATTCTGTTCTTCCATACGTATTTTTTAAAACCAACTTGGGAGCTTAATTTGAATTAAGTTAAATATTCTTGGCCGGGCGCGGTGGCTCACGCCTGTAATCCTAGCTCTCTGGGAGGCCGAGGAGGGAGGATTGTCTGAGCTCAGGAGTTCAAAACCAGCCTGAGCAAGAGCGAGACCCCGTCTCTACTAAAAATAGAAAGAAATTAATCGGACAACTAAAAATATATAGAAAAAATTAGCCGGGCATGGTGGCACATGCCTGTAGTCCCAGCTACTCGGGAGGCTGAGGCAGGAGGATCGCTTGAGCCCCGGAGTTTGAGGTTGCTGTGAGCGAGGATGACGCCACGGCACTCTAGCCCGGGCAACACAGTGAGACTCTGTCTCAAAAAAAAAAAAAATATTCTTGATTATTTGGGGAGAATTGATATCTTCCCACTATTGAGTCTTCCTACTCATAAATATGCTTTGCCTCTCTATTAACATTTTTTAAGCTTGTAATTTTCTCCATAATGTTCTTAATACATCTTCTGTTAGATTTATTCCTAAGTACATTATATATTACTGAAAATAATATCTTCTTTCTTTTTTTCATTTACTTTTTATTTGTATAAATTTATGAAGTACAAGTGCAATTTTGCTACAGGGATACATCGCGCTGTGGTGAAGTCGGGGCCTTCAGTGCATACGTCCCTGAAGCAATGCACATTATACCCACCAAGGAACCTCCCATCATCTACTCCGCTCCCACCCAATATCTTCTTTAAAATTTTATTTTCCCATCCAAGTACTGACCAGGCCAAATTACAGAAAGATAGGAAGAATAAGTTCTAGTGCTTTATACCCTGTAGGATGACTATAGTTAACAATGATAAATATTAATAGTTCAAATAGCTAGAAGGAGGATATTGAACATGCCCAACACAAAGGAACAATAAATGTTTGAAATGATGGATATGCTATTTACCCTGATCTGATCACTATACGTTATATATATTAAAATATCACTATATACTCCATAAATAGTTGCCATTATTATATGTCAATTAAAAAATACAAAAAGATTGTTCTCTGTTTTATTGCTTATGTATAGAAATGAAATTGAATCTGATTACTGATCTTGTATCAGCAAAAGAGCTTTAAAATTATTAATTTTGCTAACATATTTTTATATTATTTAGGGTTTTCTATGTAGATGATCATATCATGTAGAAATAATGATAGTTTATTACTTATTTTCCAATCTTTGGTATTTTATTTATTTTCTCACTTTATATTAGCTAAGTCTTACAATTCAATTTTGAATAAAAGTGATCATAGCAGGCATTCTTGTTTTGTTCCCATCTTTAAAGAGAATGTTTAACATTTCACCATTAATGATACTGATTATAGGATTTTTAAAATATTATATTTATCAGTTTGAGGAAATTTTCCAAGGAATTTTAGTGTATCTTTTGTTTTAAAGCATAAATGAATATTAAATTTTGTTAAATGTTATTTCTAAATGTAAGAGAAACATGTTTTTCTTTTAATCTGTTAAAGTGGTAAATTAGATTAAATCATTTTCTAATGTATTGATATTGCTTTCCTGAGATAAATCTAATTACTCATAATATAGAATCTTTTTATATATTGATAACTTTATATGATAAAATATTTTGTTTTTATTTTTTTCCTGGTGTTCGTTAGTGAAAATATTGATTTCTCATACTTTCTTTTCTGATTTTTTTTGAATCAAGATAATTCCTTACAAAACAAGTTAGGGAGTGTTCTCTCATTTGTTTGGTCTCTGGAGAGTTGGTGAAAATAGAAATTATCTCTTCCTTGAATATTTGAATATTTTATAGAACTCAATTAAAATCACCCATTTTGCCTTCTTCATGGTAATATTTTAAATCACTGATCAATATTTTGATATAATAGAAGTCTTCAGATCTTCTTTTCTTTTCTTTTTTTTTTTTTCTTTTTGGTAGTCAGTTTTGGTTAGTTACATTTTCCTAGAAATTTGTTCAATTCATTTAAGTTTTGAAACGTATTTGTGTAATAGTCTTATCTTTTTAATCTATGCTACACATTAAATGCTTTTGCAGTTCCTAATTTGGCTTATTTGTTTTCTACAACTTATTTATTTATATACTTGTTAATGCATATATGTATGTATTGTCTGTCTAGAAGTTTAGGAGTTCGATGCTCTATTTCTAGTCTATAAGTATTTGCCCATGAAATTTTTAAAATAATATTTATCTTAATAAAGTCTACATTTAATCAATTTCTTTACTCTTTTCAAGCAAAGAATGCATTGAAACATACTTTTCCCCAACTTAGATGTGTTATTCTTGTTATAGTTCTGTTGTTTTAAGCTCATAGATTAAACAATTATTTTATGGAGTCAAATTTCTTTGCTCATTTCTGTTTGCACTTCAGAATTTTCGTTTGAGAACACTTCTGCACTTCTTGAAGTTTTTTTTTTTTAGATATTCCTCTGGATAGGGTTAGTGGTAGCAAAATTCCTTAGTTTCTGTGTAAGATATTTTTAGAGACCCTTTCATATAATTCTAGTTTTGCGAGTAATTCTCTCAGGACTTTAAAGATATTATCATGCTGTCTTCTAGATATCATTCTTCCTATTGAGAGACCAGCCGAGCATTCATTCCTTCATAAGTAATTTCATTTTCCTCTCAGTTCTTTTTGTCTCGAAGCTCTGTTGTTTCACTACAATTTGTCTGAGAGGGGCTTTCTTTTTATATATTTTGCTTGGGATTTATTGAATTGTTTCAATCTGAATATTTTTCTTATTAATTATGGAGAGTTCTTGGGTGTTTCCTCTTCAAATATTGCCTTTCCCACATTTTATCTACTCTCTCATTCTAGAGTTCCAAATAGATATGTTTCACATTCTTCCTCCACCTTACATGTCTCTTAACCTATTTCCTCTCTTTATGTCTCTCTGTTCCACAAACTGGATAATTTCCTATCCATCTTCCAATCTACTACATCTCTCTTTAGCTGTGTCAAATCTCAAATTAGCCTGCCTAGTGAATTCTATTAATTATTTTATATTTTATTTACAGAAGTTCCATTGGTGGCTGTTTTTTTCCCAAAAAATATTCCTGAACATTTGGGATAGTCCGCTATTCCTTGGTCATACTCTTTCTATCTTTTTTCCAAATGCAATAAGCATACGTATTTTATAAAATAAGTAAGCCTGTAGTCTGTGTGTATTTTATAATTTTTAATTGAGACCTCATATTTGTAGCACTTTACAGGGGTATTTTTTGTGGCCTTGATTTAACATTTATCTCCACAGAAGATAAATGTTTGCTCTGCCAGGTGGCTAGAGGCACTAGCAACCCAGGATCACTTTAAACTAAATTTTCATCTTGGGGTTTTTGGACCACACAGACAGAATGAATTCTGGCCCAGAACCTGAGTAATGCCTTGCTTGTGGTTACAGGCAGTATTTTCCTTCTCCATCTGAAGCCAAATTTTTAGTTTTTCCTTTTGGTGTGGTAATTTTTCTAGTTCATTCTTTACTAAAGCCATTACCTTTTGAAGGTTCTGGCATTATGAGGACATCTCTAATTAAACTTCTCACCTTGATCATTCCATAGTCTATATTTATATAGTCTAATCTATATTCCACTCACTTGGTTCATTCAAAGAAAGCTTTGGGTACCAGGGCCTGGCAGATGGCCCACTGGGCAGCTATCCAGTTTAGTGCTATAAGATCTCTGAGTTTATGCTTTCTTGTTCTTTTTGGCCTTTGTGAATCTGTTTTCTTTATTTATTGTCAGAATAGATAAGCATTTTAAAAGCCGATTTTTAAATTTTATCTAGCATTTTTAGGATTTTTGTACTAGGAGGGGTTTTTTGTTTGTTTGCTTGTTTTTAAATATATCTAATCTGCATATATTGTCAGAAATGAAATTTTGGAAACAAACCATGCAAGTAATTTAATAAGCTGTTTTTTAAAAAAAATAGCTTTAAAAACTTTTATATTATAATATCAAGAGATATGAAAAAAGGTTGCTAACTCAGGTTTTCACTCAAGCTCTGTTGCTTAAATCATAAATTTGAAGGTTTACTCTTTCCATGACTAAAGTTTATTTTACTGTAAATATTTTTGTCTATGTTTCATCATGCATTTGCTTTGAAATTTCAGAAGTATATCCAGAATTCAGAATGAAATCTATTACACATTCTGACTTCTATATAATTTAGCTATGTAATAAAAACATATTATCTTATCATGAAAACAAACCCATTTTTCCATATACTCATGAGGATTTTCATCGGTCAGTCTAAACTTTCGTGTGTGGGTAGTGGACAGTTGGTGAAAGGGTGGTGACGTGGGTGACTATAGCAGTTTATAACCTGCACCCATGCAGTTAGACCTTCCAAATCATTCTAAGGACCATACTCCAAAACTTTTGCATAGGAATAAAACATTCACTATTTTTTAGTATAAATTATAATTTTCTTTACAATCTTACTTAATAATTCTCTTTTAAGATGAACTTTCAACCTCAAACTTCATAGGAATTGCAAGTGTATGCCCCAACTCTGCAAAGTAAATCAGACTTTGCTGTGTTTTATAACAGAGAAAATAAATTATCTTTAGCCAAAAGTAAAAGAGATTGTTAAAATGAAAATTAAATGCTTCCTAAAGTTTAGGACCAAGAATAGGAAAAGAGCTGAAAGGATAGGATAGTGGAAAATACCCTTTTCCATCTGAATTTTGTTTCTTTTATTTGTAATAAGAAAACTGTTCTGCCAGTTGAACTGATCTGATGCATTTACTTTTACCTAATAATTTAGGGTAATTTTTACTAGATCTTATTATTGCATCAGAAAGCTACTAAAATGCTAATTATGAATACATTTCAACCTTCCAAATATGGAAATAAATGTATCGTGATATTTGTTTTATGATTTTGGCTGGACAGTTCAGGTAGACACTTCTGACAATTTGGATACTTCCTAAGGAATTAAAGTTTTAAAGCCATACTTAACAATGCATTATTCTTGACATTTTTTCATCACCTGTGAAAATACAGATAAAACATGATTATTGCAATTTTGTTTCCTAAAAGGCTATGTAGGATTAGCTCTCTGTGAATTACATTGGGGGTATGGGGAAGAAGATTTATTTTGTGTTTTATTTTTATTTTCTATATGGGTTATTTTAAAAATAATTATTACAGATGTGTTGACATTTGTAGTTTATTTGTATCCTTTTTGGTGTCTCATTTTTTCCACTCAGAAACATTCTTTTTTAGTAGCTAAAAGCAAACTTTTCCTCTGCTAGCTCATATATTCGACTTCTAATATAATACTTGGGTTAGGAAGGTATTTTAAAAATAAGACTGTTTTCTTCTTTCAGATTATTATCTTGGATTTTCCAGATTTAAACCATATCCTCTGTACATAACTGTATATTTTTTTGTCCAATTCTTCTTACTATTTCATCCACATGGATGATAACTCCATGAGACCAATATTAAATAATATTGGGATAGTGATCCTTTTTGCCTTATTCTTGTTTTAGTTACAATATTTTGTTTTACCAATCAGTATATATATTTTAATTGTGTTAGAAGTGTCTTTTTAATTCTAATTTATTAAAGTTTATTTTTAATCCAAAATAAATGTAAAATGTTATCTATTGATTTTTCAGAGTTTAGCAAAGCTATCGTGTAGTTTTTCCCTTTTCACTTACTGCTCTGAGTATTTCTGAAAGGGATATCTAAATTTAAACCATCATTGTATTCTTAGAATAAACCTCTTTTAGAATCCTACTTAGCACTTCCTTCAATCTCTCTTATACTCATTCTTAGTTTGGTTTTATCTAAAAATGACAGTTATAGTTTACTGCCTGCTTGGAATTTTATATGCCTTAACTCATTTAATTCTCACAACCATGCTGGAGGTTATATACAACTATCCTAATATTTTGGGGGTTAGGAAATTAATTTCGATGAAAATAAAGAGCTTTCCTATTATCTAACAGCTGATCTGAAATGTCTGCTACTAAAATCTGGCTTTGCCACAAGACAATGACTGCTGAGCCTGAGATGAGGGCAGTGGATATTAACATTTGTTTTAAAGATTTCTTCAACAAGTAACGTGACTATGAGCTCTACTGTTCGGCTTGCCAGTGGCCAAATTCCATATCATCCTGACTGTGCTGAATGCCTCTCACCAACGCCCTTCTCTTCCCCTACCCCACCCCACACTAGAACAGCCACAGTTACAAAGCTAAAGGGAAGAAATACAGATGAAGTCAAATGATTTTCAGATACTAATTTGGGTAATTTAACACCCTTGGGAGACTAAATAACCTCCTTGCATCATCACTCACCTTCTTTTTCTTGCTTCTGCTTCAACTCGAATTGTGTCCAGACTCAGCCTCCCCTGATCATATGAGATTGTTCATTCTTATTATAATTCTAGGAAGTACTAACATCCATTAGTTCTTTTTTTCCAATTCTAAAAGTTCTTCTATCAAAGTTACCTTAATATGACATATTTTCATCTTTCAATTCTTAATTCCAGAAAGAGTTCTGGAAAACCAAAAGTTGAAACCAGGAACTGATTTACCCAATGTCCACAAAATTTAGTAATTCTGAAAAAGTTTTCTTCAAGTAAATAAAAGACAAGGCATAGTTAACTAAACATCAAACTTACAATAAAGGAGATTTAGATTTGTAAAAGACAGAGGTAGGTATATTTTGTTACCTCCGTTGCATATTCACCAAATGTAAAAGCCATTCTATGCACCTTGTAAGAAATCTCTGTGTGTCTATGGGAGAATGAATGAAAGGACCTCAGCATTTTGAAAGAGTTCCAAGTGTAGAATACGGCCTTTAGGGTTGCGGGATTCTGAAAAGCACTCCGGCTGGAGTAGAACTATCAGTGGTGCCTCCTGTGATTTAGACTTCAGTAGAAGAGGCATAACAAGCAATGAATGCAAATCCAAAACTTTCATTCAAAGCCCTGTGTTCACTGCAACTGTATTCTTTGAAAAAAACAGATGTATAAAAAAACCCTTGCCCTCTAGGAGTTAAGAGACTAATTTATAAATTATATCTTCACGTATCTTCAAGTATAGGGGGGAAAAAACTCTGCTCATAAATAGAATCAGCAATATCTCAGGATTAATTACAGGAATGGTAATGATAATATAAATGTTGACCAATTAATTGCCGAATATTTTCACCAAAAAGCAAATCAGAGAAATATATTTCATGCTTTTTTGTGATGTTATTATAAGCACATATTGCCATTTTGCACAATTATACATATCGTCTTATAAATATTTTAAGAGTTGAGGCATGTAAGGAAATATAAAGACCCTATTAATATACATGTTCTAGTTAATTTACGGAAAATATGTGTCACCAGGAAGTAAAGAATAGTTAATTTACTGACCATGTATGTCTTCTTGTCTTCCAGAATTTCAAATTCTGATATTTTTGAAAAACATGTCCTTAAATTACAAAAGAGCATAAAGATTTGGGATCCAAAACAAAATGGAACACACTGCCAGAGTAGAAATAGTAGAGAGATGGAGCATATCACTGGGATTCCACTCTTAACACAATAATTCCTATTAAGAAAAAACCATGGACCTAGACAGGTCCCTTAGCCTCTGTGGGTCTCCCTGGCCAGAGGAATTTAGAGTTAGACCCATAGGGTGTCTTTAATCCTCTCTTACTTCTGAATTACATAACCTGCTGCATGTCAGGCTACAGTTACAGAGAAAATAGGGTACAGAGACAGAGGTTCCAGTTCCAGTTCTGCCACTAATTTGTTCCATGACAATAAATGTCATTAGGCCTCAGTTTCTACAAGCATAAATGGATGAACTTCAAATTACCTTATTTTCCATATCTCTTAAACTTCTGAGATTTTATACTGATTATGAATATTTGGAAGTACATTTCAGGGTACATTATGCATTATCGTGAGTCAATAGGGGGAGCTCTCACATTGCTTTTTTTATGTATCCCACAAATAATAGAATTTACGTTACCTTAATTACAAAGATTGAGTGGATTATTTCATTACAATCAGGTACTTACGAACCAGAGGCATCTCATTACCCACTCAAGCAATATTAAGGTGGGCCATAGACTCAGCTGTCTCCCTTTAACTTTGAGGGCTTTTTAATCATCCATCAAAGCACACATTTGTTAGTCTGTTTAAGTCATTTCAAAAGTTGTTTTGTTTTCTGTTTGTTTTCTGGACTCCAGCTTCAGATGAAGTTAAGGTCTATGTTTGATTTGTATTCAAAATTGTAAGAGTTAAAAGCAGCGGGGAAAGGTCTGTGGAGATTAAAGAGCAAGAAAGCATTTCATTAGGTCTGTGCTTCTGTGGGTTGAACTGCTATACACACAACCTGACATGTGTACTTAAATTATTATTATTCAGTTATAGATTTCAGGGGTTTGGCATCTTTGTTCTTCGTTGTTTTATATTTCTCAGTGTGTTATACATAATTTACTGCCCTAGCTCAGAGAGTATAAAAGCAGTTCATCACTGAATCTTTAGGAAGTTTGCTTTCTCTAATTGAGACAGATCTCCTTTACGTTAATTAGAATATGAAACATGGGTTGCTAACTGTTAGCTTTCAAATGAAACTCATACATTAATGTTTAGGTAAAATGAAAATGAAACGACACAATTTTAATAGACATTTCTTCAATAAAGTTGTGGTTTATATTTAGGATGGAATTTTATTGCTTAGTGTGATTTATACCTACTTTATCTAAAGGTTCGTGGTGGCCAACAAATAACGGCTCATATTTTTTGGCCATTTTTTTCCCCTGAAAACACAACTACATTTTAAAATATGGAAAAGTAATTTATAAGGGAAATGAAAAAAGCTTACATGGAAGATTACATAAAATACATCTGTCTTTTCAAGCCATTGAGATATATAAACAACTCGTTAAAACCTTAAAATGCCAAGAGGAAGGACAAAAGATTCTTTTATTGCAATGAACTTTTGAAAAGATGTATTTTTTTTTTTTTTACTTTAAAGGAGTAAGATTTTACTTCACATCTAAAGAAGGATCTTGATTAAATTTTGTGTTTGTGTATGTGCATATATTTTTAAATACTATCACTTGAAGTTTTTTCTTCAAAGGAATCAATGGTAGAGGAAAAACATAAGAAAAATAAACCTGTTTGGCAGCCAAGAAACTTTTTTCAACGAAAGTAGAGACTTTTGTTTTTGACTGCAAAGGTTGTTCTTTTTATGTCAAATGAAATTTTAAGATCACCTATGAGTTTGGAACTGAATCTTTTACTGCCAAATCTGATTCCAATCCTTAAAATCTGTTTTTGTAATACTGCCAGCAATGCACTAACTTTAAATAGGTAGCCAGACATATTGGCAAAAATATACATGGTTAATCAAATAAAACTATGTAGCAGTTTGGAAACAATCAATCAACTTTCAGAATCTTTTAAGTATGAAGCTGCAGTGAAGACATCATGACTTGCAGTGAAATATTGCAATCAAACTGCATAAGCAGCTGCTTTTAAATTCATCTCCTTTGTTTTTAAGTTTTCATAGACCTGCCTCTTAACTATGAATTTTATAAGCTTTCGAAAGAAAAAAACCTGGCAACCTACTACTACGACTAACAAAGAAATGAGAACTAGCAATACAGTTGGAAGCTGAACACATTGCTCGAACTGCCAGCTTGAACTTACCTGCTTAACTATTATTGTATGGATTGCACTTGAAATGCCTTTTGATGACTGACATTATTTCACTGAAAAGGAGAATATGTGTGAAGAGACTTAAATACTTTCTCTTGTGTTTCCTAACTTGATTATGTTTCTTTTCAAATAAAAGACAGCATTACCCTAAAACATCTTGATATCCAAACATTAGCATATTTCGTTCTTTGCAAGTTTTACATTTCTGTTACATGAGAAAACTGTTACTATTCTTTAAATGTATGCCGATGCCAAACCCACAAGACTTCCACTTATTTTTTTAAAAACATTTTATGTTTTAATTCAGGAAACAAAATTGCATTTTACAAATGAATTATTTATGAAATGATTCCGGGGCTGTAGTTCAATTAGAATGTTTTATTTCTTTTATTTGGAAGGCATTCTTCTTCATTGTAATCATAAATGTAATGAATTTGTCATTTTGAGACTTGAAATACTAATGAACAATTTGGCTTTATCGAAACAAAATGTTTGCTATGACCAAATATTAAAACTCAATTACTGAACACTGAAAAACCATTTCCCCTCCTTTTCAGTGTCTGAAATCAATTTTGCTTATCTCAGTAGTGGCTAATAACATTAGCTCCTAACAAATTATGTTTCTGTATAAGGTTT
>NW_012156173.1:3101737-3214141 GCF_000956105.1 Propithecus coquereli
TCTTTATTTTACTAAACAGTCAGTTTTTATTTTCTTTTTCTCATATGTGATATTGAATGTCCCCAGATTTGGTCGTAGATGAAAATGTAAGGATTATTTCTGAAGTGGAGCTGAATAGGTATTTGGAAAACACATGGCTTACAGTGGTAAAATTTGTTTTTAAACAATGTTCATAAAAGTGTTGTAATGGTGAATTCAGAACTAGAGAAAGAAAACTTCGAAATAGTTGATATATAGTTTAAATATAAACATATCTGCATATCGAGTATGCTTTTGTTTTCTTTAATGAAAGCATCACCCTTATGTAAGTTAAAGAGCAGGTTATCATAAATAAAGCCAAGACAAAACAAGAAAAGACCAAAACACTGGCTTACCCTGCCCCATCCCCCATGGCTGTCTGAACTCCTACATCATTTCTAAGGCTCAGGAAAAGAAGACTTTTCTGCCCAGATGTGAACATATCCCTCTCTCTCCTCAACCCTGCCATGCCTTCCACAGCCTGTGTAGTTCAGGTGACCCTCTTATGCACACTCTAACTCCTCTACCAATATCTTTATCATTGCACTTGCAAGTTTTATTTCTGTATTTAAGGCATATCTCTTTGTTTCCAACTAAATTGTAACCTTCTTGAAGGTAGAATTGCTGTATCATCTTTACATCCCCAGGGTTTCATATAATGCTTGCCTAAAATCAAGGACTGAAAAAAATGTGCATCTAGACTACACTTTCCACTTAGAGACCTGACTACTCATAAAGGCAGACTCAGACACAGTTACCATTGGTTTGAATAGTGAAAAGTAACCACACGAAGAGAGGAGGGTTGATGCGAGAATGATAACTCGGTTATTGTAGCATCTTGCATTCTGGGTTCAGGCAGGAAACAGCAAATGAGTCAAGTAGCTTTGAAAAAAGAGTAAAAGCCATGCCTACAGGGAGAAGCCAATGCTCAGCTTCGGTCAGTTCTTTGTATGAGGGCATATAGGTGGAGCGTTTGATGCTAGAACTTAAGACTTTTTAAATAATTGCAAAATTTAGATTTTTAAAAAATGCAACATATCCTAGTTTTTAAATTACAGTTCACTATTTTTGAAAATACCCTGTGAGCCAAGAAAATATGTGACGAGCCATAGATAGCACATGGGCCATCAGTGCAGCTCTAAGTAGAAAGAAGATGCCATAAACATCTTCCTTGAACTGAAACAGCAGTGAAAATAACCAAAACCCTTCCTGCCAAGTTGGAAAAATATATTTATATGTGTATTTTTACATACATTTGTGTATTTTAACCTTACACTCAAGCTTATATTTAAACTTATTATGTTATACTTTTATTTAAATATATACTTATATTTTTATTTATATGGCCAGACTTGGTAGATTTGGGCTCAAAATGAGGAAACTTAAGGCCAATTGAGGCCTGGATGGCCACAAGAAGAGCACAACTGTAAAAATGCCGACCTTATTACTTGGGTTTGAATCCAAGTTTTCAGGCAGCTTGTTTTTGTGACCTTTTAAAACCACCTTTGAATCTCTGATAAACACAGAACTAAGCTGAGAAGAAAAGGTATTTACAACACCACCTTTGGATAACTTTAAAGCTAGTCAAGTATTTTTGCAGTAACTGGTCGGATGGAATGCTGGGAAAATAACAGCGCAGGAAACAAAGCAGACTGGTTTTATCTCGACGTTTTATATCCAACTGAAGCACACTTCACCTGTGAATAGTGATTATTAAGTTTCTTTCAAGGGAATGGGACCTGTAATTCATGAATGCTGCAGGTGTGAACTCCTAGGAGCCTTTTCTCTGAGTGAAAGGACGTTAATCATTATTCATGGCTGAGATAGTCCATTTATTCCACAGCAGAGAAAGAATTCCTTTTTTTATCTTCTTAAAACATGAGACCTTCAATTTTATAAGCTTCACAACCATAAAAGATTCCCTCTCAGAATTATGTTTATTGGGGGTTGTTCTTATCTCATGCTTGGTTTTTAAATGCTTTAATGTCTTTGAGTGACTAAAATGTCAGTAAGAATGTGTGGTTAAAAATAGTAAGCAATTAATTATTCAACAAAGCTTCCACAGACATCTGGTTATTGTAGAGCAATATTATTAATATCTATGAACACAGAATAAATTCCATCAAAATGAAATCCAAGAGAGTGGTTGCATTGGCTTTTGTTGGTATCAAGTGTTACTTGAAATAAGTGAGTCATTGGCTAGAGTCTAGAAATCTTTTGGTTGTAGGGATTTTAATTTGTTGTGAAAATCAATCACAGTGTGCATTCATAAATATTATATTACTTGACAAGCTTTTAGCTAATATTCTCATTTCATTCCTCACTTCATACATTTCACTCTTTTTCTATTCACTTTTTTCTAATATTGAAAATATATTTAAAGTATGTATACCTCTTTACAGAGATATGGCCAGCCTTTTCTTCTTTTTGTTTTCGAGCAACGGAGTGTACATGGTATAAATTCTTGTAGTTCAAGTGCACATCTGATTGATACTGAACACAAATCAGGTACTTTAAAGGTATAAAATCATTTTTAATTTGCCTGTAGCCCCTTTTTGTTATCGAGCCAGATTTGAAAAAAAAACTTGAACACCGGATTATGTTCCAAGTATATACTGGATAACCAGAGATTAATTCTTCCCTACTGAGGTACAGGTTATATATAGGATATCATTGAGAAATTCGGTCATGTCAAACAACCAATAGTTGGGCAAAATTAGGACAGATATTGGAAGGGAAACTATAAGTATTAAATAAACAAATGTGACAACTAAATAGGTGCCTTATTCAATTTAATCAGGTTGTCTACTTATATAGCAAAACCAAAACTTAATATAGGAACTAACTGCATATCCAGCTCTCATTAATCTTTTACTCTAAAACGAAAATGAAGCTGCGATTTCAAATTTAGGTGGAGAAAAGATAATGAAGTTATGGTTTATGTTTATCCTGAAAGAGACAAAATTTGTTCTGTAGTTCAAATCTGTAGAAATTTTATCTTAGAACTAGTCTCAAATAAGTAGGAAGTTTATCTAGATAATGTTTTTTTTTTTTTACTTTATTTGGAAAATTACCCCAAATATGGCCAATATGCAATTAAAAGTTTAGGCAAGTTAGAAGATTATCAATTCTTTTTTGTAGGGGGGTGGGAAATGTGAAATTTAGGCACCACAAGTCCAGATAGTAAACATTTTTTATTCGCTGGAAAAATCTGAGTCTCAGCCTTTTCTACCATGTGCAGGGGTGAGACATCAACTTACTATCCAGGGGGAAAACGACTTCCCATATTTTGTTAATAATCTAGGTGAAGAATTACACGGTAGTCCTTATGGCTATGCCCAGCTACAAGGACATAAAGCCAGAGACGACTCACACATACTAAACTCTCAGCTAATTATTACACAATATATTAATATTTCTGTCTGCTAAGAAAGCATGCCCATCATAACCATCGAGAATTGAGCCATCTTCTCCATAGGCAAAGATGAATTAGACATTGCAAACTCACACATGCCTCAGCTGTAAAGTAAATATAATAGCTTCAAGGTCTATCTTAGCTGTCCTCTGTTTCTTGTTGCCATTACTCGATTGTGGTGGTTTCTTTCTTAGTTATATGGGGTGGCTTCTTCATTCTACCTCTGGTGGCATGAAACATGTTGACTGCCTCTCTCTTTCTTGCTGTCTTTGGCAGTGTGAACTGAATCTATTTTTGGGTCCTGCCTATTCTTCTGACTTTCTCGGTCTTGATCCTCAGAGAGGACCACTGACCAGGTTAGAGAACTGTCAAAACCCCCCACCAGTGTATCTGAGGTACACTTTCCCATTCCTTGAGAAATCTACTTCCTGTTAAAAAGCAAATTCTAGAAGAAAAAATGTATTTCACTATTACACTTTTCCAAGCTTCACTGCATCCCAACACAGATGAACTGGATTGTTAAATTTAAACACTTGGTCTGCATTTCTCCAGAATCGTAGAAGGAACCGTGCCGAACAGCCACCCCAACAACTTTCTCAAAGTGAAGGAGAAATTGCTCTCAAATGCTAGTTATAAACGTGTAATCTGAACTCCAGCCACTCTACAGGGCTGCAGAAGAATTTATGATGTGCTAAATATTTCCTTTGTTCTTCCCAGTGGTAGCCTGCTGTAGCAATTAGAAAGCAACTGGCTCCACATGTAAACTGCTAGAGTTTTCTAAAGAATTGTTGATAACTATTCAACAGGCTCAGTGAACAGGATTTTCTTATTGTGCAGAATTCAGATTTTTTAATTTCCTTTCAAGGTCCTATTTTCTGAAATATTTTCTAAAATGTTCTTCCTTCTCCCCTGGTGCCTTTCCAATGCCCCTTTACAAGGAGGGAGGAAAGGTCAAGGTGAATGCTGTAAGCCAATGGAAGCCCTGGGCCTTAGACTTCTAACACTGCAATCCTTTTTAAAGCCATATAAAGGTCCTTTGTGTTGCTATCAAAAACACCTCTGACCTCCTCTTTCTTATTTTCATAGGAAGTGACAGCCCTGTCCCATCCTTCATAAAAAGGCAAAAAAAAAAAAAAGAATCTGCCAATATCGTCCTTCTTCAGAAGCCAGACGTTATTAATCATCAGCAGGAGGCAGTATGGCTTCAATTAGCCACATAGTGTACAATAAATTCTCAGTTATTTAATGTGTGTGTGTATGTGTGTGTGTGTGTGTGTGTGTGTGTGTGTGTGTATGTGTGGTAGCCTTCATGTCAGGCACTCTTCTAACTACTTTACACACATTAATTCTATGAGGATAGAACGATTATTATCCCCATTGCGAAATTAAAGAAATTAAAGTATAAAGAAGCTAAACAACTTGCCCCAAATCATGTGACTAGTGACAGAGCTGGAGATGGTTCCAAAATAAAGAACTCTGATTGAGCAAGCAAATGTCTGATGAGAGGCAGTTTGGCAGAGAGGACAAGGACTAAATTGTGGCATCTGCCCCTCATTTGCTGTGTAATCCCAGGCAAGTTACTGAGCCTCTCTGTGCTTCTGATTCATCATCAATAAAACAGGATAATAGTAGTACCCAACTCATGGGATTTTTGTGAAGAATAAATGAGTAATACATATTAAGGACTTAAAACAATGCCAGGCATGTGGCAAGTACTACATCGATGGTACTTTTTGTAATCCATACAAATTTTTCCAAGAGTAAACCTAATATATAGGGAAAATTAGCTGCATCCTGACCTCTAGTCTCTTCATCTAATAAACACAATACCAAACTAGTTGCAGGAGATCAGAGATGAATTAGTCAATGTATCTATCCTCAAGTGTGTTATGGTTTCAGCTAAGAAAATAGTATGCACACAAATTATAGGAAAGTATAATCTGTGCTATAATACAGGTATGCTAAATTTTTTTTATAAGGCAGGGTCAAGACAGAGGGATTGTGAACTTCACCTTTCAAAAGGAGAGAAGCACGTTCAGGGAAGACTTCTAAAATGTGTGAGACATAATCCTGTGTGTTATGAATGTGATTAAGACACTTGAGAAGATAAGCATTGAAGGAAGAATGGGAATTAGCCATAAATGGGGTAGAGGAATCCCAGGAGTGGGAATAGCATAGGCAAGGGCAGAGAGAGGGACAGGGTGTGGCAGATCTAGGTAACAGCTTGGTGACAGAGTACGTGTGCATTTGGATATAGAACAAATCTAGGGAAGATGAGGCTAGAAAGTTTCAGAGGATGATTCACACTGTTGCCAGATTTTTCTTCCTACAGGACAATTCTGATCAAGACCCACCCTATTAAACAGACTGAGCATTTCCCCACTGTTATATGTTGAGTTAGGTCCCCTCCAAAATTCATAGATTGAAGCCCTAAACCCCAGTACCTTGGAATGACCTTATTTGGAAATAGGGTCATTGTAGATATAATTAGTCAACTTAGGATGAGGTCACACTGGAGCAGGGTGAGACCCTAATCCAATAGGACTGGTGTCCCTATAAAAAGGGGAAATTTAGACACAAACACACACACAGGGAGAATGCCACATGAAGACCAAGGAAAGATTTGGCTATTGCATTTATAAGCCAAGGAATGTCAAAGATTACCAGCAAACCACCAGAAGCTAGGGGAGAGGAATGGAAAAGATTCTCCTTTATAGCCTTCAAAAGGAACCAACCCTGTCAAAACCTAGATCTTGAATTTCTAGCCTCCAAAACTGCAAAGCAATAAATTTCTGTTGTTTAAGTCACCCAGTTTGTGGTGCCTTGTAATAGTAGCCCTAGCAAATTAATGCACCCACCAGTACAATATTCAGACTGCATTTTTAATTTTTTCCCTGAATTTCCTTAAATAATATTCCAGGATCAGAATTGGTGAGGAAAGTGGGAAATTAATAGAGAGGTAAGAGTATCATACCTGCCCCAGCTCCCTTTTTGACATTCTGAACTTCTATGTCTCCTTCCCCAACCAATGAGAAGCACTATAGCACTTACTACTCTGAAAACACACTCCTCATTGTATTGCTTCCTTGGCTTTATTCTAAACCATTTCTTACATCTAGAATATATTTTCTGGGCTCCATAATTATTGCTCAGATTTCTTCTACTCATTGTCAAACACCCAGCTGAAGTATCCCCTCTTTCACAAAGTATTTCTCTGAGACTGGTTCTTATATTTTCTTTTTATGTTCTGCCTTGTACCAGACAAATCAGCAAAACTTCTACTTGCCTGCTGACCCTGAACGGAAAGTGAAATCCTTTAGAACAGAGACAGTAGCTACTTTACTTCTCATCTATTACATGAATTAATATGGTATTTGACATTTAGTAAATGATTAGTGTTTGTAAATTCATTGTACTTTATATTGAATCTATTCTGAGCATACTTAGTGATTCATTAAACGGATTTAGTTCTGCGTTCCTACAGTTGAACTCCAATTAGACATATGTTAGTCCACTTCGTGTTGTTTTTCATTTGCTGATAGTTGGTTCCTTTAATTTCACAACACTTGTTTTAATATTCTTATGTACCAATCCTATCATTTTTGTCAATGATTGGTCTGTTTCTATAGATTGATCTTTCTCCTCATTATGGCTTGTATATTTTTTTTTTTTGCCTGTTTGGTAAGTTTTGATTGGATGCCAAACATTGGGAATTTTATGTTTTTCAAGTGCTGGGCTTTTTTGTATTTCTTTAAATAATTTTAGTCTTTGTTCTGGCATACAGATATATTTTTAGGAACCAGTTTTAAGATTTGCTTTTAAGCTTTGCTAGGGTAGGTCCAGAATAGTCTTTAATAAAGGGATAATTTATCTTCACTACTGATGCAATACCTTCTGAGGATTCTATGTCTCACATACTTGATCTTCAAATTATTGTTTACAGCACAAACTATTCCCAGCCTTGTATGAGCTGTGGAGAAATTTTTCCAGGTATTTTTTTCCAATGGTTCTTTCTGTGGATTCAGGAGTTCTCTAATATATGCATAGTATTCAGCCAAAGACTTAAGGGAGCTCCTCTATAGAACTTTGGAGTTCTCTTTCTGTTCATATTCCTTTCCTCTGAGTCTGCTACTCATATTCTACATACCTTGTCTGCCCTCAACAACCAACTCTGTCTCCGCAACTCAACAAGACCACCAAGTTCTCTTTGGGTTCATTCTCCCTGCACCATGGTCTAGTAGAACTTTTCTTTGGGCAGATAACTGGGATCCACCTCATTTGCTTCCCTTCTCCCAGGAATCAGTGACTCATGCTGCCTGTTGTTTAGTGCTTGTAAATCATTGTTTTACAGATTTTGTCTGGTTTTTTTGTTATTTAAGGCAGAAGGATAAATTAAATCTCAGTTACTCTACAAAGGCCAGCAAAGTACCTATGATGTTGTATTTGTAAACATTGATTTGGAAATACTGTAAAGAGTATAGTGACTGAGGAACTTGCTCTTTTGAGTAAATATCTGGCAATATTTATTACCACCAAATCTCTCACTTTAAGGTTGTTTCTCACGGAAGGACTATTTAAAATAAAGCTCAAGTGAGTGATCTACAAGAAGTAGATAAATACAGGGCATTAGAGTCATGAAAACCTATATTCAAATCCTAATTTCACCCCCTCAAGAGACATAACCTATGGCTACTTACTAAAATCCTCTGAGCCTTCTTTCTTTGATTATGAAACAGAAACTAACACCATGACTCCATATGGTTATTGTGAGGATTAAATGTCCACCCCTTCTCTGCAGATTTTATGGTGAACCTTTATTCTGAGATACAGGCAACATGATGGATGAAGAACTGCATGTGAAGTTCTTAGTGGAATCTACCCCTTAACAGGCACCAATAAGTTTCCTTACATTTTTTCTTCCCTTCCAAATAACAAGGAATTTATTGTATTGGAAATGCAAGAGAACTGAAATTCCAATCTCTGCCAACCTCCCAAATTTTGGGTGATTTTCCCAGGCACTTCTTTGCTTAAATGGACAGGCAAACAAACTCGGTTCAACTACATTACCACTCTATGTCTTAAACATGAGTCCAAAAGTACAATGATGAATTAGCCCATTATTCATTTTGACAGGCTTTATTCATATTCTTTCTAAACCCCTCTGCCAGGAACCTAGCATATGATTTTGCTTATACTTAAGTTAATATGCCTCATACCTGTTATTCCCTGTTTTGCTAGCTCCTCCTGTTATCATATCCTTCACTGGGCTTCCCCAAAGATTCATTTGTGATACCTGTGCAATATGCTAATAATTCCCAAATATCCACTTTAATTCTGCCCCCTTTGAAATTTCTGCTAAAACCTTTCAGTTACCCTTTACTGGAGATTTATTCCTTGATATCTCATTGCTTTCACCATGACCACACTATCCTTCCAGTCACAAAGACTCACACATTCTCTCTAATGTCCTTTTACTTAAATTCTCACATTACCAATCCCTGACAATTATTCCTTTATAAGACCTCACTCACAGGAAATTTTTTCTCGTTAAGAAGTAGTTTATGGTGAAGTAGAAAGAACATAGAAATCGCTGACCAAAATATTAGAGTTTGAATTCCTGCTGCAGCACATTATGGCCTGGCATGAATTCCTTAAACTCTCTGAGGGTCCGTTTACCCAATTGTAAAACAAGGATAACAATATTGAAGTCATAGAGTTATTATAAAAATTAAAATTAGATAATCTGTGAAGTGCTTAGCAGAATAATTGGCATATAGAAGATGTTCAATGACTATTAGCTTGCTTCCATACTATGTATTTCTAAATTTCAAAGCCTCATGTTTAAACTTTGGTAGAACTTTCTTGTATTTTTCTTCATTTTCAGGGTTTTATTTTTCCATTTTTATTAGCAGGAATATTCCTCCTGAAAGAGGTTGGTAAGGATCAAATAAATATATAAAAACTGTTATGCATGTATATCAGTTAAGATGTACGTGGCTATAAGTAAAACTACTCAAGCTTAAGCAGTAAAGAAATGAATTAGTTGACATAAGAAGCAAGACTGGAGATAGTGCAGGCTTCTGGGGTAGTGGATTAAGCAGGTTCTTTCTATATCTCTTTTCCTTCAACAATAGTGTTGGTTTCATTCCAAGATAGTTCGCCTGGTGTTGGAAATTAAGGCCATATGCTTCTTCCTCCTTCTTGTCCAACAGGAAAGAGAACTTGGTTTTCTGTACCTTTATTGGCCTCCAGCAAATATTGCCTCTCATCTAATTATCCAGAATTAGGTCATAAGCCCCTTTTGTCAAGAAACTATTGGCAAGAGGAAATAGGGTTACCCATAGCCAGGTTGGCCCACCCCTCGAGCAGAGGAAAATTCCTCACACCGTATTGCTGATGTTTGGTAGAAGAAGGGTGAAGGGTTGAAGGAATATTGGAAGTCAGTCTTAATGTTTACTGTCTATCTTCAGGAGGGCAGGGGCTTGTTTGATCTTTTTTGTTCACTGATGAATTGTTCCTAGAACAGTGATTGGCATATAGAATCATCCAATAAATATTTGTTGAATGAATATCAATTATTTTCATTGGATGACTTCATATGTCTTGGAACTCTGTTGCTTCCCATATCAAATCTAATAATAATTGTTGCATAAATTCCCCATCAAAAGCATCCATTTGCATGCTTCTAATCTTTCTACTTATTGAGGTTCACTTTCTTCCCCATGTCTACCTACTCTTTTTTCCAATCACATACTAAGATGGAGTCTTAAATTGATCAGGGTTCGTGAATCTTTCATGAGCTTTGCTTTTGTGCATTTCCAAAGCTGGAATGATTCTTCTTCTCCTCAAAACAATTTATCCCCCTGAAGTTTGCCAAAATCAAACATTACCAGCTCTGGTCACTGAACCCCAGCAAAACCTCAGCATTCTGGCCTGTTATCTTTATCTTTTGGAATATTTGTATATAAGTTTCATCTTTTCTTTCTTGTTCAATCAGTAATAAGCCCTGAAGAACTATGTCTATTCTAGTCAATGTATGCCCTATGCATCGACCCCCTATGCAGGGTACAGTACAGAGTAGGCATTGGTAGGATACTAATGTTTGGGTGGCATAGAGATTATCGAGATAAAAGAGATACTATTAATAAGGCAAATTCTATTGTTCTAAATGTCAATTACATGGAGTATTTAAACTCTAGGATATACCAGATAGACACGAGTAATTCACTTAACCTTCAGATTCTCATATCCCATTTCCAAAGATTCTGACTTAGGTCTGGGGTGGTGTTGAAAAATCTGCATTTTTATCCAACGTCCCAAATGATTCTGGTGAGAATTGGATAAATGACATTTAACTGAATGGGTAGCATTCAACCAACATCTTCTCCTTCCATCAATATACAAATGAAGAAGGAAGGGTCAACGTCCAATGCTAAATGAATGAGTAAATGAATGTTTCTGATCCCGTGAGTTACTGCCATGTAGAATTGCTGGAGTATTAAACAAATATATTTTTAAGAAGGGCAGGAATGAGAGGAAGGGCAGGAGAGAAGGTACCAGATAGGAAGGTTGAGTTCTGATTGTGAAGGGCCTTGAATGCTGTGCTAAGGGGTTTGGATTCCTCTGAAATGCCTTCCATGGGGAGTTCTGGAAAGTGTCTGAGCAGGGAATAATTTGTGTTGTAAAAAGTTGAATTTTTCTGCATGTGATGGATTGATCACAAAGGGAAAGCTGGAGGCACAGAAGAGAATCACCCATGACCAAAAACCACAAATGGCTTCTTCCTGACACAAGGAGCAAGTGAGATCCCTGAGGCTTGAAGCTGCTCTGCCATGAATCAACACAGAGCTGGAATTGTGAACAATCGCCTATGATTCCCATTTGGGGTCAAAGTGATTCATCTTCATGAGGCACTTGACTGCTAGTGGTTGCTCAGTCCAGAAAATAAGGTTTTCAAACATGAGACACTCTGTGTCGGGGTTCAGAACACAAAGGCAGCAACAAGAAAACATTTTTCCCCCACTTATTATAATGACGGAAATTCCAGCTTAAACCTAGGAATTTATAAGAAATGGCAAATATTTTACATTAGCAATCTGTCATTAGTATAATTTTTAAAGAAAAAATGGTCAATGTATTCAAAGAATGGCTGAGACATGTTACTGAAATGTGGAACCTAAATTGGAGGAGAGACTCGATGCTCTGGAGCTGGCAGTGTCAGGGGTCGGGTGTGAGGAAAGCCCTGCTCTATACTTAGAGTGGAGGAAACAGGCCCTTAAGGGGGTGAGGCCAGGAAACAGGGTTTCCCCTCATAATGACAATGCTCTCTGCCTTTGCCACGTATCTCTACCGACATTTCTCTTTTATCATCTTTCCAAGGAGTCCACTGCTGGACAAAATGCTTGATGGTAAAACTGGAGACATCGGCATTAGTTCTTTCCTTTGGAGAGGGGCCAAGGAATGAAGAAAACTGATTCTGTGCCCAGAAAGAAGTCAACATGAAGAGCCAAAAGTTATCAGGAAGACAGAGAATATTAGATGGGAAATGAACTAATTTTTCTATCCTCTTAAAAGCTAAAGACGATCTTTCAAATCTGTCTAACTCACGCTGGTGCCAGCTCTTCCCTCACCTTCTTCTTGGAGCTTCCTTCCAATCCACCCCTCCCCCATTTCGATCTTTACCCCAGCCTCAGCCTTCCTCACACTCCTAAATCTACTTCCACCAAAACATTCAAGAGAAACTGTAGATTTTATTTTAAGATGAATCAAGGAGAGAGTTTTATCATACAACCAGCAACCACCATTTGAAATATCCCTTTTGACATTTCTCCTATGTCTCTACCTACTTAACTGCCTTGCTGGCATCTCCTCTTCTCCCCCTCCCTGCTGCAGCAACTGAGTCTGTCCCCTCTCTTGTCCTCCCCTCTCCTCCCCTCCCCTCTCCTCTCATCAGGCAGAGCAATTCTGCCCAAGCCCCTTGCCCCAACTTGTACATCCAGTCACTCACGGTTCTTACCAAAACAAAAGGTTCTAAATTTAAAAGAAGAGGATACTTTTTTTCCCCCTTGTCATTATATCTGCATAACTATTATTTTACCTATTTTTCTTTTTTTTCAATCAGTGAAAAAAAATTAGAAAAGAGCAAAGTGGGGAGGGCAGTATTTTCATAGTTATATCTGTCACCCATTGCGGGACCCAGGGTTTCGGGATTTCGTCCTCCAGTGTTCAGTGTGTTAACTCCGTGCTGGCCATTGTGTTAGGGTGCTGGCATCTCCGCACTCAGCTGTATGTCTCACATTCTGAACATTGGTATTTCAATTTAGTGTTTCATAGGGGGTCCTCAGGCAACTTTTCCTCATAGTCCTAACAACTGTCATGCAAATATATTGCCTTTAAAAACTGTTGAAAAGATAATAAATTAGGAGAATTGTTCCCAGGGTTGAACCACTCTTTTGGGTCTCCCCAGCCACGATCCTGACTCTATCCTAATCATAAAAGAAAGAGTGCATTCAGTCCATACCTCAAATGGCTCAAGCATTAGTGTGTCAAGCCACAAGGTAGAGAAGAATCTATTACATAGTCTTTTACTTGGAGTTTGAGTATAAATTCAATCCAACTATGGAATCCAACATGGGAGTCGGAGGTAAAGAAGTGCCGGCACCAGCTACATAATTTGTGGGGCTCGGTGCAAAATGAAAATGTGGGACCCCTTGTTCAAAGAGCAGGAAAAAGTGCCATTAAAGGGACTAAAATACAAAGCTGTTTTCTTTCTTCTGTGGTCTCTCTCTAAACTTGCTATAGTGTTTTATTTGTGATTTAGTGCTATTCTAAATAAAGTTACAGTTTTAAATTATTAATGTGAATTTTTCCATTAATCTTTATATTGTGCACTGCCAGTTTTATATGAAAGTATAAGAGTATTTAATTCATATGCAAAATCACAAAAATAATGCAATTTGTATTTCATAGCTCTTACACGTCTATGTATGTCATTCTTCCCACAACAGTGGAAGCGCTGCACAAAACTAACACACACAACACTAACACTGTTTTTATTTCACTTGTGATGCACACATTCTTCCCAACACTCTACCTTCAGCTTATGAATGGGTAGGGAAGCGCTCAAAGGAAAAAGCCTATGGGTTACCCTGTCTTTCCTTTTCCTTCTATGTCAGCATTTTTAGCATACGTGATTAGCTAATTCAGGCAAAAAAACACAGGTAAGAAAGCATATGAGAGAGTGCTACAGTCATTGTGTTTCTTAGAACATCGTTGTCTTCTTTCTACATTCAAAGCTTGTTCTGGTTCTAAGGAAAAGTGTAGCCACTTGGGGCTATTAGGCCCTGGCTTACTCAGGTGTAGACATAACATGTTTACCTTGTACTTACGGAACTCCCAGATGTTGTGAGTCCACTGGATTTCTTGCTCCTGGGGTGACAAGGAACAGTGGGCATGCATATTGATCATATCTCTGTGCCCACGTGCATGTTCAATAGTCTCACAGGACTATTTATAAAGCACAAGTTCAAAAATAAAATTATTGAGAATTTCAAGATGGTGAGAGGAGAACATCAAGCCACATGTGGGGCCCATCTGAGTGTGGGGCGTTGTGCACCGGCACAGATGGCAGGCCCGGGAAGCTGGCCCTGCGGAGGGCATGTTCTGCCTTATCCTCCCTCCTCTGCCTTTCTGTTACCCTCATTGGTGGGCCCCGACTAGGCCATCTCCACAGAACTGGCAGAGAAATCTTGCTACATCTTTTTTTCCCCAGTCCCATGGTTGTTCCCTTTTTAAATCTTTTGGTGTTTTTTTTTTTTTTTTTTTTTGCTCTTTATCCTAGCATCAGGCTCTTCTTTCAGTGGTTGGCAATATTTCAGCTTCATCTCCACCTGCAAAAATGGGCTGTGGTGGTTCGAGGGAAGGATCTCCACTCCAGCAGGACTTCTGCAGGAGGTGTTTGAGAAATAGCAAATCTAGTACATTGAAGACAAAAAGTATTTTATGTTTCTGGACTGTATGCTGTGCTTGGAATCACTCCTATCAATATAAGTAATTAGGAGCTGCAAAGATTTAAGATGGGAAAGGAAATTGAAAAACATAGGAAATATTTCATTTTAGGAAAGTCTTCGTGATATATAGCACGGACTTAAATTGGAGGAATTTGTAATAATAGATTGTGGAGACTAATTAAAAGGAAAAGTGATTGTTACAGCCATTTCTAAAATAACAGGATTCCCAAGACTCTTGTACTAAATGGCACTGTGATTCCCTGACTTCACTTATGTGGTAGATAGTGGAGTCAAGACATATTTGGTTGACAGTTGCAGGATCAGGGAAAATATCTCCCAACTGGAAGTGGCTGATGGCAGAAAGGAGAACAGAAGGCAGGTGACAGAAGGCTGGAACCTCTTTGAGGAGCTTGAGAAAAGAGGACGCCTAAGCCAACAGGCCTGTTCTTCACAAAATCAGCTGGCAGCTGTCATAAGGTTATACGAGCCTGGGGGTTGCACCAGAGCCTGCTGTGTTGACAACACTGGGGATCTTTTGGGATATAAGTTTTGCAAGTCTAGCTCATCTCTGCCTCACTTCCAGGTTGGGCTCTTCTAAGGTGCTGTCCCATACCTCCCTAGTGGCTCAAGCAGAAGATGTGAGAAAGTAGGAAGAGAAGCCATGACCATTTCCTACAAAAGTTGCACACACTCATAGGTTCTTGAGAACTTACTTTCCTGCCCAAACAACTGAATTAATTGAATTCTCTGTTCCATCCTGTTAGAACAGGAAGGAATCCTATTAGTTAGCAGAAGCTTTTCCATGTAAATTCTGACTTGATCTACCTAGGTTTTTTGGTTTTGTTCTTGGTTTGTTTTGAGGTTTTTCTTTTCTTTTGTTTTGGGAGGTTTATTTTGAGGGGGGCTTATCTTTATATAATGATTCAAGGATTTCTTGGGATAGTTACCTGTATTTGGCATGTGAAATTGAATTGCTTCTTATTTGAATTAAAGCCACATGTGGAAGTCCGAGGGGTCTACTGAGCTCTTGCACCATACGTTTGGATTTTAAGAAAGTTTAGGTAGTTTGTCTTAAATAACAATGTCAGGATAAATGAAAACAAAACTGTGAATGCTTAATGTTTTCTTTTCTGTCAATCTTTCTTACTTATTGTTAGCATAGTGTAAAAATTGCTAGAGAAATATTACATGCCTGCTACCCCAATTTGGAAATTCCCATGTGCAAATTCCAAGTTAACATTTTTAAATGAATAAATATAAATAAATCAAGTTCTGAATGGTAATGTGTTTTTTAATTCCATGTTTAACACATTGACTCCACACTAGAAAAAAAAAATTGTTTTCCTTGGTGCGACAGTGTTTTATTAGGAAAATAGAATAAAAACTTTGAAAACAAAAGGATCCTTTCTAATTGAATGAAAATTTGTTATTTTTTATTATTTTCTGTGTGTAAGTTATATGCAACTTGGAAAATAGTTCTCACGGTTCCAAGGTGAAGAGATGTGTGAGTTACGTATGCTTCACAAGGCCCAAGGTGCAAAACTAGCATGAGTTAAATACAACTCACATGGCAATTAATGTGTTAAATGTATAAATGTGTCCCAGTCACTCTTCATAATTGGATGACCTAAAAACACTTTAAAAAGTTATATTTAAGTATTAATGTATTTAGAAAGACATTGATATTCTTTCCTCCTGAGGTTGATATTGTGAAATCTAGAAAGTAAAATTAAAATTTCAGCAAAATCAAATTTTATCATTATTATCATTGATTCCATGGAATAAAAAATGAAATGCATGTACTTTTGTGAAAGCTTTTTCAAACTATGCCCCAAATATATTCCATCTCCAGGTTGATATTAGAGATTAGACAGTATTTATAATTATTCCATAGTCAATTCTATTCAAATATTTCAAAACACTGTCAAAATTGTTTTACAAAGTAATTGAGAGATATTCTTTTGACTTGTGCCATTTTAAAATCAATATTTATTTAAAGTCCTATATATAGTTATTTGACAAGCAACACAACAGTCAAATAAAGGTAGAGTAGAACATCTTACTCTTACTACCCAGGCATCAGTAACTCAGGACACCTGACTTCGATTATTTTTATACTTTGTTTGCCAGATGTGTCTGAAAATGTCTTCTTATTTTATGTCATCAGCATAGCCCTTTGAAAGTTCCTTACAAATTTTTAAAGATTGCTAAGCTTACAGGTATATACTCACCCAATCTCTATAAGAATCATGGGGTTTGATACATAGGAATGACGCACTCGCTCCCTCTCTCTCTTTCTCTCTCTCTCTTTCTCTCTCTCTCTTTCTCTCTCTCTCTGTCTCTCTTTAATGAAGCAGCTGCCCTCTAAACCTGATCCCATATGGTCCTGTTTGAGAAAAGAAGAAGAAAAAAATTAAAATCAGTTCTCACTAATTAGAGGGAAATTTATGTAAACAATTGAAAGGTCTTTTCATACTTACAGCTGACATTTCTACCAAGGCCTTAATTGCCTGCTGGGCCTGAAGGGTTGTGTTTTTTTTAAGCTACATGTGCTCCTGGCCAAGTCTTCGCTGGAACACGCTGTGAGTAGTTTTAGATCACCAGCAGCTCTTGCTATTTTAGTCTGTGTCACTGCTTGAAGTTGTAATTAATTTGGATCATCCTAAAAATCATAATTATGACAGTTCCGATATTTGATAAGAATAACTTACATTCAGTTTTGCCAAAAAAGTCATGGAGCATTTAGCAGGAGGGCAAAAAAAAAAAAAAGACCTATACAGTGAGAATGAATATCTCACACAGAAGCAGACTGCAGAAGCCTTGAAAGGGCTTATCTTAGCCTCGTAAGTAATTTGTGGACTATTATGTGCTTACTAAATTAATTTTTTTCTGCACTTTAATTGTATTTTCTGTCAGTAATCATGTGTGTCGTATTAGTTTTTGTTTTTAATCTAAACAAAAGTCAGTTTTAACTGATTCTTGTACATATAAGTGATACGTGCACCCACCAAGCACAGTATTTCATTCTTGGTTTTGACTACATCATCATGATAAAAAAAAGCTAGTATAATTTTTAGATTTCTCTCTCTTTCTCCTGATTTCTTTTTCTCTTAATTCAGCTACACTTGTAATAGCTAAATTTCTTAAAGGGTTTTCTGGTTCTTCAAACTATATAAAGAAAAAGAATGCATGTGCAAAAAAGAGAAAGGTTTGAGGAATTAATAGTGAACATTTAAGATTTTAATGTTTTGCTTCTTTTTATGATTTATTGCATTATTCAAATTATGAATATTGAAAAGAGAGCAAAAAGTATTTTGCACGTGTAAGCAATGACCTTCACAACACTGTTACATTTTTTATAAGATCTTTCTAAAAAGTTACTCAAGAATTATACTTTTAGTATGTGTCCCTGCTGGGTTGGTAGCAGGTTTTGTTTGGAAAACATTTATTTAGATTCATTGGAGTTATAGTTGCATAATTAAAGAAAATGAAATGTAATTTACAGTCAGAAGTGCCGTATTTAAATGTTGATTGTAGTCTGTGTTGGCAGTTTGACTTTTGATATATTATTTTCTCTGAGCTTCAGGTTCTTATCTATAAAATGGGCCAATAATAATAATAATAATAATAATAATAATCAGTTCTACAGAGTTATAATGAGGACCAAATAAGCACAAGAATGTTAAAGTGTATGTTTACAGTTTGTAAAAAACACTTAATCAAGGATTAGTATTCTACAAAAATCGCTTCTTGCTAAATAAAGGGGAAAATGACTACATCAGCACAGGGGGAAAGTATAAACTAATTTGGTTTTGCTTCCTTTCTGGTTTTTCATTAAATTTTTTTCATACTTATTTTTAAAAAGTCGATAAGCAGTAAGATTATTTTATTGTGCCTTGAGTAAATAAGCAGTAGTTGTGAATTTAAAGGACTGTGTTCTGTTTGCACCCTTGGTTAGTTTGGTATAGTTCCTTTATTGCTCGATAACTCTGATTGTCTCAACTATTATATGAATATAACACGGGAGCAGTAAGCTTGGCAGAGCCGGTCACACACATGCAGGGCTCCCGGCCTTCCTCCTGAACCACAGATGGGCAAGCTCTTCTAAGTGCTCAGGACTTGTCTACGGTGCCCACCTCCCTCTGGGAGCCCGCCAGGCTCTGGACCCGCCGGCGCCAAGTCCCGACCGGGTGCTGGACACCAGAACTGATCGCGGGTGCCCGGGGCCGGATTCACTTCCTGCGGGCTGTGGGACTCGGGAGGAGAGGAAAGTTACCTCCTGGCAGCACTCTGGCATGGAATATTCGCTCTCCAAAAAAGTTTCAAGGCTCAAGGATAACAGTACCTGTTCTTTATATTTCACAGGTGACTTTTATTTCTCTTTTAGAAACTAAAACCTTTTAAATTAAAATTGGGTATATTTTAGTAGTTTAGTGATAAAAATATTATTCTAAAATGTACCTTTGAATTAGTTTCCCAGAATACTTCTCCAGAATAACCTCTAGACTATAAGCAGCCTATGGCTAGGGGCGTTGGTGGTGGGAGGAGGGAATAAAATGCTATGGATATAAATTTTTTGTTGGCATTTTGATTCTTACTCTCCCCCCATCCCCGTTACGTTTTTTTTTTAATGCTTAATTTAGATTTGTAAAATGAGCGGAGTATGGGTTGCCTACTTGATATTAGTTGTGGTCCATTTTGGTTTTGCAGTATGTCCCGTAAATGAATGACTTAAATATTTTTAAGTAAAAACAAAAAAGACCCTATCATTGAAAATATATCAGCTAATTTTTTCAATAATATATTTTTTTTAAATATTAACAATCCATGCTCCTCAGTCCAATTTTACATTCTCTATAGGTTCCATTTTTATTTCCTTCACATCCCATAGCTCTGTTTGCTTTCTCTCAGGCATACCTACAATAAAGCCATCTGTTGTCCAAGGGGTCGTTCCTACATGAATCATGCTCTGTCAAAATTTTGAGGTTATAAATGTTCAGCTAATTGAGCAGTCTGACTAGCTGAATACTTGTAAGTGCTTTATAATGTCTTTCAACACTTCAAAACCCTGGCCCACTTAAACTCCAGAGTCCCAGAACAAATGGGACAAGTACTTATTCACATGGATTCTTGCTGATAAAACTGAAAACACGTTCATGAGTTTTCCTCAGAATTTGGAATAAGTGAATGTAGCCCTACTCTTAAATATTTATTTTTGACTTGTGTCTATTTTATGCCAAAGCAAGTGGTTGAGAAGTGAAAAACTTAGCCAGTCAGCCAACTATTTTGACTACTCTGTATTAAACAGCTAACAACTTTTCTTTTTTCTCACCAACTTGATTGGGTGTTTTGGCATCATGGATACTTAGAGTTTCTAAGAAAAAGTCAGAGTCTCTCTCCCCTCTCTGCAATTATTTTCTTTTTCTTTAAGAGACTTTATAGAGATGAAAATGAATGCACAAATAAGTAAACAGTTATATAACTTATATGACAGCTCAAGCTACCTGTCCGATGTTCTTCCAAAGATTTCTGTGCATTCCCGATGGACTTATATTCCCATGGTTTCTTCTGGCTTCAAGTCCCAGATTTCATGGATTCTGGGTCTCATTCCTGTATTAGTTACATCCTCTCTACCCTGCATCGATTCAAACATAGAACTCAGCTCCTTTCTTTGCTTCCCTCAAAAAAGCAAATCTGCTTACAAAAAGAATTTTTCATTTTTTACTGAAATTTTGGTAAGCTAAGATGGTTTATGGCAAAATGATGCAATTTTGAATATCGGAGATTTTTCTACTTAAAAGTATGTTGGCTTCCAGCCATATCACATGGACTTGACTTCCTCTTATCCTTTACAAGATAATTCCACTTTCTCTAACTGAACCCAAAATCAGCTCTGAGTTTCTGAGGCACACCTAGGGACCCACTAAGTGCACTTCTAAATATCTACTCCAAGTTTTAGCCATTCTTTGTCTTTCACCAGTCTCTTCAAGTGGACAGGAAGGATGTACAAAAGTTATACTTCACTCTTGAAAAATATTCATGTCCCAACACATACACGTGCTCTCTCTCTCTCTCTCTCTCTCTCTCTCTCTCTCTCTCTCACACACACACACACAAACACACACACTTCATAGAAAACAGAAGTATTTATAGTCAGTTTGGACTTTAAGAAAAAATATCCCTTGGATACATTTATATTAGATATTTAAAAACTTGTAGTTATTATAGATGGATAGTATTTTTGTGAACGTTTTTGACTTGGCCTCCAATCTGGCCCTGGTCTATACCTCTGACCTCACCCCATATCGTCCCACACTGGCCTGGTTTATGTCCCTTGAAGAGCAAGCTCACTCCCACCATATGAACTTTGAACCTTCCTATCTCTGTGCCTTAGCCCTGAGACTAATTTATTCCCATGATGTATTCCATAGCCCAAATTTCTTGTTAGAGGTGACTATCCAATCTATACAGTAACATCTTCCCATCCCTTCGCCACATCACCCAATATTCTCTATAAAAGTCAGTTTTATTTCTTTAAAAGGAATTATAACATTCTGAGATTATCTTTAATTTTTATTTAAATATTTATAATTCTCTGTTCTTGAAGACAGGGAGTCCTTTTCTGTACAAGGCTGTATCTTTAAGATCCAGAAATGTGAGTGATAGTCTGGAAGAGCTTCATGCATTTTTAAAAATAAAAAAGTGTCTATCATCAAGAAATGAAAAAAAAATTGCTTAATAACTTTAAAAAATACAAATTACATCTAACATTTTAACTATTATTTATCTCATAATAGTTAATTCTGAGTAATAATTTTAATTATTATTGTTATTATTATAACCAGGACTTGATTATGTTAACTTCATGGTAAAAACCATCATTTAGTATGTTCGTATTTAGAATGTAAATGTTCAGGAGAAATAGTATTAGTCTGGGAATTAAAAAAGCCTAGTTAAAGATTAGCATCATAGAATTCTAACCCAATCCTCTCATTTAACATTTGTGGCAACTAAGACACAGAAAATCTATCTTGCACAATATTAATGGCAAATTCAAGTCTGGAATCAGGTTTCTTGAATCTCAAATTACAAATTTTTCCCCCTAAATTATATCCCCAGTCCTAATCTAAAAGTAATCAGTTAGTTCATGTTTTCATTTATAGAACAAGCAGATGAAATTAGATGATCTCTTAGCATTTGCAGTTCAATTACCCCCTTTCTTCCTTGCCCTGTGTCCATCAATTATTTCCACAACTTGACTAGATTCAGTCTCCTTACATTCTCATTCGTATTGTCAAGCTCTTACTCAGTGATACCTGGGTTTTTTTATGGCTTTAGACGTCTGTTACTCAGGGGGCATTGGTGGCATCTGACTGGTTGATGATGATACATAGCATAACAGAACTCGTAACTATTGAATCTATACAAGTAGATAAAGAGAAGTGGTTGACCATCTGCATGCACCTCTTCAGAGTACTTCCTGAATATTTAAGAATGAGGCATTGCCAACCAAATATAATGTAATAAGGTAAATTACAATCAAACCAAAGTTAAAGTTGTATTTAATATAGACCAAAGTTAAGATCAAAGCACCTTAGGAGGACATTATTAGGACTTTTTGGTAATCAATGTATTTGGTTTGTTTATTTATTTAATTTTTTTTGAGACAGAGTCTCACTCTGTCGCCCGGGCTAGAGTGCCATGGCATCAGCAACCTCAAACTCCTGAGCTCAAGCAATCCTTCTGCCTCAGCCTCCCGAGTAGCTGGGACTACAGGCATGCGCCACCATGCCCGGCTAACTTTTTGTATATATTTTTAGCTCTCCAGCTAATTTCTTTCTATTTTTCAGTAAAGACAGGGTCTTGCTCTTGTTTAGGCTGGTCTCGAACTCCTGAGTTCAAACAATCCACCCGCCTCAGCCTTTTGGAGTGCTAGGATTACAGGCGTGAGCCACTGCGCCCGGCCAATGTATTTCATTTAGAATTAAGTTACCTTGTTCATCATGGGGGAAATTTGTCCTGTGTGTCTCCTCTGTTCTTAATTGTATTGCATTTTACCTTCAAATGGAGCAGATTACCTATGAACAAATGTATAAGAACATCACAGACTAGAAAGAACTCTTACTCACTGGTGTAAAAGCCCTTGGATGAATCAAATGTATTAATAGTTTACCTTAATTAGATGGTCATCCAATTTAGTCTAGTACCTCACAAAAGGTTACAAAAGCTACCAAATTAGTTGTGTTGTATAGTATAGTGAAAACTTTTTATTTTACAAAGAAACTGGATTGAAGTAAATCTTCTAAACTATTATGTAAATTCAGATACTTTAACTTTTCTATGTTTTATTAGAATATCCAAATATGCTAAGGAATTTAAAAAGTATTATATGTGCTACCTTTGTGCCCAAAGAGGATTTTCCCAACACTGGTATACAAGTGTGAGGAAAAAAAAGGTAAAGATTTATCCTATATACTGAGAAGATCCCCTGCTTTACTACCACTATTACTCTTTGCAGAGCCTAGAGCATTTGGGTAAATTAGCCTTGGTCCAACCATTGGAAAACCATTAAGAGGTGTAGACAAGAAGTAGTAGGATGGGATAAAATACTAGGGCAAGAAATCTGAGATGTGTTTCAGAGGAAAATAGAACAATTAAAATTTACTATGTTTATATTATACAATAATCAGTATTATCAAGGAAATATGGCCTCTTCTGGAATATTCGTGGGGTTCATACATCCTCAGAATTTTAATGTAAAATTGTGAGTGTGCCTTTTTGGGGAGTCGATCTATAGTTTTCATCATATTTGCAAAGAGGGTCTGTGACCCAAAAAACTCTAAGAAGAACATACCACTGGGTCAACAAGGTATCAGAGAACAAGCATCATTATACAGATGGATGACAGTTAATTAAAGTAAAATTAGCATCTCTCCTCTTCCCATCTTCAATTGTATTTGACATTTTTCATTACCAGAATTGGAAACCATATCAAGCTTAGGGCTATAGAGTTGAAATATGTGAGGATAATTTAGTGAGTGAGAACTCAGGGAAGAGCTCTTAGGATGAGTAAAAGGCAAGAAAATAAGAGGTAGCAGAAAAGGTAACAAAAAATCATTTTATCTACATGATAAAATAGTAATGGTTTTACAAATAAAAAAAAACCCTTTAATACACAGACATGAAGCAACTGGTTTTCATCCCCCATTAAATTTTGTTTTCATTGGTAACAATAGCTGATTTTTATTGAGAATTTACCACATGCCTTGGAAGTTCCAAACGTATCTTTTAACATTGAATCCTCACAACAAATCAAAGGAGGAAGGAAACTTTTCCCTCTATTTTTCAGGCAAGGAAACTGTAAAATCATCTTGGTGGATCAAGAAGGACATCCAAGAAAAGTCGACACATTGAATTTTAAAGATCAGTGTGTACATTTTGGAAGCGATGTGGAGTTCGGGATGGGAAGAATAGAGGAGCTGACAGGGGAGCAGAGGAAGAAGAGTAACAGCAGAGTGGAATTTCAGCTAGAGGGAAAGAACCTTCTCTTGAGAGAGAGCGTTGAACATAGGAAGAGATTGATGAGGAAGGCTTTGAAATTTTGTCTTCTAGAAAGCTGCACTAGAAGAGAGTTATGTTGAACTAGAATGAGGCTGTAAATGGAGGCTGAGGAATGGGCAACATGTTTGGGGTTTTTTCCCAAGTTTCTTCCAGCTTTGATTCTTCAAAAGCTAGCACTTAAGTACCCCTAAGCAAAATGAATATTCAGAATTTATAAATAGGTCAATAATGATAAATTTTCTTAAAACATCTCTTGACCATTGTTTTGTAGGAAATCTTATGAACGCTTTGAGGGCAAGGGGACAAGAGAGGACACTGTGAAGATTGTGAGGGGAGGATATGGTGATACTGCCGTCCCTCAAAATAGCAACAACAACCTTGAAAATACAAAATAAGCCTATGGGTAGATACGAGAACTTATTAAAAGTATTATAAAGAATCCAGCAGTTCCACTTCCGGGTATATACCCCAAAGAATGAAAGCAGGGACTCAAATAAATACACCCATGTTCACAGCAGCGTTGTTCATAATAGCCAAGAGGTAGAAGCAGCTCCACTGTCCATTGGCAGATGGATAAATAAACAAAACGTGGTATATACAGGCAATGGAATGTTATTTAGTTGCAAAAAGAAAGAAAATTCTGATACATGTTACATAACCTTGAACATTATTCTAAGTAAAATAAGACAGTCACAAATTCTGTATGATTCCACTCATATGAGGTACACAGAGTTGTCACATTCATAGAGACAGACAATAGAACAGTGGTTTCCAGTAACTGGGGGGAATGGATAATGGGGAGGTATTGTTTAATTGGCACAGAGTTTCAGTTTGGACTGACAAAATGTTCCGAAGATGGATGGTGATGATGGTTTCACAACAATGTGAATGTGCTTAATGCCACTGCACTACACATTTAAAATGATCAAAATCGTAAATTTTATATTATGTATATTTTATCACTATATATAGTGATTATATAATATATATTATATATTTGTATATATAATAAATATACAAATGTATTTTGCATTTTATATACATATAATATATAAATATATTTGTATTTATAAATACATATAAATATATTTTGCATGTATAATATGTTTGTCTATGCAAAATATATATTTCAAAGGACAGAGCTTAAGTACCTTTATTTGATATTTTTTACTATTTAGCTAAAGCAGATTTCTATTCCTAGTCTTTAAACACATATATACAATTGAATTTCATTCTGTATAAGGCTGGGTTGAAAATCATACTTTTATAAAACATAATAGTTAATAATTTATGTATGCACAGTCAACATGAAAGTTTTGCCTTAAATTCCTATAAGTTATATATCTTGATTTAAATATGATTAAATATTATATGGTTAACATCATATATCTCTTGATTATTTATTGAGTATAGCCAACTTTGAATTTCATTATCCAAATTGAAAATGTTGTTTGACACGGTTGATGACTAGTGGCTTATGTGGTAGGAAAATATTTTACCAGGAACTCTTGACTAGTGGGAAGGCCAATAAGATGTATTATCAACACTTTAAAATGGTGGTAGATTCACAGAGCACACAGTCTAATAGATGGCTAACAATTTGACAAATATCATTTTCTAAAAATTAAATACACTGGAATGTCTCTATAATGTTTTCCAGAAATCTGGGATTTTTTTTTCAGTGATACATGATCCTCTTTGGGCCCTTAGCCAGCTTTTTAAAAAATGAAATTAACTGCAGGAAAATGTTAAATGGAGGCATATTGTGATGAATTTTACTGTCTAGTATTTATTTTAAAGGGTTTAACTTAATATACAATACAGTAAAACTTTGCTTTCTCATACATAATGTATTAAAAAAATTTAGGCCCTTAGAAAACATTGCCAATGAATTACAGTGAATAACAAACCCATGTATACTTAGAGCTAGAATTTTTTCAGTACCAGTTTATTTTTTCATAGCTGTTCTGAATGGATATTTTAAACTTAAATGGGTTCCATTTCTCCTCAAATAAAGCATCTTTAGAGAAGAAGTTTTAAGGGAACAGATGAAATTTCATTACCATGCATGTGGTCACACCTTGTCAGAATTTAGGTCCTAAATTTCACTGTGATATTGATATTTGCACACATTTAAAGTGACATTATTTGGCAAAAGAACAAGTATCTAGTTTGAGTTAGTGGTGCACATGGTGATGACTAACCATGTACTACAAGGTTAAAACAATTTTTAAAATCACTTGTTAATGTGATAAGACCAGGCTCATGTTTTTCCTAACCTCATTTTCAATTGGCCTTTTTGTTCAGCCAATAGGTGAATAAATGTTTGCAATTGACAGATGTATTCTTTACTCAAATGGAAAGGACACAAGGGTAAGGTATTAATGGAAAAGGTTGACTCACACCTTCGAGAACATTCATCCTTTATTTTAAAATTGAGTAGTGCTTTTAGTATAAATGTATGTAGTTTGACTTTAAACCAAGGATTCCATCTACATGAATGGACTAACTGGTTCGCTCTTGTAAAATTCTATTTTTAGAAGAATTCTTTTTTAGAGAATAATTTATTGAGCAAAAAGTGATCTTGGAATTTCTCTCCCTTTTGCCTGTTACTCCTCCTCTCTGAACCTATCACTTCATACAAAAAAAATGGAATCTGCCAAGTTAAATGAATTCCACCAAATGCTTGTATTTAACCTTCTTTATTACTCTCACTCTACAGTGGTGTTTTCCACAGTTAATTAATGGGGCTTTTGGATGGGGAACTTGGTAATTTAATATCTTCCATTTTGATTTCTCTTAAACTGTTATGGATTGATGTTGTTGACAACCCTCAATAATTGAGACAGTTTTGGTTTTGTTTGATCATTTGAAAAATTAAAGCTTGTCATGGTGTAGTCACTGTTGCTATGCAATATACCCAATTGTATCCTCTGTTTTCCACTGGTCTTTCCTCCCTCTCTTTCTCCCTTCCTTACACCCTCCAAAGACAAAGCAAAGTGAAATCTTCATTCACCCCTCTGCCTCACAGGAGCTGTTCTCTACCAGGCCGCATGAAGCCTCACCCTGTGCACGCAGAGTCCAGGTCACGGAAGGGATGGAACCCCCATGCATGCTTCAGATGCATGGGAGCCACCCATCGGAGTAGCCTCTTCAACACTGGGAGCCTCCTTCTCAAATGTCACCTCCTTCCATGCCTCTGAAATTAAATAACTGCCTCCTCAGCTACCCAAGATTACTGTATTCTGTTAGGGCTCCATCTTCATATATTCAGGTTCAGAAAAGTGCCAAGGCAAAAGTATGGGTCATGTCATACTTTTCCTTTTCTCAGAAAGGACAGCTCTTCACCATATGTTGCCCAAAGCCTCTAAAGTCTCCATCACAAACTCTATTTGTCTTTAGGATGATTAACAGTGAGAGGGAAATTCTCTCAGCAATTACTACATCATGATCAGAGTTGGAAATTCTGTAGAATTCTTTTTTAAAAAATTTTTATACATAAGATTCACCCTTATAAAGTGTACAATTCAGTGGTTTTTAGTATATCCACAAAGTTATGTAACTACCACCACTATCTAATTCCAAAGCATTTCAGCATCCCCAAAAGAAACCCCAAACACATTAGCAGTCACTCCCCATCACTCTGTCCCCTCAGCCTCTGGAAACCACTAATATACTTCCTGTCTGTATAGATTTGCCTATTCTAGACATTTCATATAAATGCAGCTATACAAAATGTGGTTCTTTTTGACTGGACTCTTTCATTTAGCATAATGTTTTCAAGATTTATCCATGTCATTGCATGTATTGGTACTTCATTACTTGTTATTGCTAAATAATATTCCATTGTGTGGATGTACCACATTATCTATTAATCAGTTGATGGACATTTGGACTGTTTCTACTTTTGCTATTATGAATAATGCTACTATCAACATTCATGTACAAGTTCTGTGTGAACATATGTTTTCATTTCTCTTGGATATATACTTAGGAGTAGCATTGCTGGGTCTAATGGTAATGGTATGCTTACATTTCCAAGGAGCTATCAGACTGTTTTTCAAAGAAGCTATACCATTTTACACTCCCACTGTAGTGTTTGAGGGTTCCAATTTTTATATATCCTAATCAGCACTTGTTATTCACTGCCTTTTTGATTATAAACATCCTAGTGATTGTGTGGTAATAATTCATTGAGGTTTTGATTTGCATTTTCTGATGACTAACAATATTCAACATCTTATTGTGTGCTTTTCTTTGTACATCTTCTTTGGAGGACTGTCTATTCAGATCCTTTGCACATTTTTAAATTGCTTGTCATTTTATTATTGAGTTGTAATAGTTATTTGTATGTTCTATATAAGTACAAGTTACTTAACAGATATATGATTTGCAAAAATTTTCTCCCATTCTGTATGTAGTCTTTTCACTTTCTTGATAGTGTTCTTTGAAGCACAAAAGTTTTAAATTTTGATGATGTCCATCTATATTTTGTTGTTCATATTTTAGGTGTGAAACCAGAAACCATTGACAAATCCATTGTCACCAAGATTTATAGTATTCTCCTAAAAGTTTTATAATTTTAGCTTACATTTAGATCTTTCATCCATTTTGAGTTAATTTTTGTATATAGTATGAGTTAGGGCTACAACTTTTGCAAGAGGTATCCAGTTGTCCCAGTACTATTCGTCAAAAAGATTATTCTTTTCCTCATTGAAATGTCTTGGCATGCTTGTTGAAGATGAACTGATCATAAATCTAAGGATTTATTTCTGAACTCTCACTTCTATTCCATGGTCTTTGTATGTATCCTTACGCCAGTACCACACTTTAGCTTCATAGCAAGTTTTCAAATTAGGAAGTGTGAGTCCTCTAACTTTGTTTTTTTTTTTTGATATTGTTTTGGCTATTTTGGATCAGTTGCATTTCCATATGAATTTCAGCATCGGTTTATTGATTTTTGAAAAAAAAAAAAGGGAGCTGCAATTTTCTTAGGGATTATGTTGAATCCATATACCAAATTGGGGAGTATTGCTATCTTAACAATATTGTCTTTCTATTCATGGGTGCCTTTCCATTTATTCAGATCTTCAATTTCTCTTAACAATGTTTTATAGTTTCCAGAGTATAAGTTTTGTGCTTTTTTTGTTATTGAATTGATTCCTATGTATTTTTTTGGATGCTATTGTAAATGGAATTGTTTTCCTAATTTCATTTTCAGTTTGCTTATTACTACTGAGAAATACAGTTGGGTTTTGTATGTTGATCTTGTATCCTGCAATCTTGCTGAAATTATGAGTTCTAATAATTTTTGGTAGATTCATTAGGATTTTCTTTATACAAGGTCATCTCATTTTCTAGTAGAAATGTATTTACTATGCCTCATTATTATTAGAAAAGGGACTAACTTCTTAACAATGTGCCTAGGGGACTTGTGACAGGTCCTACCTTTCCCAGCACAAATGTAAATCTTCAATTCTTTTCCTGCTGCTCTCCTCTTGAACTCTATTATTATGTAGGCAAAATGAATTTATTTTAATTTTTTAAGAGTCTGATACAACTGATCCTCATTGTTTCTAGTTTCCATATTTGCAAATTCACCTACTGTCTAACATTTATTTGTAACCCCAAAATCAATATTCAGGGTTCTTTTGAAGTCGTCTACCAACATGCATCATGCTTAGAGTAGTGAAAATTCTGAGTCACCCAAAGTTCATGTACCCAGCTGAGGTTGAATAAGGTGATGTTCTGATTTCTTATTTCAGCTCTCATACTGTGAACAAGTGTCCTTTGTATGGTCTATTTAGTGTGACCTATTTTGCACATTTATTTTTCGTTGGTGATTTTGTGATTTAAAATGGCTCCCAAGCATAGTGCTGAAATGCTGACTAACGTTTCTGAGAGCAAGAAGGCTGTGATATGCCTTATGGAGAAAATACTCGTGTTAGATAAGCTTCATTTTGGTATAAATTATAGTGCTGTTGGCTGTGAGTTCAATGTTAATGAGTCAACTATATATTAAAAAAGGTGTTTTTAAACAGAAACATGCATGAAACAAGGTTACATATTGCTTGGTGGATGAAAATATTGTGACCAGAGGCTTGCAAGAGTTTAATCTTGTATTTCCTCTAGGGACAATGATTCAATATTTGCTAATTCAGTGTTCAAAGAGACTTTTTAGAACATAACTACTGCAAATACAAGAATCTTCTCTAAGTAGAATGATAATAAGGACAATATAAAAATAGCTACCATTTACTAATTGTCAACTATGTACCAGGCACTGTGCAAATAATTTAGTCATTATCTTATTTAATTCCCATTATCATATTTAATTCATGAGGCAGATATTATTGTTAACCTCATCTTTTAGATGAGATAACTGAGGCTTAGGCATATTCATAGATCTTCGCACAAGGCTGGAATTTTTTTCCCCTGGTAGACTAAATTCAAAGCCTAGATTATTAAGAATATTTTTTGAATGATGAATTACATATATTATGTTGCATTCCATTCTATTTGAATTTGTAAATACAGATTTAATATTATTTCTTGGTTGTTTTCATTTTTTTCCTTAGTAGTAATAGTAATTCATAATTTACTATACCTCTGATCCATTCTAACCATGGGCATGTTTAGCAATTTCTATGTTCAATTTGTGCCATATTAGAAATATTAAATTGTTCCTCAATCTAGAATATGTGAGGATTAACTCTTTTGAAGAATAATTATTATTAAGAATCTGATTCAGTTCTTGGTGACGCTGAAAGTGGCAGATTTCCTGAAAAGGAGTTTTCTCCATCTATAAATTAGGAGAATTTTATGGTCTTAACTACTCTATAATTCTTTAAAAAAAAAAAAAACCAAAACAACTTTCTTATTATTAGATTTCAGGGAAACAGAAAATTCATGAAAATTGTTATCAATTTTTAATAACTGTTTATAATAATTTTCCAATAATTTGAAACACTGCCCAAATGACATAATGAAGAACTATATTAATTTTATTAGTGAAGAAAACATGAAGGTTAGGTAACCTTTTCTTTTTTTTTTCTTTTTTTTTCTCATATACATCATCCTAGAGTCCAAAAGTAACCTTCTCAAGTCACTAGCTATAGACATAAATGAAACCAAGTTCTCTTCATGAGTCTAGATTTAAACAACATTATTTCTCGTTAACATTAATGTCAACCCATAACACAAAATGCCATTAGAGAGAATTACAGTATCTGATAATGAATAATTAAATCTGTAATTATTCATTATCTATAAGCCCTCTGTGATTTGTAATGGGAAAGATGAAGGTTACAAAGACAGGAGGATTATGACCATCGTCAAAAGGAAAATTCCCTGATGGCCAATAAAAAACGGCAAAAAAATACATAATTTTCAAAGCATAATTTTATATCTCGTTTAGAATTCTGTCCCAGAGTTCTGGTAATTACAATTGCAAATATCTACATAGAGCTTCCTACCAAATGGGGAATGAGAGGAGAGGTGCCCAAAAGTGGGCCAGCCCTTTCCTAAGAAATAGGAAAGCTTTAAAACATCAATTAATGGGGCTTCACTTCTTAAGTTCAAAACAGCCTGTTGATTTAAGGATATATGTTTCTATTTCAAATTATGAGGAGCTAGATACCTTCTTTAAAAAGCGGGGAAATTGGCTGTAGGAAGGAGAAAGAAAGGAATCATAATATTAAATCCCTACGGAGATTAAGCAACATTTTTGTTGAAAGACAAAAGCAAAGTCTTTGGTGCCAAGAGGAACCAATCACTCAGAGAGAAAAAGAAGTTGAATACCTCTAGTTAACTTGACTTTGCAGATCTTGGTTTGAGGCCATCTCTGCTATCCTTGACTGAAAGAAAGAAAGGAATCCACTGAGATTGAAAACTACCCTGGAAACTGTGGTCTTTGTTGCAATCCAAGAGAGTAACAGGTCCCTGGAAAAGGAGATGAAAACAAGCGACTCCTCTATTGCATATTCTCCCTGTAGACATAGACAAAAATAAACAATGTAAGGGTTCCATTACAGGGGCTCAACACTCGCATGGTAATATTGTTAAACATACAGAGGAAGTAAATATTTTTAACTGGCATTAGAAACATATTCAATAGAATTTAAAGTCCAGGATATTTTATACTATTCAGTTTATTTCTCCATTCTCTGCCATATTTTTGAACTCATCAGAAGGATTCCTAAAAAACATATTCTATTTTGGGTACATGCCATTTCTTTCATATAAAATTTTATAGTTTATATTTTAGTTATAATTCCAAATGTTTCAAGGCATTCATAATTGAGGCTGTTTGTGTAGTTCATGCTCCCATAGATTTGAAGAGAAATACGAAACAGTGGCATATGACAGAGATTCATCAAGTATTTATGAAATAGGTGAATGAATGAATAAGTATAGAAAATTATTTTCCTTGAGCAAAATTAGTTCTTTTCTGAATAACGTTAATTAAGTAAAACCCTTGTACTTAGAATTGGAACTATGTTGAGTTGCATTGAGTCTGTGTTGACTAAAAGGATGTAGTCATGTTGGTAACACTTCACTATCTAGAATCTCTACAGAATGAATGTTCTATATGAATTTAATCCCCACTAACTACCCCCACTTTTCAGCCCCTCTCCTAGTGAATTGTTAATGGAGAACTAACAAAGAGGCACTGTATAAGACCCCCATGGCTAGCAGGGGAGAGATGTACCATTCTGGATTATTAGGGAGAGTTTAATTAAACCTATGAATCTTGGAATAACATCAAATTTATTTTTGAGTAGGCTTAGCTCTGGGTAAATTATGAAAAAAGATAAGTTAATTTTTTAGGTCCTGCCTTCCAGATTTCCATTTTATATTCTAGCATCTCTTTCTCTCTTCCATTGCCTGCTTGCATCTACCCCTGATCCGAGCCCCTTAAGGGAGCCATGCGCTGCCTTCCAGGTACAGTTATACCCACAATAGCTCTCCGTATGGGCCTAATGTGAGCTCCCCTGTGTTCAAAACCTTTCACATTCTCTGCCATCTTCTATCAATATCAAAACTTTCTTGTCCTGAGTTCCATACTGTCAAGAGCCCACTGTCAGATTTTCAAGGGGATTGCTAACTTAATCTGATGAACTCAACCCCATTGATGTCATACTCGGATTAATACAGCTTGAAAGAAGTCTTCTCTTACCACTTTTAAAAATGATTTTTGTGTGCAAATGAGCAAGATGAAAGTGAGCAAAAGACATGAACAGAAGCTTTTCAAATGAACATAGACAAACGGCCAATAGACATATGAAAAAATGCTCAGCATCACTACTTATCAGGGAAATGCAAATTTAAACCACAGTGAGATATCACCTTACCCGAGTTAGAATGACTCATTAAAAAAATGACTTATTAAAAAGTCTAAAACAGTAGATGCTGCAGTGGATGTAGAGAGAAAGGAATGCTTATACACTGAAGGTGGGACTGCAAATTAGTACAACTTCTATGGAAAACAGTATGGAGATTCCTCAAGGAACTAAAAGTAAACCTACAATTTGATCCAGCAATCCCACTACTGGATATTTACCCAAGGGAAAAGAAGTCATTTTATCAAAAAGACACCTGCACTCAGATGTTTTCAGCAACACAATTCACAATTGCAAAGATGTGGAATCAACCCAAGTGCCCATCAATTCATGAGTAGATTAACAAAATGTGGTATATGTATACCATGGAATACTACTCACCCATGAAGAAGCATGACTTAATGCCTTTTGCAACAATTTGGATGGAACTGGAGGCCATTATCCAAAAGAATGGAAAAACAAACATCACATGTACTTGATATTAAATTAGAACTAACCGATGAACACACATGTGCACAGAGGGAGTAAAACTTAGTAGAAATCAAGCAGGTGGAGGGAGGAGGAGGGGATGGGTGAAAACCTACCTAATGGGTATGACGAACACTATCTGGGTGATGGACACACTTAACCCTGACTCAAGCATAACAAAAGTGATCCATGTAATCAAAAACATTTATACTCCCATAATATTTTGAAATAATAATTTTAAAAGGCTTATGCTTAAAAAAAGATTTTATTGAATAATAGTATACATTCAGAAGACGTGTATTAGTCGTAAGTATACGACTTAATGAAGGTGAACATACACAAGTAACCAGCACTCAGATCAAGAAAAAGAACATTACCAACAGCTCAAAAGCCCTTTTCCAGTCACTATACCCTCAAAAGTATGCATTATTTTAATTTCCAACAGCACAAATATTGTCCATTTTTGTACTTTACTTAAATTGAATCATACCATGTGTATTCTTTTGTGCCTTGCTTCTTTTAACATTATGCTTGTGAGATTCCTCTATATTGTTGCATGTATTTGTGAATCATTCTTGTTGTATATATAGTATTCCATTGTGTGGATACACCACAATTTATTTATTCATTTTATCATTGATTGGCATTTGGGTAGGTTCCAGTTTGAGAGTATTAAGGACAGTGTCATGAATATTCTTTACATTTTTGTTTGTTTGTTTTTTGGTGAACATAACATTGCATTTCTAGTAGATATGTACCTAAGAGTGAAATTGCCAGGTTATAGAATATACATATGTTCAGCTTTAGTAGAGACACACAAAAAGTTTTCCCAACACTCCCTGTAGCAGAATGTTAGTGTTCTGATTTTTCCAAATCCTCCCCGACATTTGGTATTGTTTACCTTTTCTTTTTAGTTATTTTTTTCTGTATGTAACGTCTCATTATAATTTTAATTTGCTGATTGTTATTATGTTGATGACAATGAAATTGAGCATCTTTTGGTGTGTTTATTGGCTTTAATCTACTTTCTTTTGTGAAGTGCCTATAGACAATAGACTTCTATTTTTCTGTCATTGTCTTTTTCTGGCTTATTTATAGACATAATTATATTTGAGAAAAGAACTCTAATAATGGGAGCACAACAGTAAGCAAGGTATATAAAATCAGGGAAAGATGTCTAGACACAGTGTTATCTCTATTTCTAGGTACTTTCCTGTGTCTCAACCTTACCATGTACTTCTAGGTAACACAGGAACACAACTCTTGTCTTTAGCCATGTACACCCTTTGAACCAATATTCTGCCTTAGAACTGACATTTCCCGTCCAATTTATACATTTATGTTATTTTTTTTTAATCTTAAATTGGGGCTGAGAAAAATCTGATTCAAAGTCAAAGTTCTGCTGAGTTAGCATCAAATATCAAAACCCAAGGGGAAAAAAATTGCAGAGAACTAGAACAAGTGAGGGTAGAATCGAATAAACATCCCAGCCTTAGCTGTCATGTCTCTTGGCCACAGATGCCACTATGGTAATGTTATCCTACATGAGTGGTCACAGTAACCAAAAGCACAGCTTCATTGAAAGGCACCCAGAGGAATGAATCAGCCCACAGCATTTGAACCAGCTCAAGGAATTTTCCCATCAGTATTCCTAAAAGAGGGAGAGAAGCAATATAGAGAATAACAATAATGTCAAATTACTAATGCTGTCATCTGTATATTCCATTTTTTGGAAATTTCTCAGTTAATCATGGGCCTATTAGTTCCTAAGTTGGCAACCACCTCTTAATTCAATTTGTATAATGGTTAGCCCATCCATATGCTTGGAAAAGGTGCTGTAGGAATGCCAATTAGTGATCATTTCAGTTCATCTGATTCAATTTAACTCCAGATGCTAAGTCTATATGCCTATGTGTTTTTATATGGTTCCATAAATTCTACAGCAAATCATTGTCTTTGGTTTTGGTTTTTGTCTGTTTTCTTTTCTCCAATGGTGTGAGTCAACCAACACCCAACCATAGTGAGACATCTCCCAGAGTTGTTTAACAATCCATCTCCAGAGTCTCGTGAAGCTGGATTTAATTTCTGCTGTTTTCCTACTTAGCAGTGAGCCTAAGTGACTTGACCTCTCTAACCCTTAGTTTCCTCACCTATAAAATGAGCTAAAATAGTTATCTGCCTTTTAGAGTCATCAGGATTAACGGAGAGTTTCCATGTAATACATGGAGTAAGCACAGAGTAAAGCTGGCTAATATTACAGCATATTTTAGCACATAAAAATGACAACATACATCTTTAACATATAACATTTGTCCACAGAACTTGCTAATATTTTGGTAATGATTCATCTTTACCTATTTGTTCTTTAGCCATTGAGCTTTCTATAATTAGAAATTAGGAAGAATGACTTTTTATCTCTACATTAGATTTACAGAAATCAATAAATCGACCTGTTGTCGTTCTAATTTATAAGTGAACTTTACAGGAAAACTGCGTCTCACACAATTTCCCAAGTGGTATAAATGTAAATAAAATGCTTTAAGTACTCAGCTAAAAGAATCAGAAGCAACATTTTATCAAAAAAACCTAAGACGTGACCTGAACATAAGCCAGGAACAGACCTAAATACAATAGGGTGTTGACTACATATATCTATTGTTATCCTTGTATTTCCTATTTTTGTTCATTTTCTTCTGCTGGGGTCCTAGGCTCTCCTACTGGCCCTTCTGGTTTTCTTGTATCTTCTGTGACACTTCTCTCAACCCTATCCTTCCCCGGCCAGTCAAACACTGTATCTCCTGATCTCATAGCAACACATCTTTATTGTGTGATGTGTTCTTAAAGTGTGGCCCAATTTGCTATCACATTGGAAAAAGTAAAGTCCCACTAAGTTAGCTTTAAAAGATTATGGGACCACCTGTTCAAAGATATATATTCATGTGAGTAGGCAAATCTTGATTTAACTCAAAGGAATCAATTCTTAGTGGTGGGATGTTAGGAATGCTTTACAGAGCTATAGGTGAGACAATTTGGGGAATTTTCTTAATATATCCAATCCATTGACCTATCAATGACTCTACAGCCCTGTGACAATCCCAGTATTAATTAAACATGCACTTACATATAACCTGTGTGTGTATATAAACCCACATGTATATACACTGCATATTTGTGTAGGTTTCAGTGAACTGCTCCAATACTTTTTTCACTACATGTAATTATCTCTGCTAACATGACTCTCATCTCGCCCTCCCCCGTCACTTGAAAGTTGTTACAGTACACCGTCTGAATAACAGCCACATTCTCACATCCATGATAAGCTGGACTGAAAAGCAATTATCCTGGATTAGCACAGGTCTTCTCTGATGCTAAATTAGCAGCCAGAGCCATGCAAGCAGTTGCTCCCTGACCCTTCATTACGCTTCACAGAAAACCTGAAGAAATCTGAGTAGAGCAGTCCTTTTGCTATTGGTTTAATTTACTTACCATTTATAGACCTGGCCTCAGTTGGGAAACAGACTTATTTAGTCACTAAGAAATTCATCCAACCTAGGTACATATTAGGCTATGATTAAATGCTTATTCATTGGCTGGCAGACAAAGCGACTTTAAAAGGAGGTGGGACAGAATTAATACTAATGCTGAAGTGGCCTTAGTGATAAATCACTGAGCGGGATCCCTTTTTTCTTCATATCAGGAAACTGAACACAGAGAAATTAAGTGGCAACAAATGGTAATAGAAGTGGATCTTGTACCCAGGACTCCGGAATCCTAGTGTACTGCTTCTTCCGTTGTGGTCTCCTGTCCATGTATCAGAAGGGAAAACACTAAGGGCATAAAACACAGTTCAGTGCTGAAGCTATAAAGTTCATCACCAATTGTCAGGAAGAACTGCATAGCCCACTGATAGATGTATGCCTTGAAATACATTTCACCCTTCTAACTCTGCGGTTGGATAATGTTTATAATAGCCTCCACTCCTGCAGAGTTTCCATTTATACGTTTCATCTTTATATCTCTAATTCTAAAAAGAATTGCAAATTCATGTGTTTTGCAGCTGGCTTACAACTGGCTGGTGAGATAAACCTACACATGCCGTGGTGGCAGATGATCCTGTAACAGCCATCGCTCCCAGAGTCACTTTGTGCTTTATATTTACCAGCAACACTGCAACAAAAAAAGTGTTTGGAACACAAATTTCTCCACGATTCAAGTGAAGAATAGAAGAAGCTGTCTAGTTTAATGGTGTTAAAGCAAATGCCAAGAATAAGAAAACTGAGGGACTAAAGCATGACGTGATTAATCTGGTATTGATACGAGGCTATTAGTACTGGGTAGAAGTTTAAAAAGGGCCAGAAAACTTGAGAGTTGGTGGAAATAACTTTGGATACAACACTAAAGTTAACCAATCATATATTACATATGTTTCTTCCATTATTTTCTTTATTCTTTTTTTTTTTTTTTTTTGTAAAGTAGCAATTATTTGCCTGATGCCAGTATACAGCATTTAGTTTAGCTCTGTCAGCCCTGGTGTGCTCACTGATTTGGAATCCACGTACTTTAATGTCGTTATTTTCCATTCAGATTAGAGGGTGTTAAAATTCTGCTATAAATCACTAAAAACTGCCTTATGTAAACTTTCTAGTAGGAAACAAAACTGAAGCATTCTAATCATTAGGAGAAAATAGCTCTGTTGTCCTTTCATACCCCTTAGAGAGTAAATGAGTCACTCTTAAACCACTCTCTGTATAAACCAAACAACTCAAAGGACCAGGAGGCATCAGTCTTGCCTCCTCTAGGAAGGCTCACATTTTTCAATGAAGAGATATGAGTGCTCAGTCACAGCCAGGCACAGATAGAATTCTTAAAGCACGTGCTCCCTGCCGTCCCTGACCGACACACCACTTGCCTTCGTCCTGTGTATGCTACCATTCCTACGACTTTTAAAAATGATTACTTCAAAATGCAAGATGCTTAGAAATGAAACGGAAAGAGTTAAAATAGGCTGCATCCAGATGAGAACAACCCAAAGCATGGAAATTATGGGTTTTAGAAAAATGTTTTCTTGGTTTATTTGATTAACACTTTGCCAACGAGAAGAATTTTCCTTTGAGGTTTCTTATTCTGGATAGTTTTTAATGTAATTGGTTTAAGTGATACTTTACTTAAATATATCTTAAATCTGCCACCGACTATAAAATTTTCATGTTCAGTCCAATTGACTTCAAAGTAATCCAAAATGCTTATTCCCAAGTGACACCTATCAGTATCCAGCTGTGTTCCTGATGGAGTCTGACATCTGAAACCAACAATTAAAGTTACCCAATGCCAAGACTCTTTAAAGACCAAAGGGCTTTACAGTACCTATCAAAGCAGCTCATAACCAACTCATACTGTTATTGCTTCTATAAGTGTGCTGGGAAGATTAATTTCTTGACACTTATTTAGGGTTATAGGAATAATAATTTTCAGAGCCAAAAGGTCATTCTTTACCAAATCAGTACATTCAAAATCATATATTTTAATGGAAAACTGAAAGTATCATTAAAGTTTTGAATATTTTGTATGTATTCTATAATCATCCTAGTCTCTTCTCTCATTATCTCTGTGGCATCAATTAAGGGATATCACTGAAATTTAAAATTTGAATTGAAGTGTCATAAAAGCCAAGAAATGAATGCTGAGACTTTAATTAATAATTTTCACTTTACACACACACACACACACACACACACACACACACACACACACACTCACAGAAAGAACCCCTTCCCTCCCTGCCAGGATATACTGCCATTCAGGCTGAGGTATTTCAGAGCAATTTTGTTGTTCCCTGATGTATAGCTCTCAAAACTTATGTAGCTATGACTGCCCCAAAATACAGGAAAGGCAGATTTTAGAGAAACATAAGAAAGTATCATTAGTGTCAAGCTCTAAATTTGAGATTGAATTAACTTATTTATGTAAAAAACATTTATTGGGTACCTACTAGGTACCAGGTTCTGAATTGGTGCTAAATGTCTATGGCTTATGAATGCTGTCAAAAGAATTCTTGCTAAGAGTGAGAAGTAGACATCTTTAGCTACGACTGCAACTAGAATCAACATATAACTCCTTTATCTAACTCTACCTTCTTCTTCTACTTCCTACTAACTAGGCAGCCTCTTTTCCAACTACTTCTTTCCTTGATATTCAAACACAAGGATAAATTACCAGGGCCACATAGAATTGATTAGAGAGATGTAAAGAAACTTAATAATGAAATTGTGCAATGCAATTATTGGGCACAATGTATTATCTATCATTAAAAACAGATAAGGTGCTGGGTATCTAGTAGATTTCCAGTATGATTCTCATTTTTTCAAAAGTTTTCAGAGGGTACCCTTAAATCTGTAATGGGCTGATGAATCTCACTTCCATATCGTATAGACAAAAACAACATAAACAGCATATAAAATTATTGATAAGATTAAGAAATGTTGAAATACAAACTATTTTAGACAAAGAAGCACACTTTTTTGCTATTGTTTTTGCTTATTATTTGTTTTAGGAGCTAAATTCCTTTCTGTCTGAACGATTATATTTTAAATACCAGGATTGAAGGTTTTCTTTTGACAGCAATATGACCTGATTTTCAGCAGGAAAACCAAATAGAATAAATGGCACGGCACTTTTAAGGCTTAGTATCAAACAGGGTACTGAATAGAGAATAGACATATAATATTTTGGGGGGTCTAAAGGGAGAAGTGTTTAGTTAAATATCTAATCTTCTAGATGATATTAAGCCATTCCACTTTGTAAACTGCCAGGTAAACATTCAGAAGAATGTTTTAAGGTTGTGTGCATGAGCAGCTCTATGCAGGTGAATTTCAGTATGTGAATTGCAAGGCAGACTTAGCAGAAAGTACCACAAACAATGCTTTGGGATGATGACTTCTAAATTAGTGGTTACGACCCTAGAGGAATAACTATTATAATTTGATTATTTTCTGAATAAATTAGCCTAAATGTTGGTGAGATTATCACAAATTATTTTGTTACATTCTTGACATTGTTTAGAAGTATATTGCAAACATAAGAGAGATAGTTATTCTACCTTTGCTCAGAATTATGGTTCATTTTGCACTTGAAATGGGATTACAGTTTTGGTGATTATACTTCATGAAAAATTTTAGGAGATCTGGGAAGATCCAAACAAAAGGCAATTACAATTAAGGAGTTTTGTGTGTGCTCCTTTCTTCATCTGGGCTTCATTGGGTCTCTTCACTTTCCTCGCTAGAAAGTTCTGTAGGCTTTGTCTACAAAATAATAAAAGTCCATCAAGTCATGAAGTCATGAGGAAACATTTAAGAATAGTAAAATGAAGGAATAAAAGTATAGATCAACTCATATGTAATAATGGGTTGTTAATGAAAACTAGAATTTTGAGCTCAATTTACCAGGCAGAGAAGGCTATTCCATTTGTTAGGCCATCTCAAATCTCAGGCCAATTTTAAAAACGAGAGGAAAGTCACAGACAGTGATCTTCAAAATGGTGTGGAGTCCTCGAAAATACAAAATTACCAAAAGTACTGAGTTGAATAATCCCTTATGAGTTTTAATTTGAAAAATTATTTGTCACCACTACTTTAACAGACATGCTGATGACATTAAAATAACAGATTTGATGTTTGATGATTTGAGATCTAAATGAACTATAGATTGAAAAAATAAAAAAGTATTGCCTTTTATGTTTGATCAAGAAAGGCATCAAAGTACAATGTGTAGACTCCATAACAAGCAGTAAAGTTAAACTAGGAGTTAAGCTAGCGAGTTGCTCATGGTACACAGACCAGTGATGGCCATAAGAAGCTAACTGTTTCATATAAGCATGCACTTCAAAGTTACAGTAAAATGAAAAAGGAACTAAAGCAAATTTTTGTTTGTTTTGAAACATAACCCTCAATGAGGCATTGTTTGCAGAGTGAACTATATGCATAAACAATGGTATTGTGTGTTTAATTTGCGAGATGAGTATGAGCCTTGATGAGCTGTCATGTTTGCTACTTGGAAATAAAAAACTACTTTTAATTTTACATATTCATCTGAGAATTGACCCAAACATAAAATATGTAAGCTCCTCAAGTTAGCTTAAAGTTTGATATTTTTCTTAGCAATAATATAAATGATAGCATAGAAAGTGATTGTTTTAAAAGTTGTACATCATAGAACATAAAGTTTTATGATAAAATGTCAAATAATAATGGTTTCAAATGCTCCAATATTAGAAATTTAGTTGTTGTCAATGGACGCCTAGACCTGTGCACAATTGTGTCTTCAGCCTGCATGGCCAGTCCCTGTGTGCCATATGTACATCATGTATTATTTTCAATTTCATAGCCTTTTAAATATCACAGTGACTCAATCAAAATGTATTGGCATTGTTTTGAGAAAAGTTATCTAATATTTAGAAAGCAGTCATATTATCAAATATCTTTGCATTTTGTTTTGATACTAAAATTTGAACTGTAAATTGAAGCCCTGCTTTACTCTAAAAATAGTTAATATAAATTTTAAATTACAAAACAGTGTTATATATGCATACAACACTTCTAGTTTATTCTTATTTGCTAGTCACAACTTGCTACTGAATTGACAGCCAACTTCTACACATAGTAGTATTAGCAAAGAGAGGAGGTCACATTCTCTTGATGCCTGACATTTGATAACCATGGTAAATGGATCTTTCATTCCATTTTTATAATAGTATTTTGAATTATATATAGCAGGAAACCTATACTAAAGAACTGTCTTATGGACATTCAATTTTAACCAGAAAATATAAGATGCTACAAAGCATCAATCTGAAAAACAGAAAAAAAGAGGGCTTACTAATTATGTTACTTCCCAATTAGTTCATATTTTCATAAAAATAATATTACATTTAGAGAGTTCCTATTAAAAATTTGTCATCCACATACACAATACATGCACGTGTTATGTGGTCAGTTAACTGCTACCAGTGTGGGAAGAGTTCAGAGACCTGTGTTCTACTTTGATTTCCCTAATGGTTAAACAACAAGTCGTTTGACCTCTCTACAACCAGAGTTTGGACTCAGAAAATGAAAGTTTGGGTTAGATTATGATTAAATATATTTATATGTTTATAAAATGTGTATTCTGTGACAATTGTGTCTTACTGTTGTTGAAAAGAGAAAAGAAATAAATTACGTGGAGTTTTTTGGTGGATTGCTGACAAAAACGGAGTAAGCAAGTTAGAGAAACAGTGGAGGGAATTACTTCATGAAACTGAATGATATATATAAAAAATAATGCATGATTCCTAACCTTAGCCCTGGATTTAGTTTGAATATATTCATTAAAAAGAGTATGAAGACTTTTAAAAGCTACTTGTTTATAGGCAGCTTATGTGTATAAAATATAACTAGAAAACAGAAGTAAGTGAGAAAGAAGAAAGATACTAGGATAGAGGCTTAACTAGTTCAGGGACAAGGCTAATACAAAAAGACATAGGACAGTAGCTTACATTCTTGCTGGGCATGGGTCCCAAAGTGGTCTAAATTTTTTAGCCTTAAGTCAAAAAGAGAAATTTGATTAGTTACACAATTCTCAGTGCCTTCAAGATGTAAGCGACCTATAAGACCTATAATTCTGATGATGCTAAAACTTCTTCGTCTTCACAAAAAAGGGAGTGCGTGATGCAATCAAGTAATTCTCAACAATAGCCCATAAAGTAGGTGCAATGACTCCTTCCACTGGGTTATATTCTTGCTATTGGGATTTCTTGTGGATCTGTGTGTGTGTGTCTTTATTTTTGGAAGGTAGCTATACCAGTTAATACAAAGTCATTTCAATAAGGCCCATGTAACGCAAGGAGGCTCCAACAGTATGTATATAGCATTATCTATTGAAGAGTTATCATTCATTTATTTGACACATTTTTGTGGAATGCCTGTTATGTTTAAGATTCTACATTAAGCACCATAGAGAATTCAAAGATGCATAAAATGTAGTCTTCCCTCAATGTGCTATCACTGAGCATCATACTAGGTAAGCTATAAACCATATCTAAGACACACACAACTGTGGAGGCTGTGCAAATGACCAAAGATCACCTGGGACTGGGTGGCTGAGAGTGCAGAAGATAATGTAGGAAAGACAGGGTGGGACCAGAGATTAGGGACTCTGGAATATGGACAAAAGTCTCCCCCAAAATAAAATAAAATAAAGGAGCAACATGAACAGAATTGGGTTATAAAGTAAGTAATCTGATAGTATGCCTATTTAATATTAATATTTAATATGCCTATTTAAATAGTCTGTGTGAGAGTAAATGAGGCCCACATTAAGTTAGCATTAAAACTAATACTAAGGAGAGGATAAAGCAAAGCTTATTGCAGAAGTGGAAACTGCAGGTTTTATCAAGTGATTGGACGAAGAGGCCCAGGGAACGCAAGCGCTCATTTCTACCTCTTGTGGCCGGGAGGGTCCTGTATCAATTAACAGATAAAGGAATGTGGAGAGAGGAGTATCTTGTTTTGGGGAGTGTGGAAGGGAGAGACAATAGTTCCTGGTTTTGTCATGTTAAGTTATACATATTCCTACACATACTCTTAATGATCTAAGGCTAGGTCCAAGTGATACTCCCTTCATTCTTTCAGCTGGAAGCAAACTCTCTCTGCTCTGAACTAAAATAGTGCATTTGTCAATATTTCTCTTAAGGAGCTCAGCACTTTCTCTCCCATGTAGTAACTATTTTTAAATGCCCTATTTTCAGTTCTAGACTGAAAGTTTCTGGAAGGTAGGGACTATGCCTGGTTCATCTCTGTACCTCCTTACTTCAAGTAAGCGTTCTTAAATGCTGAGAGCAGAATGCTAAGGAGCAGCCACATTTAAGTGGCCAGAGAGGATCCAAGGAGGGGTTGAAGGAGTGGTCAGAGAACTGGAGTTGACTGAGGTCACAGCAGACCCACAAAAGCCAAGAGAGAAGAAAGTTCCAATATGGCTTGTCAGCAAAACCATTCACCAAAGAACGGGTCCTCAAGTAGGACTGAGCAAAGAATTTGCCAGTGAAGAGAGAGGGCTTTAGGAATCTGATATCCTGAAACCCAGGATGAAAAGCAGGCAATGCCACCAGGCCCTTGAGTTCCTCTGGAGCAAATTTGGCAATCGGGACAATTTGGGGAAAAGTATTAAAAGTTTATGGGTTTCGTCTTCTTTTTTTTTTTAAATTCAAAGTTAAAGTAGTTTCACTGACTGTCATGGGGACAAAGAATTTACTATTATAATTTAGACTACCTGTTTATTTGAAGGTTAATGAGGAAAAAAAATGCTACAGCATTTTAAGCACTCAAATATTCAGATGAGGCAGAACTGAGGAGCAAATAGCATGAAGACCTCCCTAAGGTTTCACATTGTATATATAGCCCTTTCACAAAGTTTCATTTCATCTTGAAATGAAACTTTGTGGGATCACCCTCTCATTTCAGATGGGTTAACTGTGGCTCGCTTTAAGTTAAAATCAAGTTAGTGAGGCCACTGCAGCTGGAATCAGTTCATTTAGCTCAATGCATTAATAATGAGTGCTTATTAAGTCCCTACCACCACGTGAGATACTGCAAATAGAGAGGAATAAAAGGCAGCCATCCTGAATCCTTTCTTAGTGTGTTTTGTATTGCTATAACAGAGTACCTGAGATTGTGTAATTTATAAAGAAAAGAAATTTATTTCTTATAGTTCTGGAGGCTGGGAAGTCTGAGGGCATGGCACTGGCCTCTGGTTGGTTTCTGGTAAGGGTTTTCTTACTGTGTCATAAACATGGCAGAAAGCATCACATGGCAAAAGGGCAAGAGTCCGTGTGCCCATCAGCTCAGCTTTCTCTTTCTCTTTTCATAAAAACACCAGTCCCATCATGGGGGCCCCACCCTGATGGCCTTATCTAATCCTGAGTACCTCCCAAAGGATCCATCTCCAATCAACATATGAATTTGGGGAGTAAGTTTCTAACACATAAAATTTGGGGGACGTATTCAAACCATAGCACTTCCCTTCCTGCCTTTTTCTAACTTAGCCTCCCTCTCTTACAGATGTAAAATTTCCTGTCTCACTGGATTGTCCTCAAGCTCCCCTCCTGAGCCACACACCCCAATCTTTCTGTTTTCTTTGAACTCATAGACTGCTTTTGAGATTATTATTATGAAGCTAGAATTGCACAGATCTCAAATTGTATACCACAAGCAGATCACTTCATCACTGCCAATGTACAATGGTAGAATACAAAAGAGAGAAGTTATTTGGGGCTTAGAAAGTATATCAAATTGCCCAAAGGGCTACATGAGTTGACATTCCCCCAAAACAAATTAAACCCCCAAGAGAAGTTTCTCCATCACACTAAATGTTCGCTACTCTATTGCGATCAGGTTATTGGAGTGTTTGGACATCCTTCATTTAATCATCTAGTTTTTTTAGTAAATACTTCTCAAATGTCCGTGGGATACTAGACTCTGTGCATAAGAGGGAAAGAAAGATGCAAGGTTTCCATTTGCCACATCTACTTTGGGCAATTGTCAGAGCTGGGTTAAGACTTTATTAAATAGTCATTTAGAATTTACTGGAGATTTTTAACTGAGAGAAGAACTGTACTATAGAGAAAGGAAAAACTCACATCTCTGTCTCATGGATTAGTAGGAAGAGCCTAGAAGTGGGGATGTCAATCATGACAGAAGAAGCAGATGCAGAACCTGACCTGGGAAGGCAGCAGTGATAAAAGAAGGAGAGGACAGCTGTGGAGACATTGCCAACATCAGATAAACTTGTCTCGTTGACTTAGTGCATATGAAAAGTAAGAAAGAGGAGTGAAAAATAAATTCAAAGTGTTGAGCCTTGATGAAGGTGATGCCCTTAACACAATTTAGTCACAAAGAGAAGCGGGTGGGCGAGGTGGTGCTAGGATTTGAATGTTTGCTTCCTCCAAAACTGTTGTTGAAACTTAACCCCCAATGTGGCAGTATTAAGAGGCGGGCCTGTAAGAGGTGATTGCGTAATGAGGCCTCTGCTCTCATGAATAGATTAATCCATTCATGGATTCATAGATTAATGAATTAATGGTTTAATGGATTAAGGAGTTATCTTGGAAATGGGATTGATGACTTTAGAAGCAGAGGAAGAAAGACTTCAGCAAGCACACTCAGCCCCCTCACTATGTGATGCCCTGCACCACCTTGGGATGCTGCAGAGAGTCCCCCCCGCCAGCAAGAAGGCCATCACCAGATGTAGCCCCTCAACCTTGGACTTCTCAGCCTTCATAGCTGTAAGAAATAAATTTCTTTTCTTTATAAATCAGGAAGTTTCAAGTATTTTGTTATAAGCAACAAAAAATGGACTAAGGTTGAGATGCCACCCTGACCTGCAGGTAAAGATATCCAGGATTCTGAGAAGGACATTTACGTCTTTAAGTCACCCATTTAGAGATGAAGGAAAAGATTATGGGATGAATGAAATTGTAAAAGAAGAGAGTATAGTGAAAAAAGAGAAGAGAACTCATGTCTACGTTTACTTTTGAGTGTCATTAAGAGAAAAGAGGAAGGTTGGTAAGATCTCAAGTAACAACAATCAGAAGAGTAACAACAAACAGAATTATGAAAGTTAAAAGGGGAGTTAGCAGGAGGCTGTCAATAATTCCAGATGTTTCCTGGGCATCAAGGATAATGAACACTAAGAAATGACTATTAAGAGACCACTGAAGATCTTAAAGAGAGCAGTCTCAGTAAAGGGATGGGAACAGAAGTCAGATATCTAGGATTAGGAAGAGTAAGAAGTAGATGCTCTGAGCACTGACTGCTTTTTTTTTTTTTTTTTTTTTGAGAGGGTTAGTGGTGGAATAAAGGAATCAAGCGAATAGGAAAAGTCATTTTAAGGTGTGTTGGGGGTTGCTGAGAATACATGCTTAAAAATGAAAAATATTGTATGAAGAAATTGTTTCTGAGTGTGCTATTAAATATAGGGGAAGGAATAGACGTCACAAAGCTTTCATTACAGTTTTCATTGATATAATATTTTCATTCAGAAGAATTCAGTGTAAGTAGAATGTTGCACTTTGGCAGCCTTTCTAACATTGGGGTTTTATACAACAAATAGATACTAGAGTTAACCATGCCAAATGCATTATTTTAAAATTTTCAAATCAACTTATTTGTCCTCCATGAAGTTAAATTCCTCCTTCCACCAATCACTGAATTATCTATGTAGAGACTTTCAAATTATAATTGGACATTTTTTATAAGCAGATAAACATGATAAGGGTATTATAAGAAAGAGCTTAATTGGATCTTTCCTATTTTAAAATGTAGGTGATTATAAGCCAAAGAAATCAAAAGGATAAGAAAGTGATATTGTTCATATTTTCACTATTATTATCATATAAAAATGTGTACTTAAAGTACTTGAGAAATCAGGATTGGTATAGTATGCCAAGAAAAACATTGTGTGAGATGAAAATAGAAAACAATTACATGTGACTTGTTAAAATCTGAAAGTAGCATGACTTGGTAGGAATTCAAAGTAAAGTAGAAGAATAATGCCACAGGAAAAGAGAAGTAGGACTCATCATAGTATGCTAGCACAGTAATATGAGTACACCTGGAATAATGCATTTGTTAATGGAAAAAAAGCCAAACTCTGTAATTTTAAAAAGATTTACTTGAGCCAAATTTGAGGACCATGACCTGGAGCCATGCTCGAGAAGCCTTGAGCAAGTGGACTTGGTGTGGCTGGGTTACAGTTTGGTTTTATACATTTCAGGGAGACAGGGGTTACAGGTAAAGTCATAAATCAATACGTGGGAGGCATACATTGGTTTGGCCTGAAAAGGTGGGCCATCTTGAAAGGGGGGGTGGCTTACAGGTTATAGGTGAGTTTAAATATTTTTTGACTTGTAATTGGTTAAAGACATGAAGCTTTGTCTAAAGGTTTGGAATGTTTTAACATAGGAGCTGTTTATCAGAGATAAGCCACCTGGACAAATATTCGTTGTGTAAATTGAGGACCTGTAGGTTTGTCTTACACAGTCTTAGGCCTCTTAATGGGTTACAAAGGATGTTTCCAAGAAGGGGAGAGGCATGATGAGGCACATCTAACCTCCCTCCTCCTAGCAGGCAATTTAGTTTTGGGATATTCCTTTGGACATGAGGGGGTCCATTCAGTCAGCCAGTGGGGGGTGAGCCTTAAAATTTTAATTTAGTTCACACATTCAATAACACCACTAACTAAAACGAACATCTAGGAAATTGGAAATAGTACAGAAACAAGTAATAAGAATGATTAAGGGCTTGGAGAGATTGAACTACAACAAGAATAAAAGGCCTTATATTTGTTTAACGTGGTTAACATATCACTTAAAAGTGAGCATGATATCTATTTATAAACATCTGAAGGTTGGGTGTGTACATGGAAGATCGAGTATAATTGCCTAATATGATACTAAAAGGATTTAACTTGAGAAAAAAATTTCAAGAGAAAATTTAAAAGTAAATATAATGAAGTTATCTCCCAGAATATGTACATTTCCTTTTCTTTAGAGACTCTGCCAAGAATGAGGAAGTTTAGCAGAGAGCCCAGCAGAAGAGAATGACCCAACAGATCCCCTGTAGATCTGATTTCTTCACTTTCATAAACTAGTAGAAACCTTTTTAAGCTTGGATCTGGCTGCACAAGATTACTCAGAATGTGTGTTTATTTCTAGATTTTAGAAAACCAGCAGCATGAGACTTTAGATTCTTGGGCAATCATGTTTTATCCTCATTTGTTTGTGTAGTCTGTCACCGGTAGAGCAGTAGATTAAAACATTGTTCAATGTTGTTCATATTAGCTGTTCATATTTCATAAGAGGCTGGTCTTTAAAACTCCATTCTTCCAAAACTCAAATTGTTTGGCTTGGAATTTACTAAGAACCAATTGCATAATTGTATTTTTAAAAAATTGTGTAGACTTCTAGATAGAGTTCAAAGGTACACCAAAAAGGTGCTCAAGAGAGATTTATTTTGGGATTGTTTCTACAAGCATCCAGTCCTCTGTTTTCTGTTTTTGGTAAATGTAGTGTCTTACTCCATTTTTTAGCCCAAAAATCTGTTCTTACTAAAGTGACAGCGTGGTTTTTCCCTTAAGGTTACTTTTAAATAAAATTAAAACAAAAATTATGTTTTGGATTATGAGCTCCTAGAAGGTTTTGTTTGTTTAATTTGACTTACACAAAACCCAATGCCAAGACGTTGCCTTGCACATTTGAAAAATAAACAGATAGGAAAGGGTAACTGCAGAGGCATCCCATCCCAGAGGGGATAGTTAAGGGAATTGCTAATAAGTGAATCTATATTTCCACCGATTGTCACTATAAAGTCACATATTTTTTTCCTCTCCCCTTCCCACAACAAATGTCCTTTCTCAGATAGAGTTGAACATGCATAGATATCGTGAGAGCCTGATTCACGTCATGTAGGACCAGCTAGTGTTTCTGAATCACTTCCAGAATTTGGCAGCAGGTTTTTGGACTTAAGAATTCCCCCCCCCCCCGCACACGCCTGTTCCTCCCTGTTCTTTGAGCTTCTCCCATTGTTCTACCTTTCCTCCCCTCTACATTGTCTGGTAGAACTTTGTTGTAGTACCACGCTGGGCCAATAGATGCTGGGGACGGTAATGAGTAGCTGGTACAATCTTTCAGGAGAGTCATTGGCTTTTTAATTGTGTACTTATGAATTGTTTGCATTTTACTACAAGATAGTCAGTAAAACAATAAAAATTCATTCATTTTAAAAAGACACCTCAACTTCAGAGACTTCAAGTATATTTTAGGCAAGGACAGCAATAATTGAATAATCACAGAATTTAAAAAGTGGTATCTGAAAGTAACTTGGACTTGATATTTCTTTCCGGTAATGGAAAGGGAAGCCTTGGAAATATATTTTGGCCGAACCTGAGGGACACATGGAATGTAATTATTTAAACCAATGTTTCTCAAACTGTGTGTTAGATAATTTTAGGTGGTACAGGAGAAATAACTTTTATTTCTATAATATAGGTTCATTTGCAAGATCATCCTCTGCGCACGGCAAGTAATATTGCTTTTCCATTTATGGTGCCTATAGAAAGTTTCCTTTACAGAATAAATTTATTTAATATAAATAGATTATTTAAAGATACATGTTAAGTCAATAGTATTACAGGTGATACGGCTATAATTATAAAAGTGGTTTTCAATAGAAATGCTGGAAATAATGCCTTATTTTAATGAACAATACATATTTGTCTTTATAATCTTAAAATTCATTGTTTCCTGTGTCCAACTTCTTATTTCAAATGTGGACTGAAAGTGTAACATTTTACTTCACTTCTAGTGGTATCCATGTAATATATGTATGCTTAAGACAACTATTAGAAGACAGTAATAAAAAGTCAAATAACTAATAGTCATATAACTCTGGGTTTTTTTGATAACTTCTACAAGTGTAGTCTTCTGTAGATGTACAAACACTATGTGGGAGCAAAGAAACCTTGAAAGTAAGCTCAGTATTATTGAAAATCTGATTTCATAAGGGAGCAAAGAAACATGCTAATAAAAACAATATTTATGTTAACAATATACTGTACTAAAGTATGAATTTTTATTTTCTCCAAATTATGCATCTCCTCATCTTTGTTTAGTGATAAAACTAGCACATAATATTGTATACCAAAATGAAATTCAAACATTTGTGGCCTTATGAGGAGAGTATTAAATTCAGCATTGTAGTTAATTCTCACATGATGTTTGCTATAGCCACAGAGCATTCTTAGACACTATGATTCACAAAACATTTAAATTGTGTATGTAGCCTGTAACATATACACTGTATTAAAAAGAATTACTATTTTTCTGACTACTACAATTAATAATAATAGCCTCACAGTGACTAAGAGTGGACTTCGGGGTTACATGGAGGCTGGTTTGAATCTCAGGTCTGCCATTTACTAGCTAGCTGCTAAAAATTCTTAGTTTTCTCACATGTAAAATGGAGAAAATAAGATCTGCAAAATCAATTAAATCTGCCCATTGATATTTTTCTCTAGAGAAAGTGTATATTAGCTGGCATTCCTCTTTAGGCCAGAATGTGCTCTAGACCGGGCTCCAAATCTTCTTTGTGCCAAACTCACTGCCAGAACCCTTTCTACCTTGAGAACCAGAAAAGGAAACATTATGCCTGGCAGTGCCTACACCCTCCAAAATAAATCTGCAGGAAAGAACACCCAGTAAAAGTGATGAGAGCAGCAATGACTACCTTTATCATTTTAAATTTACAACCCTGCCTTTTCTACCACCTCTTAATCTTTGTAGATAATGGGTCCATACATTAGAAAATAAATTGTAACTACAAGTATTCAGTATTGGTTTTGCTCTTAAACTAGACAGGGCTTCTGTCAGTTGCATAAGACCAAGCAGAAGTAGAGGATGAAATCTTTTTGTGAACTTTTTTTTCAGAATATAATTTAGTTGATAATATATTAAAACTAAATCTTCTTTGAATGGGAGTAATTTCTAAGAGTTAATTTGTAATTTCTTAGGCCACATCTAAGGCAATGCAGGGGGTTGCTTGTTGAAGCATAGGCTTTGTGGTTAGAGACCACTGGGTTTGTCTTTGGGGAAGTTACTCGGGTTTCTTTGGGCTTCATCTTTTGTACAGGCTTAATAATAATGAGCTTTGTAAAGTTGTCATGAAAATTAAAGGAGCTCAGGTACCATAAGTGACCAATACAATGACTGACACTCCATTCACAATAAATTAAAACACTTATCAATGGGACAATTAAGACGGTACTAAAATAGACAATAGGTTTTAGGAAGAGGTGATTAAATAGATTCGAAATTTATGGATTGTATGTCTACTTCGCCGCGGCCCCTGGTTGTGACGTACACACGTGTGCATATAGAATATTAAATCCTAGGTAGGCGCATAATGCACGCGCAGAAGTCTTACGCATGAAATGTCATTTCAGCAATGTGCCTAGGGAAGGTCTGACGCTTGGAAGTCAGTCCTTGCTGCCTGACCTTTGGGCGTCTGGGAGGGATGCCTATACCTGCACCCAGCGCTGGAAGGGGCCCAGGCTCTTCCCAGCACAGTCTATCCCAGACTGCTCACTCCCTCATAGCATACATCTCCACCGAAAAGGGCATTTCCTCTTGTCAGAGAAAGCGCCCCAGTCTGGTCTGGGTTGGTTTTTATTTTACGTTGCTGCAAGTAGGTGAAGTCTCTTCTGTCTCCTCCCTTGGGGTAAGTGGAAAGGATTCCGGCAGGGGGCCCGTAGTGGCCTACTCTGGGGAATCTGGGAGCCAGAGAGTTCCAGGCAACTCCAGGGGCTGCCTCTCAGAAGCAGGTGGGGATAGACAGCAGTGGTTCCCTCGTCCAGGGAGGGGAGCGCGGCCGCGCGTCCCTCCCCTCAGCCTGGAGCTTGCAGCCGCCCGCGGTAGGCCAGGTGGGGGCGGGGTGGGGGCGGCGCGGAGGGCGAGGAGATTACTGCGGCGCCACCCCGGACGCCCAGGGCCCCGAGGCCCCCGGCGGTCCCCACGCGAGATCGCAAGCGATGACAATAGGCAGTCACCCGAGGTCGAATAAAAAGGAGTTGGTCCCCCGCGCGCCGCCGCCCCCCGCGCCCCCGGCGGCCTGGCCAGAGGTCCCCCGCGGCCTCCAGCGCCCGCAGTAGCCGGCGGCGACGTCCCCCCCGCCCCACCTCCGCGCGCAAGTGCGAGGCTGCCCGCAGCGCGGCGCACGCTTCGGCCGCTCCCGGCTTCCGCGCAAAACTTCCATCCTGTCCACGTGAAGTTGTCGCTCCTTTAGAGAGGGGGAAAGAGCTTCGGGAAAAGCTGCGGAGTGGAGACTGCGGCGGCTGGGCGCCCTCTCTTTTTCTTTTCTTCTCCTTTCCTCTTGTCAGTCCAGAGTTTTGGCTCCTCTCCTTTCCTCCTCCCCCTCGGAGCCGGCTTCTCCCCCCGCCCCGTTTCTCCTCCACTTGTGTACGGTATTTGTTGGGGGGGTGGCCGAAGGGGATGTCCTGTTTTCACCAGAGGCACAGCGCGAAGGGGAAACTTCGACACTGGAAGGAACGAGAATAAATACCTAAATACGGACGCACAGATCCGCGGCTGGCACGGACACTTAAACTTCGGGATCCCGAGGCGGTCCGGGCTACGGGAGGTGAGTGCCCCCTTCTTCCAACCCCCGACCTGGAGCTCGCGGGGGCCTGGGTTTGGGGGATCCCCCAGAGTCTCCCAGGGAAGGTGCGCTAGGCTCTGCCCGGGGCACTGGGCGCTGGGGACCGAGAACGCGCTGCCGGACAGTGCGTGGGCGCCGGAGTCCCCGGGAGGGGGGCGCTCCAAGCCGGGGTGCCCCAAGCCCGAAGGCCCCGGCCACTCGATCGCAGCGGTGCGCTCCACTCTGGAGGACGCCCCCGCGCCTCAAGGGTCCCCTCAGACCCGGCCTGTCCCCCGCGGGACCGGCGCTAAGCCTGCGCGTAATGGGGTTCGCCGCCCCTTACCTTCCAGAGCGCGGCGCCTACCTGCACCCCGCCCCCGCCACACAGAGGCGCGCGCACCAGGGTCTCCCTACATCCTTCCTGAGACATTCATTACTTTGTGATGAACCCCTAGATGGCCCGGGCGCAGGGATGCTGACCTAGAGTCCCCCGGAGGGCCCCAGGCGCCTGGGCTAGCCCGATGCCGGGTGCGTTAACAGCTTGTGCTCTGACCGCCAGGCACTGACCCGCCTTTTAAACTGCGGCGATCCCACTTTAATAGTTTTTATGTGGCGTGGACCGAATGTCTCCTGCAGTTTGCCAGGGTCCGTGAAATTAGAGGCGCCTTGTCAGAGCAGTCGCGTTCATTGGCTCGAAGCACGGGTGCCATGGAGGGATTCTAACTTCTCCAAACCAAGGGACCTGGCTGGGGAGAGCAGGTTTTTTTCTGATTTCCAAGCCTGCTGGGTCTGGGGAGGCTGTGGGACTTGAAACGGTTCGCTTTTTTTTAAGCGTGGCTAAGCGGGATTTGGAAGTAGACAGTGTGTGTGCTTGTTTTATTCTGCGCCACACGGCAACCCGAACTTTCGTTGGGTAGCACTTGAAAGAGTTTTCTTTCTTTGTCTCCAAGATTTGGAACAGCTCGGAGCGATTAGAGAATTTGCGGACCGAGGGCCGTGGCAGAGCGGTGGCGAAACCGGAGAGCGTGGTTTAACTTTTGTCATCTCTTGCCTAGTTGGGATGGCAGTGTCGCCCTTCACCACCCCCCTGTATGCCTGTCCCGTGAAGACTTACGAGGTTCGCGCTTTGGGTGGGAGTGCGTGCGGGGAGGGTGGTGTCTGGAGACCGTCCTCTCTCAACGAGTCCCTTGCGCCTGTCCCCGCCACACCAGGGGGCTGAGAGCGTCATTCATGAATCCTAACCTGAGGGCAGCAGAGGAAGGTGCGGGTCCCCCCGTCCTTCCTGCCAGGGTGCAGAATAGCGCCCGGGCGTGTGTTTTGGTCACAGAGCAGTTCCACGTGGAGCACCTCCGTGTGCGTGTGTGTCGTGTGCTTGATCTGTGAGGAGGTAACAGGAGTCTGGTGTTCAAACCCAGTGGGCTGTTGGCCATTAATTTGCTTTCCTGGCTGTCATTACAGACACTTCCAAAATCTGATACCTAAGAGAACCAACAGGTTAGGTTTCACATTAAGAGCTCATACTTAACAGTTTTCTTTCTCCCTTACCCCTTCTGGCTTGGCACCCTGGGATCAACGTAATTGTTGGAGCGAAGTGTATCTTCTCGAATATGGCATTTTGTTCCTCTTCTCATCTGCGGCCACTTTTTGAGCCCTCGGGCGTTCGTCGGTTTCAGTGCGGGCTCCTGCGGGATTTAGGTGGGAGTCTTAGGAGCGTTTAGCAGCCCCGAGCGTCCCATCAACAGCTTCTGAAGTTTCACTTACACGTAGGTGACTGACAGGATAGAAAGTTGATGGTTTTTTGTTTGTTGGGTTGTTTTTGTTTTCAAAACCTCCTTATGTCAAGAATTGTATTCGATAAACTTTCCGGAGTAGAGCTTGGTTTTAAGCAGAAACGTTGTCTATTTTTTTTTTTTTTGTCTTTTAAAATATTTTTGGCAAGTTTATACCCGAAGAACCAAAAACTAGGAAAGGGGAGGGGCAGAGAATCCTAAAACAAAATATTTGATACGTGATATGTTGCATTTTAGGAGATTGCATTCACACACATTTGTGTATTCTTTTTTAAAATAACATTATCCCAAGAAATGAAAAGCAGTAGTAACAAGAGACAAACTTTTGTGTGGAATTAGACTGCCAGAATCTGATTTTTTATGGCAACAATACTGAACTCAGATATAACTACACCTACATTTGTTGTTATTATAAACCATAAAAATAGTTTGTTCCACCTGATTAAAAGTTGTAAGTCATTCAAAGTTAAACCAATTCTTAGAAATGACTGTACAAGAAAGTTAAAGCCTTTGACAGTTATAGCTTTGAAAGCAACATAATTAGATTAGCTGGAAACTGTTCCTTTCTCTGATTATTAGGGACATGTCCTTGTCTTTCTCAATAAGTGAAGGTCTAAAATCAAGGTGTTTTTCTGTGTAAATTGCCTGAAAATAGTATGTTTCAACATTTTAAAGCTGTTGTAATTAGAGGTTGTTTCACAATTATAACTAAAATAAAAATATTTACTCAATTATTCTGTTTTATTAGTATTTATTTTATTGAATATTAGAAATTTAATTTCTCATTTCCAAAATGAAAAGTTTCATATATATGTATGTATTATATTCACAACTAACATTACTTTTAAGTAATATATTCAAGTAAAAAAATTTAAAAACCTTAAGATTTGTATAAAAAGAAATTGGTTTAAGAACAATCATTATTCTTATTAAGACATACAAATCCTGAATTCTGAGGATTTGTAGAAGCTGGTTGAAAAATTTGTCTTTGCATAGAAGTTTCTTTTTGAGAGGAGACTGGCAGATGAGTGACTTGTCATTTTTCTATATTTTTTCTTTTAAAAAACTTCTTTGGGTTAAAAAAAAGAAAAACAAGTTCTCCATTTCCAAGAGTTTCCTTTTTATTTATGTTGTGCTTTGGGGTGTAAATAAATTTTTCATAGCCACGGGAAATAGAGTGTCCAGTTTCATGTTTTCAATCTCTGTTGCAAGTTCTAAATGACTGATGTCGTGTCTAAAAATATATTTATGTGGCTTGATATTTCATTTTTTAATTTTGTGCACTAGAATTCGATTATCTAGAGTTTTTAGAAAAGTAGAATGGTAGAAAAACCATGGCTATTGTTGTAGAAAGTTAGGATGTTGGAAAGTTCACATTCTAACTTTCAAATCATAAAATTAAACTTATTTCACCCAACGAAACCTCACACTTTTTATACAGAATTCAAGAAGAGGGGAGATAATCCCTTTCAAGACTTAGTGAAGTGTTAAGTAATTTAAGAATGTAAGTATTTATTATGTTTTTTCATTATCATTTTTTTTCTATTAGGTAAATGCAAGAACACTGGACATTCAGTAAAAACAGGCCCCTCTTTCTAAGGAGTTTATTCACCATAGTTCTGTATTGCAGCTGCTGATCATATTTCATGGAGCTGTTAAAGCACTTAAAACCTAAAATTAGGTACTGTCTGGTTGTAAATATTTCAGATCACTCATTTAAGAAATAAACAGAAAAGCCTGCTATCAAAAGTAGGAGACGTTTTGAATCCTCTCATTGAAGAGCTGAACAAACCTCTATCAAAACGTCTTGTTATTTTTTTCGGTTAGAATATAATCCTGACAGTTTCTTTTTCAAATGGATATTATTCTTACATATGCTAAACTCTTATAATGTGTCTCCCTGTGGAGTATCTTAAACTAATTGTACTCAGAAATACAGTTGGGGGATTTTATTACAATGGTTACTAAGTGAAGGAAATCAACACTGGGGGAATGGGGTGGCATTGCAGTGTACCTGCTCCTCTCATGAATTTTTCCCGGTGAGCTAAGAAATGACTTGCGCTTTCAGGCATTTGCCCTCGAGATGGGTGAGATGCAGCAGTGTGTTTAATTGCAGTATGTGCAATACTGCATTTTGCAGTTAGATGTGTTTTAATGAGGGGGACACTGCATATTCATTAAATCTAAATGGTACATGGAGCCAAACTTTGCGTCATTTCGCTTGAACTTGAGTGGAAGAAAATAAACAAGAGTCACATATTAAAAAGCAGTACAAGGAACTTTGATTGCTTTTAAGAGGTTTGAAGACTTTGTAAACATTACCGTCGGTTAACATTGCTTATGGCCGTGCACATTAGTATATGCCTTGATGATAACGTCATTTTACTCTTGAAGTTTGTGATTCTTACTATTTCCCCATCTATGTTTTTACTAGAAGAGAGATACTGAAAATGAACACCACTATTCTTATTCCCCTAACCCCTTCCATTCCTCCAGGAAAAGAGATGAAACTGATTAATTTAAAAATAGAAACCATTTTGTGTTATCAAAACCACATTTATATGGTGGTTTAAGATAGTTTCAGAGAGTGCACCTCTGAGTCTCACTGTAACCTTTTCTGTCATTGAAAGGTGCTAATTGATCTTAGGGCACTGACATAATAGTATAGCTTGATATTTGAAACCTTTCAGCATCGGTCTGGCCCTTTTCTTACCCTGAGATTTCAGTGCATGGCTGATCAAGACACCATACTAAAATATCAGAAATTCTCACTTTTTTCCATTTAATACAGCATGTTCGTATTTTTAAAGCTTTTATTTATATACCATAAGTAAATTTGTCTCAATGTACTTTTGGACCATGGAAGAAAGACCTATCTGTATTATCGTATTAGGAATTTTTAAATATTTTTTTTCCACAGGTAGTTCTTTTCAGGTTGAAAATTTTAAGCAAAGTCTGATTGCTATTACCACATTTTTCAAAGTGAAGTTGCATTAAACCAATACAGAATGGCCATCTTGAAATTTTATATCTAACAGTATATTTTCTTAAGTATATATTTATATCTTAAAGTATATTTTTAATTACAAATTGTCAGTTTAGTCTTTGGATACTTGCAATTTTGCTGTCTAAGTCATCATCATTGTTATCATTAATCATTATCACCATCATAACATCATAGCTAACATTTACTGAGGGTTCATTTTATGTAAAACACTGTTTTAAGTATTTATGTGGATTAGCTAATTTTAATCTTCCCATGTATGCCATAAATTAGCTACTTTTATTATTCCCATTTTACAGATGGGGAAGCTGAGACTCAGTCATGGAGCAGGGTGGAGCCAGGATCCTAACTTCGCAGTCTGACCCCAGTACCCTTGTCCTTAAACATTGTGCGAGGCAGTTGCTCCAGCCAGTCATATATGAAACCTTTTTAGGTAGTACCTGCACATTTTATTTTTATATTACTAGTTATACAAGGATAACTAGATATTAGAAATATATGTTCTATTTTATATTAAACCTGTAATTTCATGGATAATATTGTTTAAGGAAAGACCAAAAAAAGTATTGAAGTAAAAAAATTTTTTTTGAAGTGCGTAAGGAAACATTAAATAACAGTGAACAAATGCTTGGCCCCAATAGCCAAAATCATGAAGGTTGGGTAGGAAGTGACTGAATTTGGGGAAACACTGTTACTCTGTAATGCTTCTTAATTATCAAGAACTTATGACCAGATCTTTTTAATATTTAACTTACGTGTAGAATTTTCCTTTGCTTTTCAAATCTATCCATTGGTTAGATATTATCAATTTTATAGTGTTTTTGTTTTTGTTGTTTTAAGCCTGAATGCTGGTTACGAATCTCAAATCTACACATTTATGTGACCCAGCTAATAAGGAGTGAGGAGTTAAAGAGTGCATAATGGATTCTGGAGGCAGGTTTAAATTATAATGGGACCACCCATATTTTGGAAATACTTTCAACCTATATGGTATCATACTTTGCAATTTTAAGGTTTTCTCTAGGTGAACACTTTTGTTTTGCTGTTAATAACCTGTTTTAAAACTTTAAAGTACTTTTCCACTAAAGCAGTGGTTTTCATTTTTTATTTATTTATGGATGCAGCCACAGACCCCTTTATTCAAATGAAAGTTGACAATATGCCCAGTAGAGAAATGTGCCACTGCTCTGGGTGAAGCAGGACGTGGGTGGCCTGAGAATGATTCACCAACACTGCCCTCTCACCGTGGCAGCCTCTGGAATTCTCTGTAAGCATCTTCCAGTGTATGGAAGTTGCTGCAAAAAAGAACCAGTCTTCTGACAAAAGGGAGTCAACTCACAGTACCCGCTGTAGTATGTTAGTGTGTCATCATTAAAAAACAAACTCTCAAAGACCATAAAGTATCTCCTGGTGCGACACATAGGCAAAAGGTGTGTCTGCTCACCCTCGTACAACTTGAATATTCTTATTAGCCGGTCTTTAACTTTACTTCGGTTTAACACTGAGAAAATTAAAACTGGTCAAAATGTTCCCCACGTATAGTTACAAGTGCGAATGAGGCACATAGAACTTGTACCTGCAAAGGTTTGCCTTATTAGAGCATCTTTCCTGCTTTAAAGACTTTGAGAAGAAACACCAGCACTGGCCTCACTTGACATGATTTTAGATTTTCGTGTGAATTATTGCTACTGTTTCTGTTATTCTTTCCTACTTTCTTTTTAAAACAAAAGGGATGTTTCTTGTGTAAAGCTTCAATTAAATCATAAGAATTTACATTCATATGCCACTGACTTTAATTCTACTTACAAAAGCAATAGCACTAAGTTTGAAATTCTATCCTCAATCAAGTTGGTGCACCACATACCGGGAGGGCTTATTCTCCACAAGGTCATATACACAATTCATAGACCTCTGCATATACCCAACGGTGTGATCTATTCTTTACGTTTCACCTCTGACTTTGAACTCCCTAATGTTAAAGGATTTGAAAAGACCTGAATGTTCTGATTAAGAGATTGAATATTTCTAACTTAATGTGTCCAGTATGTTGAAAGTTGTAATGAGTCAGAGACTCAACAGAACTCTACATTAGCTAATTCTTTTCTCTTAAGCATTTGTATTTGAATGAAAATGTATATTCATGTATGGTTATGCCAAGTAATTCTAGCCAAATTTAATCGCGCTGTGGGTGAGTCACGTTCATATTTCCTTTTGTAGGTTTTTCAGTAATCTCAAACTGTGCTTCTAGTAGGTAACATAAGAATGCAAACCTCAATAGGTCTGTGGGGAGCAGCAATTCTACTGAAATTTTTTACATGAACTTTAGGTGATGAGATGATGCTGCTGTTTTATTTTTCTTAGTTGATCCATGAAAAATTTTAATTTAGATCCGTTTTGTCTCCTTAATTGCTGACTTTAGTTTTTAAAGGCTTCATTCATGAAACTACCTAGCAAGATTCTGTGTACTTGTTAAATACTTGTTAAATGCTTTTTCCTTATCAGCGTTGCTGAAGACATGCAAAAATTAGAGTGGGATGAATAGACTTTTTCCTACTCTGTATAATTTTGAAGACCTTGGAGCCTTTAGATTTATATACCATTCCCCAGGAACAGTTAGCACAGTGAATTAATCTTTGTGATCGAGGTCACAAGTTTAATCCTCAGGTAGTCAAATTAGCGTTAGGCGGACAGTTGTCCTATACACACTTGGTCATAGTATTGTCTTTGTCATAACAAGAATAGTTGTGATATCTTGATGCCTCTCTTGGGGGCCCATTTTGGACTGTGCTGGACTTTCTCTAAGACTCTCTCATCCCTAAGATATTCAACCACATTTGTTCATAATTTTTATCAGGTCCCTCTTGGACTTAAAATTCTTTTAAAAATTCCCTGTTGCCTATAGGACAAATTCCAAAATTCTCCACAGGGTCTGCAAGGCCCTTTGAGCTGAGAACGTTGCTCAGGTTGTCATTCTCCTCTCTCATTTGCCACGCACAAGAAATCCGTTTTTTAGCCATATGGAAAACTGCAGTTCTCAAATACACCTTGGTTGTTTCCACCTCATTTCTTTGTGCCTGGGATTCTTTCTGTCTCAAAGACATCCCCCCACCCCCTGCAACTTCCTTTTCTACTTCTTTTTCAGTACTTAGGATGCAAAATGTCACCATCTCTGGTCAGTTTCTCTGACCCTGAGAGGATGAGTTAGACATTCCTTTCTCTTTACTCCCCAAACACCCGGTTTCTACCTTTAGGGTAGCACTTGCTACGTTGAAATGTAATAGGTTACGTTAGTGTAAATCCTATTCAAAACTGAGAATTTACTGGAAGGATTAGCTGTATTTGTTGTTTCTGCATCTCCAGTGCACAGTGCACTGCTCGACAAATAGTTAAGTAGGGGCCACTAGATTCCCATTGAGTGAATGCGTGAAGGGATGGAGGACACGAGAGCAGTGGCTGTGACCCTGCACATCCCCTGCCTTGAGATTGGGAACAGTGGGAAGAACTGTGACCAAGACCCTCAAAAACAAAACAACTTCAGGGAATTTTGGCATTGACTCAGTAGAGTTGCAGCTCTGAATCCTGGCCCACGTTTATATGGATGTGTGTGTGTGAATGTAGGAATGTAGGAATGTGTTTATTTCCCACCATTGGGAAGTCAGTAATCTAGTGGATAAGCCAAGGATCCTGAAAGTCTCTAGAGATACAGGAATTTCATAGCCCTTGAAATCTGAGGGACCCAATTCTTTTTATAGCGTAGTGGTTAAGTACAAAGAATATGGAACCGAGCTGCTTGGGTTCAGACTGTAGCTCTGACACTGAAGACTTGTAATGTCAGGCACGTTTCTTAAACTAATTTTGCTTCAGTTTTCTGATGCGTATACCTCATGGGGTTCTGATGAGAATTCAATGACAAAATATATGTAAATATATTTACATATATATGTAAAATATATGTAAAGCATTTAGAATAGTGCTCAGTATGAGTATTAGTTATGACTATGATCATATACCATTCGTTAGATTACCCAGAATGTTCCAGAGGTTTGTTTAGAGCTGAAAGTCCTTTCTGGGGCCAGAGATTGGAGACTACAGGTTGAGTTCCCAATGGTCCAAGTACAAATTTGGTACTCTGAGTCATCTTGGCAAATGCGAGGCTGTATTTGGAGCTCTAAGAGAAGACATAGGTGCTCAAAAGTCAGCTTTGGTCATTTACGTTGCGTAGTATTTCTTTTATCAAATATTTCCACATTCAGTGATCTAAAATTTTTAGGACTTTAATCTATGTGGTTCCTCATCTACCCCAAGCAATTGTAAGCACATTCTATAATAGTAGTCTTACTTTATAGCCAATATTTAAGTTTCCTCAGATGCTTTTTTTCAGGCCGAAGGTACTAATTCTGAGAATTTGTATAATTTTCAATTGTCAATGGGCTTGATGAACTCAACATAAACTTTTAAAAAGGTAACTTTAAATGTTGCTATGATTCTAACCTTTGTAAAGACAATAGGAGGTTTTTAGCACCTCTATTTCTAAAATTTATTACTTGATCCCTGGATTCAGAGAGAATGACTATTTGGCAGGATGGAGCTGAGGGAAAGAGGGAAGTTAAAATGTTAATTGTCCAGGTTTGGTTTTTAGTGCTTACTTAGAACTGCTGCCAGGTGCATCTATATTAACAAATATGATAATATTGATGTTGTACCTAACCCCTCAGTATATTTAGACAGGGTTTTTCAGGCTCTGGTTATTGATGTGTTGGGCTGGATAATTTATTCAGGGGGTGCTGTCCTGTGCATTGTAGGGTGCTTAGTAGCATCCCTGGCCTCTGCCCACTAGATGCCGGTAGCCCTCCCTCACCCGAGTAACGACAGTGTCGCCAGACATTGTCAGGTGTTCTCTGAAAGCAAAATTGCCCTCTGCTGAGAACCCATAACCTAAGCAGATCTCAAAATTGCTTGATATAGTCGAAAGATTCCCAGAGCTCTTCATGAGAGGATTGTTCTATTTGCAGTCAAGTGTGGAGAATCCTAGTACTTTCCTACCAAGTTTAAACACGAAGTCAAACAGTTCTCATTAGTCTGTGTTGATAGACAAACTTTACACAGAGAGAATTTACAGGTAAGCCTTACACAGATTGACCATCTTCAGCATACTTTCCTCTTCTGGAAATAATCTCTGAGTGGGGGGAGCAGAATACCTGGGAGAGTAGGTAGGAAGTCAATATTTACTTGAATCACCTGTGTGTCTATTCTTCCTGTTATTTGTTAGTAGATACCTTTGATTCGTTTTTTAATAATGACAATTGCCCTTTCATTTCCATAGATAAGTATTAAGCAATAAGAAACTTTTACTTTATTTAGTCAGTAGTGTCAGAAAGGGTAACGTTACCTATAATCACAACTGCTGAAGATTAAAATACTTAATGAATTTAATCATTTGTTCATTTGTAATGAGAAATTTTCAAACAAAGTGTGCCTTAGCTTTCAGTTGGTACCACAAGTTTAGGATCTTGATTTTAATAACGTGTACAGCCCGAAGAAAGTAAAAATGAAAATATTGCATGTAAAAACACTCTTTTGGTGAATTACAAATCCAAACTTTTATATTCTAATTCTATAGGCTTAATGCTGATAGATACATTTTATCTATGAATTGATACACAGTTGACTTTAAGTAAATGTGAAGTCTGATTACCACCCCTTCCCAGTTCAGGTGTATATGAAAAATGTTTCAAAAATTATTAGGAAATAACAAAACTGGAACATATAATGTTAACATAAAGGGCAAGAGGATAACTTTGCCCACATCAGTTTTGGATTGAATGTGAAAACTATTTTGAAATATGAAACATTAATATTATAAATATAAGATTAGAGTAGTATTAGGAATTTTAAGCAGTAGATAATTTTATCTTATTAGGAATTACTAAGATACTTGAAATGCCACACATATGTACTAATTTAGTAGTTTTACTTTAATTGTATTAGGTGGGTAATTATGTTACCTGGAAGCAGTCAGACCTAGGGATTTCACATCATTCACTAATTGATGCTTAGGTAGGCAGGGGAGAGTACTTGAAAACTCACACACACACATACACACACACTCTCATATTTCCTTTGATTTATGCTTTAATTTTGAAATGTGTTCTTGGGGGCAAAGGGACTGCAAATATAGCATACTGTATGTGACCAAAATGTTTTTCTCTTCTCTAAGAAGAGAGGGACCCAGCACAGCTACTTGTTAGCGGAGAGATGAAGTGGGTGCTGGGCAACCCAGAGACAGGTGAGGGCCATTCCAGAGGAGTTGAGGGGGGAGGATTTAAGGAAGGGGCTTAAATCCGGAGTTTTTAGACAGTGGAGGAGAGTTCTGCTCTGTGCGTTGACAGGAAGTCCATAGAAGGCACGGCAAACCTCAGGTCCATCCAGGCACTTTATGCCAGACATTGAACAGGAAGCCTGGTAGCCCTACGTTACTGGAGAACAGCCAAAACACCAGAAGTTCTGTTTTTCTAAATGAGCACTTCCTGGGTTCATAAATCAGGTAACCCTCTTGAGTATTCAAGTCACATATCTACTTTCTCAGGTTGATTCTTTGTACAGTGGCTCCTAACGTGGTGAGACTTACTTATTTTTATGAATGCTTTATTTCTTATAATATGATCAGGCACTTCTTTTTCTCTCCCTGGGATACTCTCAGCACCCCCATCCGCCACTGCCCCAGCTCCCTTAACCTACTTGCCTGGCACTCTCTTGCTGCCCACCTGGCCAAAATATCTACTCATCTTTCAAGGCTTAGCTCGAATGTCACCTCCTCTGGGAAGCCTTCCCTAAGTCTCAGGCAGAATTAATTCTTTTCTCTCTGTAATACCATAGCACTTTAGTTGGGCTATTAATATAACAACATATTGTTCTGGGGCTAATTATATGTGAGTCTGTCTGTGAGATCATATCTTCTCCCCTCTGTAACCTCAACGCCTGGGCATATTGATAGAAATTAAGTAACTGCATGTGCTATTCAATTTTCAAAGCACATAGGTCTAAAACCAGAAATCTACAAAGAGAGAATCCTGTTTACACTTTGGAAAACTGATTGTCTTTTCCTTATGGTTGTAGAAGCCAGTTTATTGGTTATTTTCTACTCTAACTTATTTAAAGCTTCATTTGTACCAAAGTATTACTGATTTTCTAGTGGAAGAAAAGATATGTCCAGCATAAACTGATATTTTCAATAAAGTGAAATTAAAAAGGACAGGTTTCTAGTTGAGGTTTATGGCCTTCATACTCCCAGTTTTCTCCAGAAACAAATTTTGGCCACTCTGGTTGCTTTCTGCTGAGATAAATTTCTTGTTATTTTGAAGAATTTTTAACCCTCGGAATTATGGATTTTATCTGAGAGGAAGCATGTTCTGTAATTGTGTCAGTTTCCAAATGTGGGGACCGAAAATTCCAGATGTATGTGTTAAAAGTATATGTGGCCTTTTGGTGAGAGAAATTACATCTTTTTTCAGGCACAATTGAGGAAGGAAAAATTTTTGTTTAGTTTCTAGTGGTTTGTTTTTAGGCATTTTCCACACAAAGATGAGCGAGACCCTTCAAAACCACTAACTTGCTTATTTAGGGGGAATAAAAAAAAATCCTTCCTACGTCCAAAAATAACATTAAATGAAGATTATTGTTTCCAATAGTTTCAGAATTTGTGGTTTTATCTCCTAGTGCGAGTCAGTTTTGAATGTGGTACAGTACATGATTGCTCTACATCTTGATGAAGCATATTTGCTCTATATTTTAATGGGTCACTTTATTTATCAGACAGTCAGATCAGAAGAGGAATCCAGCCTACCCCTTCCATTTTGCAGATGAAATACTGCATTAAGGGACATTAAGTCATTTACTCAAAACAAAGTGAGAAACAGAACCTCATGCTCGAGGGAGACACTCCGGTGCTCCCAACCCTACATCTTGTTGCATTCATTTATTTTGTTTGTTTGTGTCTGAGAAGGAGTCGCAAAAACTGGAATCACATAACCTTTGTGTGTGTCCAGGCTCTGCTACTCATCAGCTGTGTGACCTTGGGCAGGTATTTTCCTGAGGCTGCAAGCCATAGCTCCAGGATGTGCAAATGAGGAATAATGATAGTACCTGCTTCGTGGAGTTGTTGTAAGGGATAACTGAATTCATGCAGGAAAAGACATTTGTTTCAGTGCCTGGCCCACTGCACAGTCTCAGGATATATTTTTAATTGGTTTCTTTGAATAACTGCTGAGTTCTCATTCAATATGTTAAAAAGGAAATTCATGCAGCTATAGCAAGAGTTTTTTTTAAAAGATCAGTAATTTTTTTAAAACACAAGTAATTCACACTTGGTGTAACATATTAAAACAGATATGATAGGGGTTACCTTTGAGGGGAGCGACCAGCAGGGAGGAGGAGAGGCTTCTGGAATGCTGATCATGCCCTTTATCTTGGTTTGGTTGCCAGTGATATAGTGGGGAAATGCCAGTGAAATGGTGTTGATTTAATAAAAATTCATCAGCCATCAACTTTTGTGCATTTTACTGTGTGTATATTATACTTTATTAAAAAGTTTAAAAGATACAGATATATTTAAAGTAAAAAGTGAATTTCCCCACTTTATCTCCTCCACAAATCAGGGTAAATTATACAGGGGTGTGCCTCCTTTCAGACATTTTTTTTCTATGTATGTGTAAATGTCGGAACCATATGAGAATGTAGTTTATTTTCATTTTATATTTTTAATCCCAAATAGGATCAATTGATTTTCTTAAAACTTGCTTTTGATCTGCTGAATCTTGACTATTTTTGTTGTATCAGTACATAGAGTTTTGGGTACTTCTATTTAATGTATACATATGTTTCATAATTTTACTGTTCCCCTCTTGGTATATATTTAGGTTGCTTCCAGGTTTTTGCCATTTCAAAGAGTGTCGCAGTGATAATTTTTATATATCTCTTTGTATACCTGCCAAAAATTCCCACAGATAAAATTTTAGATGTAAAATTAATACGTGAATGTGTATGTGCATTTTGCATAGATGGTGCCAAAATATTAATAGTTTTCAAAAAGATTATAACACTTTGTATCTTTATGGTAGTGTTTGCATCTTCCTCACAAAGGCCAAGTGCAAAAGTTTCTGGTTAATGGAACCTTATAATTATTTACGCTCTTGTTAAGAAAAATGTTTATAGTAGTAAATTCCTTCAGACTCATACATTGGAATACTCCACTGATAAGGACAAATAATTCTATTAACCATATGTATAAAAAAGTCTATATTGTATACAGTTAGTTTCTCACTTAAGAATTATTACTACTCAGTTATAGGGATGAATATTATATTTATTCTTCCTAAACAAATTGGTAAGAAGAAATAAATCAGTGTATATCATATTCACTACATTTTTTTTCACTTAGCACCATAAAATATTTATCAGAATTTTCAGGAGAAATGGTCCTAACTCTCACAATTGATGAGAAATTATTATTATTCTACTAGGAGTCTACTATGTGCCTGGTACAGTTCTAAGTACCTTACCGATATTACTATGGCTTTTTAACATAAAGATGAAAGGTGTAGGTTATTAATAATAAATGACATTACTTCATTTTGAATGTGTTGATAAATATTACACATATCAAAATATCAACCATGTCGTATCAATTACTAATTTATAAATTTGTAAAATATTATAATCTTTTTAATGTGAAAAGTTAATGTATCAAAATCCAGAAAATTACTACTCCAGTCCTGGCTAAAGTAATATGATACGGTTTAAAATGAAGTGTATTGATCAGTTGGCTTTAACAGATTCTTATACGTAGAAAATTCTCCAGAATATTCAGTTCCCATAGTTTCTGCTTAAGATTTTGGTTAACTTTCAATGGTTATCTAGTGCCTTTAAAGAATAGTCCAACTGAAAATAGCTAACGTATTCCTCTGGCATTGGATAAATATGGCTATCAATTTTTGTGGGGTTTTTTTCCTGCAGAATTTCCTGTTATTCTAAGGGATTCAATAGGACTTATGCATATAAAACTGAAAATTATATTACTATGGGGAAACTGCTTTGTGCCTTTGAGAAGGAACTCTCTTGCTAACTTAAGTACTGTATGTGTGTAGAATAGCTAACATTTTCCTCCCAAGAAATTTCATGTATGCAGTTAAAACACTCTTAAATTGATTAAGGATTTGTTATATATTTCCAGAAGCACTCAAGAGTACTTTTATGGTTATAAGAGTAGAGTGCATTAGAATGCCAGAAACCAATGAATACGCTAGAGGCCTTCAAAACCGTGCCCGACATTCCTGACGTTACCATATAAACATGTGGAGTAGCCTGGAAAAACAAAACAACTCTCCTTCCCCCAACGTAGGTGAGGCCGATGATGATAACACTTCAACCGGCTTGAATATTAATTTGGTACTTTTTTTCTCTTAGAAGTAATTTTTTTATTACTTAGCAAATGGAATGGAGAGGTAATAAATATGACTGATATTTATTTCTCACATAAAGTATTATTTTACATCAGATTCGACCCGTTACCCTTATACTTTTTGGAAAGTGTATTATATAAACTACCATAGTATTTTGCCTATTAATCAGAAAAGCTAAAAAGCATTTTGTAAATGTTGAATCAAAACTCTCGCTGCTGTGAGGGAATTAGATTTCAAGCAATATACTCCTTTTATAGGGTGAGAAACTGAAGTATGGAGAAATTACAAGATTTTCCCAAAGCTGTACATTGAGTCATGGCAGACGTAGAAATCTACGATTCTGTTTGCCTGATTCAGTCTGAAATTTCACGAAACTAAAGTTATCCGTTCCCTGGCGTGTGCCTTAGGAGTGTTTCCTTATTTACTTATTTGCCTGTTCATTCATTCATTCATACATTTTAAAAGAATCAATGTTTTTGAAACATACAGTCTTGATTTGGGGACTATGAATAATATTTTAAATGTATATATCTTAGATATTTTCTTTAAAGAAATTAATTTTTTTTTTCACAATCATGAAAAAAAATTAAGGCATTAAAAAAGCAAGTTGGATTGTCTAGGTGTGGGCCATAGCGGTATCTGTTCAAGCGCTGGAACAAGAACTTGGCTGAAGCCATAGCTAGGTCTGGGGCAGAGAGTGGGGGCCGGGAAAAGCTACAGCACTCTTAGAGGGTAGGGGAGGCCTAGTGTCCACATCTCTACAGTTGACTGTCTTTCCATTTGGCTTAATCAAGGGGGGGGGGCAAATTATTCTGCTTCTCACTCTTTCATCTTTTTGGGTTTCAGTTCCTCACATTTTCAATTCTTATGTATTGTGTGATCTTTTTCTTACTAGTTAACCAGTATTTTTCTGAGCTTTCTTCACCCTCTTCATTTCTTTCCCCAAGCTCAAAGGATCATATGTAAAGCAAATAATATTTCTGCAAGTCAGACCTCACCTCTCTGTGATTGAACAGCTGGAGCCACAGGTAATTTCAAATGAGGAAAGTATCTAGCAGCTTCCCTGAGCACAGACACTCTACAATAGAGACCCCAGAAAATATAGTGATGCCACCTGCCCTCACCCCTTTCTCCGAGGTTTTTCGTTTGTTTGTTTTCTTGTTCTTTTCGTAGCCCCGAGACTTAGGAGTCAGACTTGGCTTCCGCTCACCAGCTCACCAGCTCTTCCCTTGGAAGAGTTCTTTCCCAGGAGGCTCTTCAGGCCCAAGAGCACTTGGACCCCTGGGAGCTGAACCCACAGATTCTATAAACAAGCCCAGGCACGTCCAAGTACTAGGCAAACCAAACCTTCCTGTAGCTTAAACATTAGTCTTCTTCTTTTCTTTAATTTTCTTGAAGAATAATTCAGTCTTCCACAAATAAGCAAACAAACAAAACCCTAGGATCTTTCTCAGAGAAGCATTCTTACTGCTTTGAAGATTTGTCATTAATTTTTATTTCAGCTAATTGGTTTTCCTTTACATTTTTGTCTGTATAAATGTGATACTTTGGTATACATTAATGTTGATCTATATTAATACAATGTCAATTTAAAATCGAGTGATTGAAAAGTAATGATGCACTACAACCTAGTTCATATCTACCTTCCATTCAATGCATTTCCTAGGCAATTATGCTTTTGTGGCTGACTGAATTTCCCAATAATTCCTGTTGGGAAACAGACTTTTTTTTTTTTTTTATTAAAGATGTGATCTCATTAACTAGTGGTACTGTACTTAACTTGAGGTAAAAAAGATTAAGGTGACATGAATGATAGCACTCTCCACTCCTAATATCTAACAGCCTGATATACATGTGAAGGTAGGATTCAGTTTGTGGCTCTGGTGGGCAGAGCGTAGAAGGTCTGAAAAGTAGATTTTTGAAGCTTCAAGTATTGTACCTACAGACTCATATAGTCAGACCCAAATAAACCACACCTACTTCTATGTTCCTCATGATCCTAGACAAAGAAATAGGACTCTCTGGATTCCATTTGTATCCATTCTCTCTCTCTCTCTCTCTCTCCCTTGTTTGCCCTCAAAGTCAAAACATACAGCACGGAAGCACAACATTGAATTGATCCAAAACACCAACTTTATCTGAGATATTATTTTCTGGACTCTTACAACTTTAACCCTTAGAAAGGTCTGTGGATTTATAGAAGTTGTAATGGCAGTTTTTGTAAAGGTGACCCTGCTTTGAATGCAGTTACAAAGTCAGTAGAATGATTTTTATACTCCAATGCTATAGGGACATTTATAGGGAAGAAGGTATTCAAACTTTCCTGGATTCCTCAATTAAAAATCTGGACCAATAAAATTCTCCTCAAATGTCTCAAAGTTTAAGAAGGCAAACAGCATCATATGTGATTAAATCCTTAACTGATATTTACTGTAGACAAAATTCAAATCAATAACTTGGCTTTAAATAAATCAAATTTATTGTTATATTATGCATCTCTCATGTTTACTTTGTTATGTATTGGGACGCCTCCCTTGCATAATAAAAAAAAAATGAGTTTCAGGTGTCAGACCGTGATTCCTAAGAAATTGATGTTATGGAAAAGTTGAGAGCAAAGATATATTTGTGGTTATTTTAAAAATTGTTTTTGTTGTCATTATTTTCATTTATGGGGGTGAGTACTTCCAGAAGTTTATCTTCTAGTTAACAAATGATTCCTTTAGCTATATCTAGTTTCCTGTTTAATTCATTAAATTCATTTGTTTTTAAAAATTTCAGTGCATATATTTAAAAAAAGACATTTTTATGGTTCTTTTCCTAATTTGTGTATTTATTTTTTTCCTGTGTGGTTCTTTTAATTTTTTTTGTTTCCATTTCTTCTGTTTAATTGTTTTAAGCATACTAATGTAGTTGTTTTTAGATTGTTCTATAATCTCAAATTCTTACATTTCTAATTTCCCTGTTGTTGTATCTATTCTCTCTACTGTGTTTTGTTTCCTTATGTGGCTTATAAATTTTTGATAGATTTCTCTCAGAATCCTTTGTACCCTATGGAGCAATTTTGCATTTGCTTCTCCTGGAATCTAGGGATTTCAAGCCTCTAAGTCAGTTTTGATTTTAATTTTTTGGCTCAAGGTTTCCATACCACAGATGCAGTAAAAATTTTGAATTTACATTTGTGTAAGGCTGAGGTTTTGATTTACCTCAAGTAAATTATTTTCTTTTATTCTCTTCCCAAATGCTCCCCATTTAAGCAGCTTCCTTGCTGAGTGTGATGATAGATTGAGTTTTTCTAGTCCCCCTCCACTAAATGTGACATACTTTTCAGATCCCTTCCTATCTGGATTGCCTCTTGCTTTTGCTTCCTGCCCATCCCCATAAATGAAGATAATGACAACAAAAACAATAACAGCACAAACAAAAATATCTTTTCCTCTCGACTTTTCCATATCACCAATTTCTAACAAACTAGGGTGTGGCATTTGAAAGTAATGTTTGCCTTCTCAGGTGTATTCATATATTTTCTGTCCTGTTGATTTCCCTCTCATACTAGTCCTCATATCCACCTCTGCTCCAGGCTTCTTTCAGTCACCACATCAGTGTAGATTCTCTTGACTTCTCACCTAGAGCATCACAACAACCGTCATTTACTGTTCATCTTGTTTTTCAGAACTCTGAAAAAGATGTGTTGCTGCAGTGATATCACATATGCCATCCTTTATTTGGTTTTAAGGCTATCAAAATATAGTTACAACCAATTATCTTTATTCTCTAATATTTTGTACTTTACTCCAGCTTTTGCCAATTGAAAACTTCTTAGCATCCCGTTAACACTGAAGGCTCTTTCCTTTGTGTTCCCTTCTTTCAAGTATCCATCTATAATTCTGTTGTTGATCATACCAGCCTCTCAACACTAAAGGAACCAATCACATCTTCGATGTTATACAGAATGGCAAACTAAAAAGTGGCAAATGGTAATGAGTTAATCAAGGTGTTATTCATTTTTATAAACTTAGTTGAGTTCAGAGAATTGATAAAAGACTGGTGACTTTTGGCTCCTATCTAAATATAGGTGATTAATGCAGCTCCTGGGAATCACTGATTAGTATAATATTTGCGGTTGAGCAGAGTTGAAAATAATCAGTTATTATTAAAATTAAAAATAATTTCTTTGTGCAAGAAATTGGATAGGTAATACTTTCTGGTACAGCAAAGAATGTTAAAATGTTTTACTTCAGTATATGAAGAGCAAAATATAAAAGCAGAGATTTTTGTCCCACTTTTGTTAGTAATCAAAATGGTTTATATTTTTGAAATACATTATTTCATTTAATCCTAACAAAATATATATGCAAGTATTATTATCTCTATTTTATGAATGAAGAGAATGAGAGAGATATTAACTTTTCCAAGGCCAGCCTGTTCTCCAGTGGTGAAGCAAGGGTTCACATGCAGATCTGTTTCATTCCAGTCCTTACTTGGAATCATTAAATTTACATTCCCTCTAGCAAAGCTATCTTTTACATCTCTAGGGTTTCAAGAGTTGAATACTAAACTTGGGAGATCTATTCTTAAATTCTTGTAAAGTGCAACACATTTTGCTCAGGAGGGACATAAAGTCATCAGATGTGTGTTAAGCAATATATACAGTCATATATTCTTCATTTAAAAAAAAAAACTTCCTATGTTACATGAAAGAAATTTATGGCTAAGAAAAAGGCAGACTCCTTCTGAGAAAGGGCTCAAATACTTTGTCTTCTGCTGGGCTACGGGAGAGCCAGCTAGAAGAACCCATTGCGGTGTATACAAAGTGCTCAGCAGAATAATTTCAAAGTGTTGGTGGTTGGGAAGAGCCACAGGAGCTAAGGGAAGGTGGTCTGCAGAGTCTGACTGAGTATCTGTAGGGGAAACAAAGTTGCTCAGGCTCAGAATTCTTTCATATGTCTCCCTGGGACAGTTTATTCATAACTACTTCTGTGTTTTCTAAGCTCGCTAGCCAACCATCCACAATTAGCAAACAGAAACAAAACAGAAAACCTTGGTTGGACCTGCTCGTCAAAAATTGAGTGGTCATAATTTATAATTATAGGAAAATTTTTGCGATCAAATGACCAAGTGACCCAAATGATTCTCATGAAATTGAGCTTGTTACACATTTTTAGCATGAGAAATATTAACCCCATTATTATCAAGCATTTAGTGTTAAATGGACCATTTTGCAAAATCCATGCTCTGTCTTTATAAACAATTCAAAAATAACTCAGCATCTGGTTTGTAGCTTGGCTCCAGTTAAGGAGCTTGAAGTCAGGAAAGGTTCTCATTACTGTTCACCCAGATCTGTTTCTTGGACACCTTGGCCATTTTGCTTTTCTACAGGCAGGGATGAGAGTCATGTGAGTGATCCAAGAATGTGCATCTCCACCTCTCTGAACAGTTGGCCATAGAATTGGAGCTAGGTGTTCTTTGTGCCATTGGCTTCCCTTTCTGGCATGCTGCCCGAGTGGTTGGAGCCAGCCAGTGCCTGACCCAGCTTCACAGATCCAGTAATAAAATGTGGAGGGCAGCGTAGGTAACTAGGTACACAGGAGCTGTAAAACAATGCCCTTCTGGACAGTGGGTCACAGCTATAATTTCTCAATAATGTTATAGGACTGTAAGTTGTTAGACTTCCTATTCAATTACAATATAAAGAAGAGAATTTAATTGAAGACTCTGAGGATAGCTCATGAAATCCAAGGAAGAATTGGACAACCAAGCATCAGGAAGAGCAGAGAAACAGTGAGACTTCAGAAATAGCAAGATCCAGGTACTTCAATTTTTCCAGGACTTTTTTGCCTGCCATCCTTATTTTACTCCTCTTTTTTGTTTTTTTTGTTTTTTTGAGACAGAGTCTCACTCTGTTGCCCTGGGTAGAGTACAGTGGTGTGGCGTCATAGCTCACTGAAATCTCAAACTCTTGGGCTCATGTGATTCTCCTGCCACAGCCTCCTGAGTAGCTGGGACTACAGGTGCACACCACTGCACCTGGCTAATTTTTCTATTTTTACTGGGTACGGGGTCTCGTTCTTGCTCAGGCTGGTCTCAAACTCCTGAGCTCAAGCCATCCTCCTACCTTGGCCTCCCAGAGTGCTAGGATTACAGGCGTGAGCCGTCGTGCCCAACCTGTTCCTCTTTCTTGGTCCTTTCCCTTCTGTCTCTCCCTATAGAACATGGCTGTAAGGAGCTCCCAAATTTTATATCCTAGAGATTTTGCCACTGATGGAGAACTAGCCTGATATTTTCCCAGGCTCGTATCTTAAGCAAGATGAATCATTAAATACAAGTAATTGGGCGTATGGGAGAAGACCTGGGGAACCTACCTAACAGGTTAGCTGAATGTGGGTCCATGGAATAGATACATATTGTGTATATATATAGTATACCTCTTATGCAAGAAACCTTAATTTCCTCCCTTTTTTTTTTTTTTTTTACAAAATATGCTTTTGAAAATTTACTTCCAGTTTGAAAATCTGAAAGCAAACAATAGATTAACTGTTCTGAATGTTAGAATATAATGTAGTGGCACCCTGTCATGGTCCAGGCATCTCTGCACAGGTACAAAGATTCTTGAGAGTCCCACCTAGGTTAAAACAGGGCTGTGTCAGGGATCGTGGGTGGGACTATCCAGGCGTCTATTTCCTTATCCCAGGGTCTGCACACGGGCTGGACCAAAAGTTTGGGCAGCTGCAAGTTTTTAATCTTTTCCTAAGGGTACAGTGGGCATTCTGAACATGGGTGGGGGAATGTAGTCTCCTCCTCCCCTCTTTTCTGTTTCTTTTCAGTGCAGCAAGAGGCAAGTGTAGCCCTCGGCTGTGCTTGCACCCCCATGGGAGACTCATGGTATAGGTCCCAGCCTTTGGCTGCAGGACAATATGAAGCTAGTGCTAGGTTGAGGGAATGGCAAGGACAATGGAACAGGGCTAGGGGAGGATGAAAGGGGACCTGTCCCTCAGAACTCCCACCTGTAACAGTAGCCCCAGGGAGCAAAAGCATGAGACCCCTGGTGACCCTTCAAGGGACCTTTTGGCAGAGGTGTACTTCTGCTAGGCACTGCCAGGACTGCAAGTAGGACTGATTAAAGAATTTCTGATTTCTCCTAAGGATGGGGTAAAGCTCTGAATTGTTTTGAGAGAGTACAATCAGGTCTGTATTTTAGAACTGTCACTCTGGCTATACTGTGAAACATGGTGTCCATGGAGCAGGAATGGAGGGAAGAAACCAGTAAGTGGCTGTCGCTCCGGCTCAGGCAAGGGACGATGACGCTGAACTCCTGCAGTGGCAATGAGGAGAGAAAGGAAGGAGGGGTTTAAGCGGACTCTGGGAGGTACTGATAGCACTTGGTAAAGTATTGAATATAGAGAGCGAGTGGGCAGGGCATCGGTGACAAAGCCCGGGTGTCTGGCTTGATGACGGCGGAAGGCTGTGCTGTTGTGTACATAACGCAGAGGTGTGGAATCCCCCGTGCAGCTTCCGCCCCATCCCACGCCAGCCCTGGCAGAGATGAGATCTCTCCCCTTCACATTCACATTTCTTCAGCTGGGGTACAGCATGTCTGCATGATCTCGTTTTTATTGAAGGTTGATGAGAAAGACGGAGGGTTAGGTCTACATCACAGAATCTCTACAAACTTCTCAAACCTCCTTCAACATCTCATTCCTTAAGGCTCAGGGGTCCTTGCTGTGTCTCCTACCTGGACCACGCTGCGGTGTTCCATTTCTTAGAACTCTCTTAAAATTTTATATATAAATCTGATACTACAGATTTCAATTAGAAGAAATGTTGAATTTTTTATTCTAATTTTCTAAGACATAAGAGTTTATAAGAGCTTAAAGAAAAGGATGTAATGAAATTGTCTATATATCGAAAACTTAACTGCAAAAGAAATAATCTAATATGTAATGAGCGAGGTTTCTGTTGTTCTTGTTGGAAATCCACCTTTTCTGGAGGAACGGCCTTGAGATAGAGCCGGGAACTAGATTATTGCCTCATAAAACAGCATGAGGTTACTGTTATTCCTTAATTTTATATCTTTATTATGAGGTAATACTTCTCTTACTTGATTTGAAGAGTGTTCTTGTCCTTTTCTCATATATTTGTGAAAACTAAATGTTAAAGGATTTAGCATAACAACCATTGGTAAATTATGATGTAAAATAATACTGTGTTTGCAATTAGCCTAGGTAGTTTTACTTGGTTCTATAATATAAAATCACTAGGCTCATAATATTTTAGTACCTTAGCGTGTTTGGCAAAGAAAGAAATTCGTGTTACCATAAAAAGTCAAGCTAAGTAACAATTAATCTAAATTTCAAGGAAATATAAAGCAAAGTATTATGTTGTAACATGGAACATTGATGCAAATAACTCTCCAACAGTTCATGAAATAGATTCTGAACTGGTTATTAAAGAAAGGCAAGTTTTGGCTTAATTCTCTTATGTTCCAATAGCTTTCCTGAAGTCTTAATTTCACTTGAGTTAGCAGCAGTGCCCTGAGATGGTGGTCCTTTTAGAAAATTGTCACTTCCTTCCTGATGATCAGTCTCCTTAATTTAATTTTATGTATCCTTTCTGGAAATATTACATGTATACCTTGATCACATCTTAAAAATAATTTCAGTGTGATAATTGTACACATGTGTTGTGGGTAGATTGTATCCCCTAAAAAATATGTTTAAATCCTAATCCCTGTACCTGTGGAGGTGACCTTATTTGGAAACAGGGTCTTTGCAGGTGCAATCAAGTTAAGATGAGATTTTACTGGATTAAGATGGATGCTAATCCAGTGACTGGTGTACTTAAAAGAAGAGGAAAATTTGGACACAGAGACATACACACACACATAGACGAAGGCCACGTGAAGAGAACACCATGTGACGATGAAGGCAGAGATTGGAGTGAGGCACCTACAAGCCAAGGAATGCCAAGGATTGCCGGCATCCACCAGAGGCCAGGAAGAGAGAAAGGAGGATTCTCTAGAGGGAGCGTAGACCTTCAACACCTTGATTTAGGATTTCTAGCCTCCAGAACTGCGAGAACAAATTTCTGTTGTTCTAAGCCACCTACTTTGTGGTACTTTTTTATGGGAGTCTTAGGAAACTAACGCAACACGCTATGTTGTAAATAAACAATAGTTTTGATTGGTATCAATAATAATTTTCAGTATATTTTATTGTTAGGTCAGGTGAGCAAGAAATTACCTGGTAGACTCATTCTCAATATTGAATTTTCTGAAAAGTTAAAATAGTCCAGTTTAGCAATAATGCTTCTCTAAAAATTTCTATTTTTATTATCCTAAATCAAAGTGAAAATTAAGGTGGAGCCAATTATGTACCTGAAAAATGTGGGACAAAACTGATTTTTCCTAAAATAGCCATATATTTGAGACAGAATTTTCAAAACTTAAATTATCTAGCTGTTTATTCCACTTTTTTTCATTTACATCATAAGATACACTATGTACATTTTCATCTGTCATTAATTATCTGCTTTATTTAATCAGTATTTATTAAACACTTAAAATGTAGTAGACACTGAGCTAGGTCCTGTAGATAACTTTAGTAAATAATACAAAAATTGCCTTCCCTCAAAGAGATTACTGTGGCTTTGAAATTTATTCCATAGAAGTGGTGACAGAGGCTGCTTGGAGTAAGAATCTACTCAGAAAATCCATTTTCAGTATGTGCTGTAGCTTTATCTGTTGCTACAGATAAAGTGTAAAACCATTTTAGCATCATTTGGTTTTACTTACTCTGTGCTCCTGTATTATAGTGGAAAAAAATAAAATTTTACTTATTGCACAGATAACAAAATGAATAATAATGGAGGTATATGAAAATAAAAATATAATTCTTTACCAAATTATTTGTATTTTTAATGTTTTCTACTAATCAGTATCCAAATGCATGCTTAGTTGTACAATAGTGTTAGCATAGCTAAAATTTTATGTTCTGATTTTTTCGCTTAATATAGAATCAATAGTTTTCACTTTTCCATGTTGTTTTTATAATTACTCTTTTGATCATTAAATTATTAATATGTTAAATTGATTGATCGTAATTGGTTTAATCAATCCACCACAAAGATGAAGCTGTTTCTAGTTTTTATTATCATGCATAAAACCCTGTGGCTTTTGAGGGAAAGTTTATTCCTTAGGAAAGTCAATACCAGATAAAAGAGTTTAAACATATTTATTTATAGCTTTTAAAATGCAGTGACAGATTACTTTCTAAAAGTATTAGAAAACTTGACATTGTTACTAGCAAATGACTGAGGACACCATTTTCACTGTATTCTTTCTGACATTGGGTATTATCAATATTTAAATATTGATAATATTTAAATTGAATATGTATACAACAATCCAAAATATATAATTATTGCTTGAATTTACATATGGCAGTAACTGTGAGAGTACTTTTTCATATATTTATTTATTATTTACACTTTCTTATAATGAATTGTGTTCTGTTCTTACCTAATCATTTAATGGGCCCTTAAACTTTTCCTAACCAATTTCTATGTTTTCAATACATATAGTCATATTTATAAAAATACTGAAGATATTTTCCATAATCTGTTGTATCCTTTTACTTTTTGAGCTTTTTTTCTATATTCAGAAATGCAGAGGTTTTGTTTTGCAGTTTTATGTAGCTGAATCAGTTGTCCCTTCCCTTTGTAATCTGGTACAGTATTTTTACCATTTATTTTATCCATTTATCTATTAGAATAAGAACAAACATCAGGCTGGGCTTGGTGGCTCACGCCTGTAATCCCAGTACTTTGGGAGCCTGAGGAGGGAGGATCGCTTAATCCCAGGAGTTTGAGGTTGCAGTGAGCTACAATGAAGCCACTGCACTCCAGCCTCGATGACAGAATGAGACCTTGTCTCAAAAAAAAAAAAAGGAACATCAGATTCTTCCTTCCTTCTTCCCTTTAAGAGAGCACTTGGCTCATTTGTTATCCAGGTAGTGAGGAGGGGCCATAAAGGAGGCCGTCAGCCGTGATTTACATGAGGCGGGCCGGTGTGGAGTCTTAGGCAGGTCAGCGTAGGTTGGACTAGTGGCCAGCACTTACTGTGGTGTGCATTGTATCCAAGGTGAACCTGAGCCAGAGTGGTGCTGGTTGCCAGGCCTGCGAGCAGTACACAGGACCAGGGATCAGTGGTCTGCTAGGAAAGGAGGAGCAAGCAAGGGATCACCATGAATCAGGACCAGGGTGAGAGCCCTAGATTTGGGGAGGAACCGGTCCACCAGGAGGAGAAGAGGGAGAGTGGGAGGAGGAAGATGGACATATGAACTGATTGGCAAAAGCTGGACTTTTTCTGGTTGCCATGTCTCAGCCCCCACCCCCCTCTTGTCCCAACACAAAAACAACAACTTCATGTCTAGAACTCCCTGCCCACTTATCTTGCTTAATCCAAATGTGCACTGTGACAGCTTTCAGTATGCTTAATAACCTACCCTATATTCAAGACCCACCCCACCCCATTCCATATGCGCTTTAGAATTGTACTTTTCTTCAAAATGACACTTTTCTAGTTCTGGAGTATTTTTAATCAGTATCTCACTGAGACTGTCACATGACGTACATACAAGTTACCATTACCATTTTCTGACTTTTAGTTCTTAAGATTGAAAAAAACACCTTTGATCTGTGTCTCAATGTTTGCATATGCTTAAAACATTTTATAATTTACATTTTAAATTTCTCTTGTATTATAATTTTTAAAACATCTTATATTCTAATAAAGAAAGTAACAAGTTTATTGTAGAAAATACTGCAAAGTGTAAAAGAAAAGAAATTCAGACCACGTCTACCTGGTTGTAGTAGGGAATATGTGAATGTATATATGTAAAACTGAGCAAAGCGCTTGCATTATTGAATATTCAATAAACTGAATTGGTAATCAATTGTTTCTACAGATTGGAATTGTTTCTACAGATTTTCCACTTAAAATTATATTTTCAGAAACATTTGATGTCACTAAATATTCCTTGAAATGTGACTTTAATTATTTATATCTATATCTGTGCCTATGATATAAACACCCTTTTAATCTAAATCTTTTTCATTTTACATATTCTTTTCTTTTTTTCTTTTTTTACAATTAGAATTTGAAGGACTAGAAATGTATCACTGCAATTTTAAATTGCATTTCATTTACTTGCAAGTTTGAACATTTTTTGTGGTGATTGATCATATTTCTATAGTGTGTGTATGCCTTTCTATTTGAATTGTAAGAGCTCTTTATGTGTTAAGGATATTAGCCCATTGTGTTTGATATTTGTGCAGGTATTTTTTCTAAATTTTCATTTACCTTTTAATTTTGATTGTGTGTGTGTGTGTGTGTGTGTGTGTGTGAGAGGGAGAATTCAGGATGTTTAGCCTTTTTGTGTTGTCTTCTATTGCTACTATTATAAAATCCCTCTCTATGTGGGAATTAAAAAATAATTGCCTATTTTTCTAAGAGTTTTTTTTTTAAACTTTAATTTGCCTGGAAAAATTTTTAATGTATGGAGTAAAGGTTAACTTTTTTTGAATTGTTAACCAATTATCTCACCATAGTTTATTGACCAATTGTCCTTCCCTTTATTTGTAATACCTTCTTTAACATAATAGTCTTATTTTTACTTTTTTAAAAGAATTGGTCATGTATTTTATAAAATTATATTCTTTAGAAGTGAAGAATGGTCATCTGATAGTTCAGATAAACTTTCCTGCAAGAGAAAACTATCATATTACAGTGCACACTGAATTTTCTGAAATTATTTTAAGTACTTTTGAAAGTGAATGTTTAATTCACTCTTAATTTTTAATCTATCAGTTGCTTAATGACAGAGCTCTCTCAGCAAAATAGTATACTAATTGTTTACTGCAGACTGTCTCCAAAGCTGTCTTCAGATATTTTTGTTTATTTGGAGGATTCCTAAGTAGCTGTTTACATATCTCAATGTTACCACAATACTATTTGCAAGATCATTAATTATATCAGATATGAGGACAATATTAATGAATTTTGTTCTTTAAAAAATACTCTGCAAATTGCCAACTACTCTGTTTTGGTAATTTTACAAATGAATAAAATATATAACATTCTTTTTCCATTTGTTTCCATCTTTTTGTTTTAGATAGTCATTTTTAATTGAAGAAAGCTGCTTCTACTGGGAGTGGCAGGAGAAGTGAGAAAACCACATGGAAGACTCCCAGGATTTAAATGAACAATCAGTAAGTCTTAATTCAGTCTCAGATTTGCTGAAAAAAATTGTAGTAATACTACTCAAAATCATACTTAAAAGGAATATATTGTAAGACATCAATTTTTTATTGAATATATTTGTTAGATGCTTTTTGAATTCTCTTTCAAGGCCATGAAATAGACCTTTGGAGATTTATGCTGTTTCTTCTTAATACTGATGTCACGTGTTGGTAACTGCCTTGATTCTCTGCTCAGAAAGCCAGTGGTAAAAAGACTAAAGTGCTGAAATCACACTACATATTTTAGACAGTCTAAACAATTTTATATACCTCCTTTATCATGTTTTATTTCAGATACTCTGGATGGTTTATATATTGTTGGGTATCAGAAGCATAAAAGGAGAAAGTATATTATTGGCATGCTTATTGCTCATTTCAAGGATGGAAAGAATCACAGTTCTCGAGGGCTTTTCTTATTTTGTTTGGTTCCTTGCAGGACCAAGAATGCACCAGAATAACAATCCTTGTAAGATTCTGATTTCCCAAAAGGAAGGGCTTTATATGTGTGGCCCTTCCTCCTAGCTCGTTAGTAGTGTCTTCATGACACTAAGTCGAGTGTGTGGAAATAGAGACAGTGGGAGGGCTTTCCGCACGTCCCCACACTACTGGAAACTGTCGCCCCGGCTCTTCTGCACACAGATAACTAGTGATGTCACGAGTAAGAAGATGTGTACGTGCCAAGAGTGTGTTCTGCAGACTGATGCTGTTCTTTATTAGCTTGTATGATCGTGACTTGATCTTGGGAGTCTAATGTCTCCATCTGTCAACTGAGGAAAAGATACTTGTGTATAATAATGTGGTTCAAGAAAAGGCTTATATGATGAGTTTAATTTCAAAATAATGAGGGATACATGTTCTGGTACCATTTGAAATTAATTTAATTTGTTTTCTAGTGAGTGTTGTATTAAAAAGAAATGGTATCTGTGTCTTTAATTTTGGTCGACATGACCATAATCTAATTTTATTACATAGTATAGTATTATTTATTTCACATGGCATCATTACCAGAAAAAAGGAACAAAAACTTACAGTGCTAAATAACTGTGCAATCTGTCAAATGGCAGAGATGTTATTCCTCAACAGATGTGTTACCTTTTTAGTAAAGTAGACAAAAATGGCAATTGGGAGGCAAGGGCCTTAAAACAATTTTTAAAAAATGTTGGTTATTGTATTTAAATATTCATAGCATGGACTCCAGCAAGACAGATGATAGCCATCATGACTGCTGTCTCTCTTACCCGTGCCGTTGTGTGTTCTTGAATCCCTCTGGAATCAGAGGTCTGTTACTGTGACCATGTACCTGAATGGTCAACAGTGAATGATGACATCATTTTAGCAGTGATGCTTCATGGAAGAAGTACTGTTGACCGTCATTTTGTTCTGATACACTGAGGGTTACATAAGAGTGTGTGTGTATATATTGACCAATTGTCCCTGTTTTCCAGAGACAGGGGTTTCTGGGGACATGGAACTTTTCAGTGCTAAAAACAGGCAGAGTCCCAGTAAACTAGGATGATTGATTCTGTTAATTATTCTCGGGTGTGTATATACTCAAGAAAGAATTTTTGCTTTCAATGCAATCGAGGTTAAAGAGAATATGTTTTTATATTTAACATTAGAGTGAGGTATTTCCCAAGACACTTCATATCGCCTTTCACAAAATGAAGCCCAGAACTTGTAAATCATATATGGTGTCCTTCTAGTGATATTTTATGGTCATGGAGCTCATGATTTTAAAAAATATACATGTATTTAAAAGTTTCCAGTGATGTTAGTGTGCAGCCAGGTTTGAGAACCAGAATCTAGGGTGACCTTCTTAGCCTCTCAGCTTAAATCCATTTACCGAATTTTGGTTTAGAACATGTATTCATCTCATTACAACTGTTAAATGACTTGCCCACGTTGGCATGGCTGGTAAGTGGCAGAGCTGGGACTTCACACAAGTCTTCTGACTCCAAGTCCAAAGCTCTCTCCATAACATCAACATGCCTGATCACTTTTGAGTTATTCTTATTGTGGCATTCATCACTACAGAAATGTCAAAAGCAGAAAAATCAATCCCTCCACATTGCAATGATTTCTGTTTCAATGAAATCTTTAAATTTTGCAGAATATATATTGTCACAAATTGTTTTGAAAAATGATATTTTATACCATTTATTAAGATATAGAAAAAGTAGGGTGGAATTAAAATAAAGTTCATAGTAAGATGAAAAAGAATTTACTCAGATTCTTTGAGCATAGACACAACAGTAGGTACCATTCATGGCACATACACACTGCATCTAGCGTTTTCCATATACTTTCTCCAAACCTTACCATATTCTTGCAATGTGATTTTTAAGGTTACCATTTTACAGATGAGGAAACTATGGCTTAGAGAGTGTAAAGGTCAAATAGCTGTTAAGTATCAGAGATTAGAATTGAAGGCACTTTTATCTGGCCCTAAAACCTGTAATGGATTTTGCATGATACAATGTAGTATGGTAGTTAAGGACTTGAGCTGTAAGATTAGACATCCCTGACACTTAAATACTTTGTAAGCATTGAGCAATTACTTAAACTCTTCCTCCTCTATAGAGTGGGGAGGATAATAAAAAGATGTTGTATGAAGTGCTTACACATGCCTCACTTAGAGTAAACACTCACTGTTAGCTACTATTACAAATACTTGGGATATTTGGATGCTCTTTAATGAGTATTCATTCATACTGGCATATCCAGCTACCTTCTGGACATCCCTGCCTAGAAGTTCGTAGGTCAACAAACTCAGCAGCTGAAAACTAAACTCACCAGCTCTCCTCTCTCTCAGTTTTTCTCCCTTTCTTTTCAACTCTAGTATTACCCATCACTGGCTACCGAGTAGGTTACACCACAAAACAGGTAGACATTCTCTCCTTCAACCCCCATCCTGACGTTTTATTCACTCTTAATTTTTAATATATTTCAAAGCTGTTCTCTTTGTTCTAGCTCCCTTAGTTTGGATGTTTATTTTCTCTCCTGACTGTCTTGTTCTGCTTCAAGTTGCTTCTAGAGTTGTCTTTCTAAAACATCCCTGATCACATCACCTTTCTCACCCTCAAGTGAGAGGTTCAAGTGTGGAGTCAGGCACACAAGGCTTAATGCTTACAGATGTCTCCAGTCTTATTTCTGGTTTCTGTCAGTTCCCTGAATTGTCTGCGTTCTTGGGTTTCTATGCATTTTATAAGTACTATAGCCTCTTCCCAGATGCATCTTCTTCCCCACCAGGATAACCTGCAGTTCTTGAAGACTCAGTTTAGGTTTTGCTCTGAGCAACTCCTCAGACTCACTGCTTTCTCCCCTATTCATCAGCCATGCTGAGTCAGCCACTCCAGGTCAGCGGTCTCTGCAGTGTGCTGCCATAGACCTTTGGCATTTACCTCTAACCCAGCACTTACCTCACACAGCTGAAACCTTATCTGTTTACTTGCCTGTCTCTCCACTAGATTATAAAGTGCTTAAGAGGAATGGTGGGTCTTGTTCATCTTGTACGCTTACTTCTTAGCGCAATTCTTACTGATGTTCAATAAGTGTTTTCTTCAAAAGCTTTTATATACTTTTAGTGAGGCATGTTAACAAATAGCCTAACAAATTTTAGAAAACCAAAATGTTATTCTCAGAGTAATTTACTGACTCATGAATTCATAGTTGACGCAAATTTTAAAAAAATTATGCATAAGACATAACACTAGCTTAACTGCATATGATCAAAATAAAGTTTTGCCTTAATTTTTTGCATTATATCTGGCTTTTATTTTGCAGTCTGGCTTAGAGGCTCTAGAGGATTTTAAGATATAAGCAATTAAAGATATGATTTAACTTTCACAAATCTTTCTGAAATTCTATGTTAGAGCTTCATAATTATGTAGAAGCAGTTTCAGTTATAGCTAATTACAGCTTAGTATACTTTTTAACTAAATGTTGTTCTTGTTAATAGAAATGGCTATAAATCTAGGTTATCCATAGCGATGTCTCCCTTGATACTGCAAAATGTGTTATATTTTCTGTATTCAAATGAAAGATGAGCAATATTTATTATTTTTATACCTTTCGTAATATCCTTACAGATTGAGGTGTTTTAAAGTCCTATTTTGGTGGTGCTGAGTATTATTACAGATTTTTTTCTCCTCTAAAACATTCATATCAAAGTGAGATGGAATCTGGCCTAAATTAATTATCAAGCTGGAAGGTTTGCAAAGAAATATGGTTTATTAATTTTAAGTATTGTATGTTATAAAATAAAACATTAGTGAATACTAAGTAAAACAAAGTAAAATGAGTAAGTTACAGTTCACAGTAGGATTGCACTGTCTAAATGTTATACATTAAGGGCCTGAATATTCCTATGTATTTCTACAATGTTACTAAATCAATTCACTTATATTATTGGTGACATGTTTCCATTAGTGAGGTCTAAATCAATTCTAATTGGATCCATATTACATATTATATGTTCCAGTAATATTTTTGGAAATTCACATACATCTGTAGATATGAATTATGTTTATTTGCTAGCACCAAACATGCTAATTTAATGTCTATTAAAAATCTAGAGCTAATATAATAAATGAATTTCTTTTTTATCTGTCTGTTGTTCTCCCTTAGAATATTTCATGACTTTTGATTATTCCTCAGCTCTTTGTTCTTAGAGATTCCACAGTATATCTTTGGTTATAGCCACCAACCCATCTTTAAAATCTGCACACTCTCTGAGCCATTTGGACCGATTTCTATTTATTGTATAGAATTGAATACTCCATTAGATTTATAATCTAGACATAGAACTTCATAATCACCAATATGTGGCAGTGTACTGTTAGAATTATTTTGATTAATTTTACTTTAAATCATTTTTGCATTTTTATAATATGGCATTATCAAAATCTAAAAATCCTGTTATTCTGTTGCCTTGTTCTTGGGTACTCTAAATCAATTTGAGCAGCATGCATACTTGTATTTTAAATTTATTTTATTTAGATCTAAACAGAGTTGGATTATTCTTTTTGAGGCTCCAATTCCATTTGGAAGAACTTGACCTTTAAACTGGTTAAAAGAATTATGTTTACAACATGTAATTTTTATACCATCCAACTGAATAACATACTTCAGCGTTCCATAGACTTCTGCTCAAAGCTGAATCAATTTCATAAGTATTGTTAACTCCAAATTGCCAATTACAGGTTGACTTTGCAGTTATTGTAATAGAGTATCTAAACTGTGAAATTATAAAGTAGATACATTAAATCTATTTTAATTTTTATTAATCAAGACTTACTCTCTTTTTGTAAGTAATTTTTTAACTCTGAATTTTTATATTTTTTTATGAGTTAGTGAGGATTCAGCACTTCATTAATTATCATCTGTGACCTTCTAAAATTATAATTCATTTGTTAAAACTTTTTTTAAAGTATATAGTATTTTTTGTTTTTTAGTAAAAATGAGATGAATATGCTCTTATCCTCAGTCTCTTATTTTTTACACATTATCACATCGTAGGCTTTCCTCTCACATAGTTGCATATAGCTCCACTGTATTACTTATAGTTACTCCATACCTCTGCAATATTCAGGAGTTAGGGGGATTATACTATGCTCAAACTTTTTTACTTTTTTATTTATGTATTTTTTATTATTTATTTTTAATTTTAATTTTTTATTTCAAAATATTATGGGGGTACAAATGTTTTAGGCTACATGGATTGCTTTTGTAATGCTTGAGTCCTGGCTATAGGTGTGCCCATCACCCATATAGTGTTCATTGTACCCATTAGGTAGGTTTTTGCCCCCTCTCTTCTTCCCGCTCTCCCCTGGTTGATTCCCACTCAGTTTTACTTCCCTTCGTGCACATGTGTGCTCATCGGTTGGTTCCAATTTAATAGTAAGTATATGTGGTGTTTGTTTTTCCATTCTTTAGATTCTTCTCATAGGAGAATGGTCTCCAGTTCCATCCACATTGTTTCAAAAGGTATTAATTCATCTTTTTTGTGGCTGAGTAGTACTCCATGGTATACATATACCACATGTTATTAATCCATTCATGCATGAATTGATGGGCACTTGGGTTGATTCCACATCTAATTTGTTAAAACTTTTTTACAAATTTTAAAAGACACATGATACATACAGAGGGAGAGCCTTATATTATACAGAATATCGATTGTGATTTCATGTCATTTACCAAAATCTGAAGAGTAAATATTAGCTTCTTCTTCTTTCAACCGTGATCAGCTGGTACCTGCTGCCTCTGTTGAGAAGGAAGCTATGGTTATATCCTGACTCACTGGAAGAGTAACATTATCAATTTCTTGTGATCTGCCATGGATTTGATAAAGAAGAAGGGTGGCACCAGAGCCTCATACCTGCTAATTCTGGGCTGGATAGTTTTCAGGATGCTTGGGCTGTTAGTTTGGATAGCATAGATGTAAATAAGAGCTGTGATATCTTTGGGTACCAAAAGTATCTTATCTGAATTTACAACCTACATACAGTATATTGTTTGGTCAATAATTCTACTTTATGAATTAAAATTAAAATACTTTTTATGATAGAAATACATTTCTTTCATGCGTGAATGTTCTGAGAAATGGAGAAAAATGAACGTCATGTAACTTCTACTATAAGGTATACAGCAAATGCAAAAATTCACTGGTGAGAAGAGCTAACATTCAATCCTAGGCACCATGCTAAGTGCCCATGTAACTCATCTCATTAAACCTCACAACAGCCACATGTGGTAGGCTCTGTCATAACCCGAGTCTACAGAAGAGCGCACTGAAGCTGAATTTAGATATCTTATTCAAGGTTGTGACAGCTAGAAAGCTGTACTGATGGGATGTGAACTCTCACCGAGTCTTATTGCAGAATCCATGCTGTTAAACACATGATCTTAAATGGGTCATCAACTTAAATGGGTTTCAGATCCTTCAGTACATTTGGTGTCCTAATGAATACATTAAAACTCAAGTTGATCTTAGTTTATTTAAATGAAGATCAAAGGTTTTAAATATCATCGGTCTTAGTGAGGAATGTAAATTATTTCACCATGATTACAAATTTACTGCACAATCTTCATTAGTAAATATTTTAACAGGCAGTAATTAGGTAGCAGAATGTATAAAAATTGAATACTGATTTAACAGATTCAATTAAATAAATACTTAGAGATTTCTTGCTCTCTTCTGGGAACTTTGCTAAACTAAGAATTAAAAGATAAGCACAATATAATTCCTATCCTCCCCCAAATTTTAGTTTAGTGAAGATTGTATGATATTACATTACGTTCTATTCTTTAGTTATTTTAAAATGAGTTTTGGGTAGTTACCACTAATTCATTCAGTGAATATTTGTGGAGCACTGCTGTGTTTGAAGCATGGTTTTAAGTGTTGAGAATACTTGGTGAACAAAATGGACCATAAATATTCTTGTGGAACTTGTATTCTAGTAGGGGGAGATAGTAATGTCAGATAGTAATAAGTGCAAGGAGGAAAACCAAATAAAGCAGGGAGAAGGGTAGGAAGTGCTTGGGGGTTGGGTAGCTAGGTGGAGGACAGCTGCAATTTTTGAGGAGTGCTCTGGGAGGCTTCACTGAGAAGACGTTGTGGAAAGACCCAAGGGAGGCCAGCTAGTGAACCATGCGGGTATCTGGGGAAGTGCGTTTGAGTTAGAGGTAACAGCAACTGAGAAAACTCTGAGGTGGGAACATGCCTGGCATGTTCAAGGACTACAAAGGAAGCTGCACATGGTCACTCACACCTGTAATCCTAGCACTTTGGGAGGCCAGGTGGGGGAGGATCACTTGAGGCCAGGAGTTCGAGACCAGCCTGGACAGCATAGCAAGACTCTGTCTCTACATAAAAGAAAAAAAAAAGAAAAAATTAGCTAGGTGTGGTGGTGTGCTTGTAATCCTAGCTTCTCTGGAGGCTGAAGCAGGAGGATTGCTTGAGCCTGGTATTTGAGGCTGCAGTGAGCTTTGGTAGTGCCACCATACTCCAGCCTGGTGACAGAGCCAGAAGCCATCTCCAAAAGTAAAAAAAAAAAAGGAGTAGGTAGGAGGCCAGTGTTGGTGGCAGTGGGGGAGAGAATAGGCAGAGTTAAGGCTACAGAGGTAATCTGCATGGGGCTAGAGGCATGTAGATTGTGTACGGGTGTTAAGGCCATTATAAGAATTAAACCTTTCCTCTGAGGAGCATGTAAAGCTGTTGGAGGGTTTTGAGCTTAGGGATGACGTTATGTGATTTAGGTTTTTAAACTACCACTCTGGCTTTTGTTTGGAAAATAGGGTATCATGACAGGAGCAGAGACTGGCTGTTGTAACTATCCAGATGAAACTGGACAAAGTGGCATTGGAGGTGGTGAGAAGTGGTAGGATTCAGCATATGTTTTGAAGGTAGAACCAGATGACTGCTGATGTATTGGATGTGAATTGTGAGAGAAAGAAAGAAATCAAAGAGGACTTCAAGGTGTTTGTCCTGAGCAATGGGAAGGATGGAGTTTGCATGTGCTGAGATTGGATGACTTGGGGGGAACAGGTTGGGGATTCACTTTTAGACCTGGTGGCAGAGACATCACTGCGTTTTCACCAACCGTGTCTCACACTCCTCTTTTCTGGTGCGTCTCATTCTCCGTACACTGTGACGGGGCCTTGTAACTAGTTCTGGCCCATGACATGCAAGGGGAAGTGATGTGCATATCATTTTGAGGCTGAGGCAGTGAGAAGCCATAGGGTGATGATGGAGGAGGAGGCCTCTGGAAAGGGTGGTGAAGCCCCAAGGTTGAAGAAGGCTGGTTTGCTAGCTGAGGCACTGCGTGGAGGACAGCTTCCTGGGTGGGGGGAGATGTTAACCAGCTATGCTAATAGGGGCATGTGACCTTTTACCTGCTATTAGACATATGAGGGGCAATGTTGGGAGTCAGATGTAACCATCAGGAACTCAGGGGAGTAGGTTGGACTTGAAATATAAATTTAGGGGGCTTCAAGGTATCGATGACATTTAAACAAATGGTATTGATTGAAATCACCAAAGGAGTAAGTCTAGATAGAGACAAATGAAAAAACTAAGCCCGGAGGCACCTCAAATTTAGAGATCAAAGAGATGATAGTTTACTGATCCTCCTACCCTAACACCCGTAAATACTGAGTTGTGCCGTAGGCTGTATGTGGCCATGTTCAGTGAATTCTCCTTCAATGCACTTTCTTCCAAGTTCTCCAAAAATCACATATATCCAGAGGACTGGTTACTTGGTTCACCTCTGTCAGGGAGAGAAGTGCTGTACAGCTATGGACAGAGAGACATTATTCACTTCTTTGAGATTTCTATCAAAGTAACCAAAACCATAAAGAAGGAAATTCAGTCAACAAATAGTTTTCATTTTCTCATTGCTGTTTTTGTAGATATGATGTTTCCAGGCACTCTAACTTAGCAAAGAATTCATCGAATCAGAGTTTTTCTTTTTTTTTTTTTTTGAGACAGAGTCTCACTGTGTTGCCCAGGCTAGAGTGCCGTGGCGTCATCCCAGCTCACAGCAACCTCAAACTCCTGGGCTCAAGCAATCCTTCTGCCTCAGCCTCCCTAGTAGCTGGGACTACAGGCATGCACCACCATGCCCGGCTAATTTTTTCTATATATTTTTAGTTGTCCGATTAATTTCTTTCTATTTTTAGTAGAGACGGGGTCTCGCTCTTGCTCAGAGCTGGTCTTGAACTCCTGACCTTGAGCCATCCACCCGCCTCGGCCTCCCAGAGTGCTAGGATTACAGGCGTGAGCCACCGCACCCGGCCGAATCAGAGTTTTTCAACCTCAGCATTATTGACATTCTGCACTGGATAATTCTTTGTCGTGGGGGACCCATCCTGTACATTGTGTGATATTTAGCCGCATCTCTGGTATCTACCCACTAGATGTCAGTAGCACCCCCCTTCCTTTTTTGTGACAATCAAGAGATGTCTTCTGTGTGTGTTGCAGGGAGTGTTGGGGGTAGGGGAGGGACCACTGATCTACATTACATCTGCTTTCAATGAGTTGTTTATTTATATACTTACTCCCCACAAAATATTTGAGGTTTACCTGATCATCATTTAATATGATGTGCTGTATTGAGAGATACATTATTGAGAAAATTACAATGAAAAGACAAAGACCTAATGGAGAATTTGCAAGAAAGCAAAATAGTATTGCTAAGGTAACAGTACTATTCTACCAGCAGGGAAGGTCTATTTAAGAAAGGACAAGAAAGGAATTATAGATAGACTGAGTCACACTTTCACTGGGTCTCAAAAGATGGAATGAATGTGTTTGGACAGAAGAGGACCTATCCTGGCCTGGGGAATCTCAGGAATAAAGGCTCAGAGGTACAAAATACAAGTGGTAAGGCCTGCATAGGAACTGTGGATGGATTAGAATTACTGAATCAGAAGCTTTGTGGGCATGAGGATGTGGAGCAGTGGGAAATCTGGCCAAGAAGTGCTGAGACTAAACTGGAAAGCGCTTCAAAGCCAAGCTGTTTTCGTGTTCCTGGTGCAAGAATGATGCTCATTACTGTGTTAAGTACAGAGATGTATAAGATACTACCCTGTATTTCTAGACTTTTAATTTGGATGTAATAGAAAGTCACATATAACTTTTGATCAAGAGATTAATATAGTTAAAATGATGTTTTAGAAAAATTAACCAGATGGTAGGAAGATTAATGAAGTTGGGAAACTGGCAGTGGGGAGATGGTTTAGGGGGGCCTTGAAGCAGTTTATACATGAAATCAAAAGGGCCTAAACCAGGGACTGGCAATTTTTTTCTATAAAGAATGAGACATAGGCCGGCATGGTGGCTCACACCTGTAATCCTAGCACTCTGGGAGGCCGAGGTGGGAGGATCTCTTGAGGTCAGGAGTTCAAGAATGAGACAGCAAATATTTTTGGATTTTCTGGCCATAGAATCTCTGTACCAACTACTCACCTCTGCTGTTGAAATGTGAAAACAGCCATAGATATCAAATAATTGAATGGGCATGAATGTGTTCCAGTAAAGCTTTATTTATAAAAGTGGGTGGCAGTCTGTGGACCATACTTTGCCAACCCCTGGCCTAAACTAATGATGTGGCAATGGAAAGGAAGACAGTGAGGAAAGAACTAATGAAAGGAACTTGAAGCTTTGCTGAACTTGGTAACTAACCAAACAGGGTTAATAGGAGCGAAGGGTGGACACAGAGAAGGAAAAGGATTACCCTGGAATTTCAAGCTTAGGAGATGCCATTAATAGAGTTTAGGAGCAGGTGTCTGTGACTTAAGGAAAGAGAAAGAGGCATTTGAATTGAGGACTTTTGAGAACGTGTCAAACTAGCAATTTAATGAAGCCCTGCTGAGCCATGGGGGAGATGTCTAGGCTGGCCGTGCGGAGCAGAACAGTATTTTCCTTGAGGTGATGCTTATAAGGGGAAATGGCATCTGGGGAAGGGCGGAAGGATGAGGGTGAACCTAGGAGACTACCAGGTTTATGCAGTCCAAGGAGGAAGATGGATCTAGAGAAACTGAGAGGAGATAGTTAGAGAAACAAGAGGAAGATGAGGATAATACTGTCTTCAGAGCCACAGACCAAGCTAATTTTCAGGAGGAATTGGTTGTCACTGTCTGATGTTCGAAGAAGTCGAGCAGAACAGGACTGAGAAGGAGGTTGTTTAGAAGGTTATTGGTGGCCCTTCAGAATGAAGTCCCATGAGAGTTGTGGCAAGAACAGGTATCCCAGAGTCCAGTGAAGAGAAGATAATGAGGAAGTGAGAGAAAGCTGGCAAACATGGAGAAGAGAAACAGAACAGCAGTTGAAGGGCCCACTTTTTCCAAACAAGGGGAGGCTTGCATGTGGTCGATGACAGGGCTGGAGAAAGGCTCGGTGGAGAATAGACTCAAGCTGTTGCAAAAGGGATGTCGGGCTCAGTGCAGGAGCGAAAGGAAAAGAAGGTAACTTGCAGAGAAGGGGTAACACCCTCTGATTCTGGACATGTTAGAGAACGTGTGTATCCTGGAATACTCCAAGGTACTCTCCCTTGATGATTCATGTTTTATTAATACAGGAGGCAAGTACCTTTGTTCACACAAGGTCAGGAAGTGGATGGAAGCAGGGTAGGATTAAAGGCTTAAGTAGTATAAAGAAGATCTGTAATAACCATTGCTTTAAAAAATGGCAGGTGACCTCCTAGACACAATACATAGATTACTGAGACATTTTCAGTTTTCTTTTAGCAAAGCATGTCTCATTGGCTAGGACTTAAGACATGTGTTAGCGCTGAAAGTTAATTTAATTTAATTTTTGCACTGAAACCATTAAGAAGAGAAAAGAAAAATAAACACTTTCCCTTAATGAAAATGCCTTTCGTTGTCTTTGGAAAAAGCTCCTTGCTCTGTTTTCCTCCGGTATCAGCATCTCCAACAAAAAGAAGAGCCTGTTTTTATAGATGTTTTACAGACTGAAGTTGTTTGACATCAATTTAAAAAGTAATTGTCTCAAAGTACTTGAAATTCTGTGATTTCCTGTCTTTTTGGATTAAGGATTGATTGCTCAGACTTCTTTAGAATGTAAATACTCCTGTAGGGGCTAATGTGTTTAGAAGTTCATGGTAACCTCTTGGCAGGAGCTGGAATGGCAAAGTGGAAGGAGAACCACAAAAACAAACACACAAATGAGAGTTAACAAAGGAAGGGCAACATTGCCTGCTCACTTTGCTTTGTTTTCATTATTTTGCCTAACCTGCCATGGATGATGCAGGTGGACGGTAGATTATACCTAGATGCTGAGCCCTAGATGCCGACAGCTAACGCTTAGGCAGTGCTTATTGTGTGCCGCAGGGTAAGTGCATAAGTGAGTGTATATATAATTTAAATACATTAACTCATTTAATTCTTATAAGGATTTGATGAGGTGGGCGCTATTACTACCCCCACCCCGTTTCTAGACGAGGGGTCACCCAGCTTCTGGGTGGAGGAGCAGGATTTTAACCCAGGAAGTCTGGCTCCAGAGCTGGCAATCTCAACTGCGAAGCTGATCTGTTGGGAAAATGCCTTATTTATTTTTCAGTCCTTTGCCCTGACTTGTGCCTTTATCACAAATATTTGAAATGCTTTGAGTTTTAATATATAAGAAGAAAACAATTTGATGTGTGTTCGTTTTTTTCTCCTATTAACATTTTCTTCGATTCCACAAGTGATGTGAAAGGGGTACACTGAGGACTATAAAATAGACTATATTTATTTTTCAGTCTACAGACTTAAAAAAGGGGGGAGGCTAGGTGGGATTTGGAATCTGCACTGGTTTTTCTATACCAGAGTCTTTAGGGACGTTCAAAAGCACGCTCTCATTTGTTTTCCTTTAAATGTCTTGCCTACTTTATCTCCTTTTCATATTGCCATGCTTGATACAGAGGGCTAGAGGACTTGTTTTATAGGTGGTGGGGACTTTCAGAGATTGCACTGTCTAAATCCTTCATTTTTCAGATGCAAAAATGGGGAGTGAAAGGGTTTAAGCAACTTACCAGACTCAGGGCGTTATCAATAGCATTGTGTTTTGAAATAAGGTTTTTTGATTCATTTCAACCTCAACTCTAAAATTTGAAAGCATACCTTTTGTGTATAGGTAACGTTTGGAGATTGAAATCAACCCCAGCCCCCTGAAAACTGCATTGAATTATTGCTTTATATAAAGACTGATGAAATAATTGCATTTGAGCTTCTACTAAAGTTGTTGGTAGATCAGGGTCATTTAAAAAAGCTCAAGCAAAGGTGCGAAACACTGTATTTTACATGTTTGTTTTTCTCCTAGTTATTATTTACTGCTCAATCAGCATTAACAGAAGAAAAATAATTTGGCTGCTAAGTTACTCTAGTGTAGGATTTCAAAGGACCTTATTAGAGAGAGATGTAATTTCATCCTCTGGGTCTTTTATATAACAGAGTGCATATTTGGGTTACTTCATTTTGACCCGGAATTAAACAATAGATTTAAGTTGTGTACAGGAAGTTAAAATATTTATTCAACAAATACTTTAAAGTATTTTATAGTTGTTTTTTAAATTGCAACGGATGTCTTTTTACTTCACAGCTTTTTAGTCTTATTTTAGCTAACTTGTCTGCATAACTCCTGCCTCAAAGAGTTTTCTGTTGATTTTGCATATCTTATAAAATGTATATATTTGACAACTACTGTTTATCATCAGTGGTTTTTAAATGAATGTCTTTGGCAAAATGATATATATGTATATGATTTTTTATGTTGCCTAACTACATGTGAACATAATTATAGTGTTCAGTAATGAAAAATATGGAGTAGATGTTACAAGTGGTAACAATGCTTCAAACACTAATATTAAAGAAAGTAAACATTCCTCAAAGAACTAAAAGTAGATCTATCATTTGATACAGCAATCCCACTACTGGATATTTACCCAAAGGAAAGGAAGTCATTTTATTAAAAAGACACCTGCACTCGAATGTTTATTGCAGCACAATTCACAATTTCAAAGATGTGGAATCAACCCAAATGTCCGTCAATTCATGAGTGGATTAACAAAATGTGGTATATATATACTGTGGAGTACTACTCAGCTGTAAAAATGAATTAATACCATTTGCAACAGTTTGGATGGAACTGGAGATCATTATCCTAAGGAAAGTATCTAAAGAATGGAAAAACAAACACCATATGTACTTGCTATTAAATTGGAACTAACCAATGAGCACACAGGGGCACAGAGGGAAGTAAAACTCAGTGGGATCAAGCAGGGGAGAGGGAAGAGGCGGTGATGAGCAAAAACCCACAATTAAACACTGTCTGGGTGATGGGCACACTTACAACCCTGACTCAAGCATTACAAAAGAGATCCATGCAACCAAAAACATTTGTATCCCTGTAATATTTTGAAATAATAAAAAAAAATAAATAAAAGAAACATAAGAAAGTAACCAGAAAAAAAAAATAAGGCTGAAGGTCCATAAGTTCAAAATAAAAAGGCTTTTTACAACTTCAGTTTTGGGAGCATTTTCATAAGATGAAAGAGACAAATAATGCCAGGTGCTACTGACTCCAGCTGTCTAGCAGTGCATGTGTCCTTCCATTAGACCCTTTTAAAGATAGTCACTTCTGTCCACTCACTTCAAGCTGACTTCTTCCCTTTTCTCCAGTACCCTGTGATTGGCTTAATATTATCCACACTAATTCATGTTTGGGGCGATTGTTTCCATCCTCACTGTGAGATTGTAGGCTTCTTATTTTCTTTCCATGAAGTAAAGTTTTCATTGGCTAGGATCCCAGCTAGACTGATTTCTTTTTTCTCATTTTGTTTGTTTGCTTAATATCTTAGATGTTGAAAATTCGTTTGAAATTAAAGGAATATTATCCTAGGACAATAATTTGTGATGGAAAACCTTTGTGAAAAAGCATAAGAGGTGTATAAATGTTTATGTTAAGTAACTTGTTATCGACGGTTAAGAGGCCTTTCTAGAGTGCTTGTCTACGGAACATTTATATGGTACTTGCTGTAATGGTATCTGCTTAGTTTTCGGATAATTCGGTCACATTCCATTGCACATAAATTATTCTGCAAAAGTAAATCAGGAATCTTAGTGGTAATTTCAGGTTATGCATACTTCTTTTAGAATGTTGAATCAATTTGCTGATCTTGAGAAAGTAAATTTTACACTGAACATTTCTGGTTTAATAGGTTTAATATTTTAATGCTAGACTAATTTTTCCCCTCTTAGTTTATTTTATTGTTTCTCACACAGTCGTTGGAATTGTACGTACATGATTTTCATTCTTGAGCCCTTAATATCAAATAGCTTGAGCATTAAGGGAATTAATTGAAGGCCTTCAGGGTATTGGTGTTTATTACATGATCATGAGTTGAATGTTGATGTTGGGATCTTACACTGGAAGCTGCTTTGCTGTTAGATTCCATCAGATTGAGCGTATTAGTCTTTATACAAGGAAATTGGGAAGAAATGTACTCTAAGTACCTGGTTTCTCTGTGTTTGGGAAAAGTGACAAACTTAGGAATTGATAGAAAATTTTTGTGTTGATTTTTTTTTCAGAGTTTAAAGCATCATTAGATATTTTTTTTGACTCAGATATCTAGATGTATATGAAACACCCCAGAAATTTAAGTAAGTCTATTTAAATATTTTTTCCCTGTTCTAAACATCAACTTTTGGCAGAGTCTTTGTATGTTAAAACTTGAAGAGATGGCAGAGACCACACAGTCCAACTCTGTCATTTCATGGATGTAATGAGAGGAAACTAAGGACCAGTGTGAGTGCAGCATGAGTAGAGTATAGGAGAGAACTTGAAACTCGCTCTCACACAGCACAGCTTATAGAAATTCACTGGTCGTCCATTGCTCACTGGTCATCTACCCCCCGGGGTCTGTGGCTTGCATTGTGTTCCCGGGGGGGCTTTCTTTCTCTGACCTTTCTTGTATCTCCTCCTCTTCCCTAGATGTTCTGAATTTCTCTTCTTTGTTCTCAGTAGCCTCAATTCCTCTGATTTTATTTTGTAGAAATTCAGCTTTGTCATGCTCTCACCATGCAATCTATACCCAGAGAACTATACCTTTTTGTCCCAAAATCCATTAGAATTTTTTACGAGGCATACCACCTGCAGCACTAACTTTATTCTATTACAACTGACACATAAATATGCATAGTGACTTAGAATATATTTAATATACATATAGACATACATTTGATGGATTTATTTTCCATTTTGATATGTACAGATACTTAGGAAATAGGTAAATTTTCTGTTATCAGTAACCTCTCAGAAATGCGTGATGACTGAATACTATAGTTACAATTTATGAATGAGTATAAGAAAAGACAACACAGTGTTTTAGGAGGGACACTGTACTTGTGTCAGAAAGACATTTTTAAGGCCCGTGTCACTCATTCAATTACCATATCGCTTTGCCATATAACCTGAACTGCTCTGAGCCTCTTTCCTCACCTGTAATCTTATCCTGGCCTACCCCTCTGGAATCAGAGTGAAACTGTGCCTTGTAAAACATAAACTTCTTTATAAATATAACTGTTAAACCATGTGAGTTGTGGTGATGACGATCATCATGTAAACTAGAAAGGTCTCTTTTCCCTGGTAAACTCTTCAAAGGTAGGCTTATCCTGACAAGTAGTTTGTTTATATGTACTTCAAATAACTACACAGGGCACAAACTATAGTCTACTGAGTAAAGAAAAAGGAAAGGGATATTCTTGGTCTCTTGCCCTTTATGTTGCCATTCAACATTGAAGTACATTGCCTCTTATTAAAAAATAGAGGTCAATCCTGCCATTTAAAAATGACTGTTCGATGTTGCATTGGTTAGATATTTCTTAGCTTTCTCTCTTATTTGAATATCCAAAATATTGTATTTCTTCTTCTCTAGTGTGATATAGCTAAATTGCTAGACTCTGAACCATTGTGAGTAAACATTTATCCCCACACAAGACTCTAAGTATAATTCTAAATATATTTAAACGTTTTTAATGGTTTCAAAGTTAATATTTTGAGTTGTTAATTATGCTCTTCATCTGATTCTATGTACAAGTGCTCCCCTAAGATGGTGATAGATGGAATCGTTGATTAATTGCAAGACTCTGAACTGATCTAGAAAAAATCCATCTGAAGATATATTTAAAGAATCTTATTTAGCCTTAGTAGAACAACTGTCTTTCTCATGCAACGTTCTAAAATCTTGCATTAAAATTGGGCTTGAAACAAATCCCTGCTTTTGCTCACAGGCTGTTAAAGAGGGAGATACAGCAGGAAGGTTTCTCCAAAAATAAAATAATAATGACACTTATTATTTGAATGCCTACTAATTATAAACTGCAGTGATTTATATATGATATATAATTTTTATGTATATTAAATATATGTATATAAATGCAATTTTTAAATTCTTGCAAAAATTGCAATTATAATTTAGGTATTTACATCCTCTTTTTAAAGAGGACACAGTGGAATTTTTGTGAGGTTAAGATTTTGCCCAAATTCACATAGAAATTGGCAAAGATGAGACCTAAATCCAGGTGTATCTGACTCTGCTATATCGTATTTATTATTTATTGATGAATTTATTAAACAAATACTAATTGAGCCCTTCCTATGTGCCAGGCACTGTTACAGGTGTAGAAAAAAGACACCTTGCTTTCAGGTATCTTACATTCTATTGAAGAAAAGCAGCAAAATATATGCATTTTTCCAGTGGCGTTAAGTGTTATGGAGAGAGAACAAAGCAGGTAACAGGAGAGAAAGTGAGCGCATAAGGGGTGTTTATACTGTGTTTTTATAGGATGGTGGTCAGGGAAGGCTTTTCCTGTAAAACTGACATGTGCACAGAGGCCTGAAGGAGGTGAAAGGGTGAGCCATGGGAATATCTGCAGGAACAGCCTTCAAGCAGAGGGAACAGTACATGCGATGCTGCTAAGGTGGGAACATACTTCACATGATCATGGAACAGATACGAGGCCAGGATACCTGAAGCAAAGTGAGTGTAGGGGAAAAGGTAGGGCACAAGGTCAGAGAGGTGGTGTGGGGTCAAAACCTGTAGGCCTTGGTCAGGACTTTGGTTTTTACTCTGAGGGAGATGGGGAGTCATAGGAAGGCTTTGGACACTGGTCTGACACAGCGTGACTTTGTTTTTTAGATGGAAAATCGACCGTAGGGCAGTAGGGAAGGATCTGGGAAGCCAGTTAGGAGGCTGTTGCAGTAGTTCAGGCATGAGATGGAGATATCTTGGGCCAGGGGCGTAACTGCGTGAGTAATGAGAAGTGATAGGATTCTGGATCCGTTTCAGAGGTAGAGCCAACAAGATAAGCTGATGGACTGGATATGGGGCATGAGGAAAAGGGGGGGGTCAGTGATGGCTATAAGTTTTTGACCCTAAATACTATGATGAGAAACTCTTCAGGAGGGAAGATTGGGAAAGAAATCAGGACTTCGGTTTTTGTATGATGTGGGGTAGGTTTTTTCTCTATATTGCTGCCCATTCCCAACACTTTATTATCTATTTTTCATTTATCATCTATCAGGTTTCCATTTATATCCACGAAAGTAGTTTTACCACTTGTGTTGTTCAAAGCTTCCGTACTACTGATTTTTGTGACTTAACCTATAAAGATATTTTGTTGTTGTTGTTGTCACTGAGTCAGTCAGTTAGCAAGATAGGTATGCTAAAATCTTCCACTGTGATGGTGGATGTATCCAGTTTATCTTAAAGTTCTATCTATTTTTGTTTTATACATATTGAAGTTATGTTACCAGGTACATGCATGTTTAGAATTGTTAATTCTTCCTGGTGAATTAAACTTTTCTCAGTATGTAATAATGCTCTTTTTCAAATGCCCTTTGCTTTAATGCTTTTTACTAATGTAGCTACAAACATCATTCTTTTGGATAGCATTTGTGTTTTTGTTTTTGAGCTCATGAATCCTATGGGGCCTGAATTCAAATTCACTTCTGTCAGATGCCTGGAAATCCTACCACCTGTGGTCAACTTAAATTAAATTTTGATTTAGGATTTTTTTTTTTTTTGCTACACATAGAGCATGAATTTTGATCTCAAATGGAGTGATTATGAGCTGTGGTTAGGAATTTTCAGGAAATTGTTTTCTTCCTTTTCCCCTCCATCTGGGCCAAGGACAAGACAGACTTGTATCCCCACAATTGCCCTGTGCAAGATGGGGCTTTTTCTTCTTCATCCCTGAGGGCACAGCCCTGCAAGGATTCCGTCTGGACGTGAATATCTAAGATCTTAATATCTTACCCTGTTTGGACTCCTGGTTTTGCCTTACAAAAACCCAAGTCTGAGTCCAGGGCAAACCCAACTTGTGTTTATTAACCCTACAGAATTTTCAAGTCTTTTCATTTTTGTCCTCCGAGGTATTCCCTTACTTTCCTGCCATCTCAGCTATGCTATAAAAGGATATTTAATTTTTATACAGTTTCTTTCATCTGCTGTACCAGGAAGGGTTTCTCTGAACATCTAGTCCATGGTAGCTCTTGCTGACGTGCAAGGTTAAAAACACATGAGGGTTTGAGGCCAAACCCAGCGTTGTGGTGTCTGTTCACCAGTTTCCTGGGGTAGATACCTTTAGGCTACATGAAAATCCATTCTCCACAACCTTTCAGTCAGTGGTTTTAGCCTCCACTAGTGATTATTGCCTGAATTAATTAGTATGCCACAGCCCATAATATGGTGATTTTCAAATTCTGTTATTTCTTCTATGTTTATTAGTTTCCATTTTTCTGTAAATAAGAGCTTTCTTCTCCAAAATCTCTTTTCCATTTTTCTTGTATTGTGGTCTCATGGATTATTTTTAACTTAATGTGTTCTAATCCTTTGCCATCATAATTATTTTGATACTCAGATTGTTCTGAATTTGTTAAATGGGAGCCTGCCAAGCGAACTTCTGTGTCCTTTTGACATGCCTCACTTAAGTCTTTGAGTCTATCTGATTTTTGGCAGAATAGCATGTCCTGGGCTTACTTTATACTTTCCCTGCTCCAGATCTGAAATCGGCCAATTTTTCCAAGGAGTCCTATTTCTTTTGATGGAAAATGGCATTTATAAACCGAGATCAGAGTTCTAGATGTAGTCATTGCTACCAAATGCCATTGTACTTAGGCCCTTTTAGTGGAAAGAACTAGAAAATCCGTTTTTTAAGAAATCATATATCTGTATTGATATCTCAACTTACAGAGTTTATTTACTCTAAATTAGTGTCAGAAACGATAGCATAGTAGTGAATAGTCCCAGTTCTTAAATGTACTGGCTGGCTGACTTTGGACAATTTACTTAACTTCACTGTGTCGTTCTTAGTTTCTCCAAAATGAGAATAATAAAAGTACCTATCTCAAGGGTAGTTGTGAGAAGTAGGTGTGTGGATATATGTAAAGTGCTCACAACAGTCCCTGGCTCAGAGTATGTACTTTTTAAGTATTTGTTAAAAAAATATTAGGCTGAACCTTGTGGAACTGCCACTCTTTGACCATTTTTGACCTACAAAAATGATAATTTCATGTAGTTCAACCTATTAAGTGTATGAACACCTTCATTCACTGAGTGCCTGTTGGGACAGTACCATGCCCTGCAGGGGACACTTAAAGATAAGTAACAGAGTCTTTGCCCTGAAGAAACTGAGAAAGAAATGAAAGAGCTAGAAATAAGGTTTCTCAACAGTGTAGTTCTTTTTGCTTGCAGTGAGGGAATGAAGCAGGACTCTTCTCAGGTTGTCATGAGCAGGTTGGGGGCAGGAGACAAAGTCTGGCAGTCTGGTGAATGAAAGGGTAGAATTTTTATATTGGAGACCCTAGAATTGAGGTGGGACCTCCAATGGAATGTCCTTAGGGAGTGAATGAGAAAAACAGACTACATATGTACAGTAATGTGTGCAATTTGTTACACAATTTTTATGAAAACAAAAAATTCTAACAATCATGAACCTATTTCCATAATATGAAGAAAATTAATGTATATATTACAATTCTACTTATTCCTTTATTGACTGTTTTTATTTTTCTAAATTTTCTTTCCATCTCTCCTATGTGCCAGAAACCCAGTCTCATAGCAATATTTTCACCATTGAAGTGGTGCCATTAAACACTAAAAAACCAAGCTAATGTGTGATTGTCCCTCACAATAGCACTGCAAATAGAAATTTATGTGATGATCATGTTAATACGGTTGATCTTTGAACAACATGTGGGTTAGGGTGTTGACACCCCTTCCCACCATGTAGTTGAAAATTCTTGTAGAACTTTTTTGATTTCCCAAAAACTTAACTACTAATAGCCTATTGTTGCCCGGAAGCCATATTTTGTCTATTATTTTACATGTATTATATACTGTATTCTTACAATAAAGTAAGCTATGGAAAAGAAAATATTATTAAGAAAGTCATAAGGAAGAGAAAATATATTTACTATTAATTAAGTGGAAATGGATTGTGATAAAAGTCTGCATCCTCATAGTCTTCCCATTGAGTAGGCTGAGAAGGAGGAGGAAGAGCAGGGGTTGGTCCTGCTGCCTCTTGGATGGCAGAGGGGGAAAAATCCACGTACAAGTGGACCCACACAGTTCAAACCCATGTTGTTCGAGGGTCAACTGTAGTTTTTTTCCATCATTCTGTCATCGTCTGGTCTTAAATGTTAATGCAATGAGAGTAACATAGAATTAACACAAATATGTGGCTACAGATATCTGACCTTCCTTCAGGAGCTAGTTTCTTTTACTGCCCAGAATTTAGTTAATTTCCATATTATTACAAATATTTGTACAAAATATATTATAACTTGGTTTCTTGCAGGAGTGTTGCAGTCTTATACTGCTGCAATCATTTTCAGAAGTGTTTTAATTGCTGAAAGTGTCAGAGTGGAGAAATATTATGAGTCCCTTCTCATGAAGGGACCTTTTAAAACATTTAATGAATAGGATAGTTAGATCATTACCACAGCTGCTCTGCTTGTCTTCTGTATTCTGTATGTCTAAGTGCTTATAAAATTAAAAGCAAAAGTTTTGCAAAATTCTGAGAAACATCTTGCTAAAGGCAAATGCTATCCAGGCCTTGACTTTTCATGCCATATGTTTCATATTTTACACACTTTTGACTATAATAAGATTGGCATATCCATGTGAGTCATGCTGATGAATAGAATGTGTGTTTGTGTTTATGCTCAGTATGAGGGTTTTTGGAACATGTGTAATTATTATAATCATAAGAGTCTATTAAGCCATCTTGATAAGAAACCTTAAATATGTAAACTATTCATTTTTAAAAAATCTTTTACAGAGAATTTCCTCAAGGAAAGCATGATGAATGAATGTTTATCTTTTAAACATTATACAATTGTATTATTATAATAACACATGATGAAAATTCTAACCACTGTTGTCTTTGGCTGGTGAGTCTCTTCCTTTGTGTACATTCTGAATTTCCAGGTTTTCCCTTGATGCACCAATATGACTTTTATGATTATCAAGATTTTAGTGGATTCCTGGGTGCCTTTTTTTGTGTGAAAAAGCAGTGTTCTAATATGAAGTGAATGCAAATAGCTGCACATATGATAATAATAGCTATCAAGGAGTTACTGCATATCAGGCACTGTGCTAAGTATTCTGTGTGCATTATTAAATATGATCTTCACACAGTTAGACAAAGCAGATGCTATTTTTGTCTCTTTTTGTAGATGAGGAAAACTGGAAATTTTGGAGATGTTTAATAACTTGTACAATGTAACAGAGCCATAAGTGGTAGAACTGGGATTTGGATCTGCCTTCAGAACCCCTGTTCCTATCCTCTGTGTTATGCTTGGTTTATTCTGTTGGTTATCATTGATGCCTTCATTCATGCCACAGAGTTTTGTCAGTCTGCACTTTGGATTAGGAAATGTGCTGGGCTTCAGAAGTGGAGGATGAATGTGACATGTCCCTTGCCACGAAGGAGCGCACGATATACTGGGTTAGATGATCATTGAGCTGTGGGTACATCTGCCTGGGATGAAGAGAGAGGAAGCATCATGAGGTTGACTTCTCGAAGGCGTGATGTTTAGGCTTAGTTGACATAGCAGGGGAGGAGAATATTCTAGGAAGTGAAGGCAGCATTTTTGTAAAATGCCAGTCTTGCAGATGACTTAAAGGCCAGATTTTGAAAAGCCCGGTGAAGGAGTTCTGGGTTTTGCAGTGTGAATGGTGGGGGAACCATTAGAGCATAAGCAGTAACAGAATTAGATTTGCTTTTTTTTTTTTTTTAAATAAAGATTTCTTTAGCAATGGTGTGGAAGCTTTGTTAGAGTGGGGAATTTCCAGTTAGGAAGACCAGACTAAAGGGGGTCAGGAGTCCATGTCCAAAATCCTTGTGGGAATAGGGAGAGATTAAAAGGTTTGAGTGTCTGGGATTTCAATTTAATACCAAAGTTGTAGTGCATTGAATTGTTTTTGGACTTACGTATTCTTATGCACAAAAATTAATAGCCTTTTTTTAACAGCATATTCTTTAATAATTGTTTCACGATTGTATGAATCTGGAACTTATTCAGCTAGCAACTTCGATATTCTAAAAACAAAATTGTTCATAGCAAATGGTCAGTTATGCTTGTTTTAATTTTTTAGCCTGGCTATTAGCTTCTGCAATGAAATTTAGACTTTTAAGAAAATATATAGAAACTATATACAAGCACATGTGTTTAACAATTTACTATTTATATTATACTAAATTGTTAGAAAGTATAAAAATTAAGATCTTAAATCTTCATGAATAGATGACAGTATTATAATCTGATCATAAATTTACATTTATTAAATGAAAAAATTTTTGAAAAGTTTTATAGAATTCAAAGTCTGCTATAGTTAAGAAATATTACATCAGTAACATCAGTCACAGGTAAAAGATTTATTAATATATTTAGCCTAATTCAGAGATTTGCAGACTTTTTCTGTAACAAGACAAATAGTAAATATTTCAGCCTTTATGGATCAGTCTCTGTTGCAGCTCTGCCATTGTAGCATGAAAAAACATCCATAGCCAATATGTAAGTGAATGAATGTGAATGTGTTCTAATAAAACTGTTTTCACAAACACAAATGGTGGGATGGACAGTCTATGGGCCATAGTTTGCTTACCCCTCCTCTATAGTTTTCTTTGCTTAGTTTTGATTCTTAATTTTGTTATAAGATGCAGGCTTGCACTGAACAATAGTGTGTTTGGTTCTAGTAGATGCTTAGTGTAAGCATATTGGTATTCAATGTATTCTCAGTGATATTTTTCCCCTTAGTGATATGTATTCATTTTATATTTGGTACAACTGGATATATTATTTGTGTTGGCCTTTATGTTTCCTTCTTGTTTGGACTTCATGGTGGCTTGATTAGGGTTTTTTCTTTGTAATTATTTCAGATACTCACTTAACCAGAGAGGCAGTCCTGTCTATCAAAAGGCCAATTGGAGGCATGTGCCAGAGCTAGACCAGTGTTTTCCAACCAGTCTTATAAAACTGGAGAGACCAATGTTTATAGTCTCTCTTTTCACTGCCTCCAAGATGGTGATTGTGCTGGGCTCCTTTTCTGCCTTTTCCTATTCCTGGAGTCTGCTGTAGAAATTTTGAATACCAGTACACAACAAAATTTTAGGTTAGAAACACTAAATTATTTGGGCCCATATAATTGGATAGAAAAGCAAATATTTCCCTTTATTCCTTTTTTTAGTAGTTGGTTTAAGAAGAATATTCTTTCCACATAATATAAAATACAAATGTTATAATACTACCTTTTCTTATAGTTTTAACCAAATTCAGTTTCTTCATGCCATCTTTCCTTATTGCCCCAGCCTGATGTGATATCTCATGTCTCACAATTCTGGTAGTACTTTTTCATATCACTCATATGAAATTTCTGTGTTGCTAAATTTAATATGAGATTGTTAGCTCTTGTTGGAGGTGGAAGTGGGGTGGCTTCAGGGTTCAGGTAAGGAAGACTTACTTGCTTCTTTATTACTTACTTTTTTCATTTTCATAGTGTCCATGGAGTCTAAATCAGTACTTCACACACAGAAGGTTCAAATAAATATGTGTTGTTGGAATGAATGAATAAACAGATTTTCTACTTGAAGGAACAAGGGCGATGGATATGATATTGTTGGTAGCAGTAATTTTCCTCCTATACCTTAAACATAAAACTTTCTAGTGGGTTTCTGTGGCCATCATTCAGTTTAAGTTTAATTGTGCATCAGTCCTGTGCTAGGTACTATTTTATATTCTGGGGATATACATAATTAATTAATTGCTTAATTAATTATCTAGTGGGGAAGACAGACATGAATATATTGTTTTAATAAAATGTGACAAGTGCAACCCTGGGAGCATGTGCAGGGTTCTTTGGAGTCCAAAGGAGGGCACCCCAATCAGGAATCTCTATTTAAGGAAGATAGACATCCTCTCCTTTTGCATTCAGAGCCAAATCCTGAAATTTGAGTACAGGCAAGCTAAGAAAAAAATAGGAAAAAGAGCAAAAGAACCCTTAGGCTGAAGGACTAGCTTTAGCAGAGGTGGGTGAGACAGTGACACATGCACAAGGAGTCACAGGCAGGTCTGTATTGTTGGAGGATGGGTCTGGAGAAATTTGCTAGGGCCAGATCCCAAAGGGTTATGTGTACCATGATACAGAAACTTGAGCTTTACCTTGAGAGGCAGTGTAGCATAGTGGTCAAGTGTGCATTCTGGAGTTTGAATTTTAATCTTGCCTCTACATTTTACTGAAAGTTCAGACACCTCTATTTTTCTCACAAGTAAAATGGGGATAGAAATGGCCTATCTTCTTGGATCTGTTTGTTCATTAAAGAGTTAATTTATGAATGGCTACTATGTTCTAGGACTTTCTATGCATAGAGAATACAGCACTAAACAAAATAAATCCTTATCCCAAAGAGCTTATATTCTGAGTTGGGTGGGGAGATAGATAAGGAGCAATATGAGTGAAATACATTGTGTGTGAAATAATGGAAGGAGTTTTGGGAATCCTGGGACCAGGTTAGAAGTGGGGAAGAGGGGAAGTTGCAGTGTCAGGGAAGACCTCCCTTAGATGACATTTGAGTAAAGGCATGAAGGAGATAGGGGTCCAATCAATCAGGGTATTTGGGGAAGAGCATTTCGGAAGGAACAGCAATGTAAAGACCCAAAGATGGAATGTGCCTGACATGTTTGTGAAACATAAGGAGTTACTATGGCTGGAGTAGTGGAAGTTACAGCAGGAGATGAGGTCAGGGTAGAAATGGGGGTCGGGGTAGAAGACCTACCAGAGTTTGTAGGTCTTTGTTCATCACTGTTGTGACTTGAAGTGAGACAAGGCAAACCATTGGCGTTTTTGGGGCAAGCAGTAACTTGATCTGACTGTTGTAACGAGAACACTTTGGCTGCTGTTTTGAGAATAGTCTAGCTAGAGCAAGGGCAGAAGGAAGATGAGTTAAGAGGCTGGTTTTTAGGAATGAAGTGTTGAGAAGAGGTGCTTGTAAGGATTAAATAACTTGTGAATCACTTCAAGTTTATCATGTGCCTGGCCAGTGGTAAGCAATCAATAAATGCTAGCTACTAGTTGGTTGTTAAAATTTCTATCTAAACTCAGCAGTGAGGTTTTAACACTGGCTTGTTCTTTGACCTTCCTTTGTTGAGTACACTGCCCTTCTCTCAGTTGATGAGCTTAGTGAGCGTGTCTTTTTTTGAAGTTGAGTGAGAAAATGTTCCATTACCAGCTGAGACATGGCAACCTTACCTGCAAGTAACCGTCAAAAGGAGTTTAATAATAGGGACTTTGCCAGTCAAGGTAATAATTGCTGCCATTTAGCCAGAGCATTTGTGGTGAGCCAGCATTGTGCAGGCTTCTCAACGTGTTTTCTCCTAATCTTTTCAGTAATCCAATGTAGTTGCTACCATTATACCAGGATTTATGCTACACATGTCACTGGGGAAGTTGGGTGTATTGAAGACCACAGAATTGATCGTTGGAAACCAGATCTGTCTTTTTCAACTATATACGTTAGATTGCCTTTTATCTATTCAAAATTTCAAGTAGATTATAGGAAAGAATGAAATATGGAAAGTAAAAAACATATAGAGGACATATCCATTATATTTCTGTCATTATTTGTAACTCTTAAGTAATAGTGATTATATACGTGCTTAATGAATGTAAATTTGTGTGTCTGTGTATCGGTTCTTCTAGATGGCATGTCTAATATGATCACAGAAAACATTGGGCCAAACATAATCTCTTTCCCTAGCAGTTTTAATGATGTTGCATAATTTTATGATGCTTCTGAGCCCATTTCTCTCCCGTGTAGATAATGCACTCATATTGCATAGTTACTAGCACAGATTACAAGCAAGGAGACTAGGGCAAAGAGAGGTGAAATGGTTTGCCTAAGATACCTACCTAGGTAAGTGCTAGAGTTTATTTGGGAACTCAAGAGATTGGCTCCAGAGCCCGTGTTCCGGTGGAATAGATCGTCGCAAGGCATAACTATAGGCATCTGGCATTAGAAGAGACCTTACAGGTAGAGCTCCTCATTTTGCATGTAAAGCAAGTGGGGTCCTGGTGGGACTTGCTGCAGCTTGTCAGTGATAGAGCCAGCACTGTAATCTGTGCCTCTCCTTCCATTACCCTGCTCAGCCTTCATTCGATCAGCTGTTTTTCCCAGTGAAAAGTATATTCTCCAAGGGGAAAAACAAATACTTCCTTTATTCTCTCAAAGTTTCTGAGCAACTGAATGTTTTAATGTGGAGATTTATTAAAAACTCAATCTTTAATTTGAAAATCAGACTTTAAGTTGTTTTATATTTAATTATATTAAAAAATCAGCAATTCACCTTCCATCTGGTGTGTTGCATATTTGTTTATAATATTTAACATTTAAAAAACCTTGATATTATAGCCATATTTAAATAGTTATTTCTACAAATCAAATGTAAGGAATAAAATATGCCTCATTTATAACTCACCTAAATTTAAACCATAGAAGAACTGAAGTTGGCAGAGATCCTCAGTAGGAACTTCTTTTTAAAAAAAATAAGTATCACATGTATTTAATCCACACTTTCCAATCACTGCAACAAAGCAGGGAATGATTTATGTACAAGAAAAAACATTTTTTATTATTTTTGTAGTGGGGCATTTATTGCGTGCACAGTAAGTGTTATAACCAAAACAAATATACAATTGGGACATTGTGTTTAAATTATCTTCTGTCATGTGCTATATAAACCAACAATAGTTTGAAAGGTATTTAAGCCACCATCTGGGACAAAAGCAAAAGCTCTTCCAGGATCCAGCACATGATGAATGTGAGCTGAGTTTCATTAGGAGCCTCCTAGCACGTCTCTGCATCCTGAATCATTTCTTCCACGGTCTGAAAGATTTCCAACATCCGTCCCAGCTCCCTGAGGTTTTGAGTGTTTTTAATAGATCGTGACATTTTTTTCTAGCCTCATAAAGAACCGAATCAATGAAGTTAAACATTATTGCGTTTAGATTTCCTTTTAGTCTGGAGAGAGAAAGTTCAAGTTTGTGCCTCTTAAAAGCTTCAGCAGAGATGTCCCATCTGTTGAGAAAACTTCTTACTGAGATTTGACAGTTCTAAAGAGCATTATCTCTTTCAGAGTTGACTCACCTTAAATGAGAACCTACTGCCATAGTGACAGGTAGGTATTTAATTAAGTACTCATTAAGTGCTATGGGCTGAAGGTGGTTCATACCTTAATATTACCCTGGCATTCTAATCCAGGTCTGACTGGCTTTAAGGGCCTGTTGGAGTGTTTTCCTTTTAGGACACTGTGTTTGTTGCCTTCTCCCTATGTAATGACAACAACATAAATAGTGATAGTTTCTGAGCCCTTAGTGTGTACCAGGCATGATTCTAAGCACTTTATACAAATTATCTCATTTATCCATAACAACAGTCTTAGGAGGTAGATACCCACTTTATAATCCCAGTTTACCTGTGAGGAAATTGAGGATTTGGAAGGCTGTTTAATCTGCCCATGATTACACGGCTGGTAAGTGCTAATCTTCTAATTTGGTTCTCATAACAATGCAGGCATTATCTTTGTTTTTGCAGGTGATCAGTAGGATCAGAGAGGTTAAGTAACTCACCCAAATCATATATGTAATACATAGGAAAAGTAGAAGTTGAATCCAGGATTTCTGATTCCAAATTTAATAACAACTTTAAACTAATACATGTTACCTTATTTTCAACAATTTTATATTTTTATGCATATAATTGTCAGTACACCTATGT
>NW_012156173.1:3214986-3217737 GCF_000956105.1 Propithecus coquereli
TAGGCAATGAAATTGCAATAATAAATCCTCTTAAAATATTCAAATTTTTACTTAGTAAACAGGTATGGTTTCTTATGTAAGCAAAGGTGGTAGAAACGTGTACTTTTTTTCGATAAAAAATTTCTGAGTTTTAAAGTCCTATAGACATTTTCAAACGAATCTTTGTTCCCTATTCTGATTAAGGTAGTACTACTATAAAATACTTAGGAGTGGTTTTCATTAATTTGCTATTAATCTTACCATTCTGGCTTTCTTTCCTCAATAGAAGACTAATAAAACCATGTACCACAATGAGATAATGTACTAACATGCCTATTTACTTTGAAACCAGATCTCTTTTTTCTGGCTTGAAACTTGTCGATCTTACAGTTCTCTGGCACAAGGAAGCCAAGTGAAGTTAGCCGTGGAAAGAAGCCGTACAAGAAGTCCATTGTACTGTATGGACTGTCTGGCTGAGAGCTGCATCTTATTTTTGTGGTTATGAGACAGTATCCTGTCCTGACGAAGAAAGCAGTGGGTAGAATTTTGTGGGATTTGTAGGGAGTAGAAAAGAAGGATATCTGGGAAAGTCTTTATGATTTGTTGACAGCAGTCTCAAACAGGTAATCTTCCCTTACTGTGGCGGTGTTCTGCCCTGGGGTGCGGAAGCATTGTAGTCACACTAGTGGCCTCAATAGTCACACAGCCTGGAAAAGTGAGGAGGTAAACTTTGCTTATTTGGTGATTTAAAGTGAAAAGCCCGTGTGAAAACACTGGACTGTGTTCTGCTAATTCCTACTTTATGGGATCTTCAATAATTTCTACTTCCGAAAGGAGAAAGCTTTTTTCTTTGCAAAATATTGATTGGTCAACAGGGATCTTAGTCCCTTGTTGTTTCTCACTTGTGTATTTGTCATCTCATTCCAACTTAAAGCAGTCTCACTTCACTATCGATATAATTATTTTGGATTCTGAATAGTTATTCATTCATCTCCCACCAATATGTTATTGCAACATGTATCTCTTGTTTCTAACCAAATCCATTAATTGTTTAATATATAATTTTAATATATATGCTAAGGTATGAATTTGGTTAGTCTGAATTTTAATATCTTTCTTCTAGCTTTGATTAGTGAACCATTAATTTCCATTGTAAAGCTAAAATGTATCATATAACTGACATGGAAAATGATTATCAACTATTTGGTGATAGTTTTCTGAGGACTAATAATTCAATATGACACTAATATTTGGTTAACAACATTTCCATTGATTTCAAGACTTTGGTGACTCTAAAAGATATTTAGAGGAGTCCTGGGGAAAACTAAATTGTGGAAAACCTTAAAAAGGAATTGGAAACATCGCAGATTATAACAAATGCATGTGATTTAGATGTCTAGTGTTTAGCCAAATCAAAATTTCAGAAACTGATTCTAATTTTCTAGAAAACAGCCATATTTTTTATGTTTTGAACTTCCCTTTATATTAGATTTCTAGTAGGATGTATGTCATCTTGTTTAATTTCCATTTCTTAGAATGTTTCTTTCACTGACTGTATACTTTCATAAGAGCTCAGGCTTTTTCCTATACCTGTCTTTGAAGTTATCTTGTTTAGTTGTCTTTTTAGTGTTTCAGATCTAAACCTAGGTTTTACTGCTTTCTTTTTGGTCCTTTTCCACATACAGTCATGACTATGACCAAAGCTTGTCCATCGTGTCCCCTGCGTCTTCCCAGTCTGCTCACGACTATCCAGCTGTCCTGCTTTTACACTGGCCCCTCCAGGTTGTGATAATCCCTCTTCTCAATTTTTGTAGTTGCTTCTTCTGGGTATGCCTTCTTCTTCTTTCTGTGTCCTGTCCTGTGTGTCCTGTCAGTTCCTTATCCAATGGAAGGAGAATTTTTTAAAATTTCAGATTAGATAACATCTCCCTCACCCCCAAAGTCCTTCAGGAGCTCCCTGTCACAATCAGCTAAAAATCCAAACTCCTTCCCAAGCCCAGCAAGCCCTGTGTGATCGTCCCTCCTGGATTGTAAACCGCATGGAGACATTCATGCTCGTTCGGGGATATTTATAAAAGTTGTGCACAACACAGGCACTGTGCTGAGTACTGGGGGTGTGAGAAATAATAAATAAGAATGAGAGAAGAAAAAGAAAAAGAAAAGAAGAACACAGCTGGACTATGTAGTCACAGAACCTAGTCTGGTGGTGGAGTAGATATTAATCAAATGATTGTGCAGTAAATACCTGTAAAACCACAGCACTGATACATGCTCGGAGGAAGAGGCTCATGGTTTTACGAAAGGTTGTCACAGTGAAGTCTTCCTGAGATAGTCATGACTGAGGCGATGAGTAGAAGTTAATTTATGAAAGGATGGGGTGTTTGTGTGAGAGAGGGGGAGGGAGAGAGTTTTCAAGGTGAAAAAACCAGTATGTTCAGCAGCCAGTGTGGACAGGAGCAGTGGCCATTTCTGCAGAACATTGTGGGTCTCAGTTTAGGATTTTCTAGTAGATTGAATGTGGGGAGGGGTGAGGAAAAGGGAGGAGCTAATACATTTTGGTTAAGCACTGGGGTGGATGTTGGCAAACATAATTAAACATTTGGAGATCTAGGTTCAGTTCTTAGGGTACCTTTGTGTGTGTGTGTGTGTGTGTGTGTGTGTGTGTGTGTGTGTGTGAGAGAGAGAGAAACAGAGAGAGAGAGAGGGAGGGGGAGAGAGAGAGAGAGAGAGAAACTGAGCAACCTACCCTAGGCAAAAATCACTTAACCTACA
>NW_012156173.1:3218096-3226270 GCF_000956105.1 Propithecus coquereli
TTTCTTCCATTCCCCTGTAGCGCAGAGCCTAAGACTGTGCCCTCTTATGATTACTTTGTCTTCCCTTGAGGGGGAGAGGGGTTTAGGATTAGGTGTAGATATATTCTATCTGTTAAGATCATTATACTCTTTTATATTTATTTCCATTTTTTAATCTACTATGTTTTCTTGCTTAAAACCTCTCCCCAGACTCGTGTCTGTAACATTTTATTTTATTACTTTTTTATGATATAAATTACATATTGGACTTATAATGTATGGGAAGGCATAGGTGTGGGAGAACTCCATCTGTTGTCTTTGGCTTAGGGGAGAGGAAATGCTTCCTTTCTTTTAGGAGGGGAGGACATTGTCCCTCCTCTTCTGGAGTAGGGAAGTTTGCTCCCAGCCAAGCATAGCTCCTTCCTGAGCATAGAGGGATGACTATCTGCCTGTGTCTACTCTCAAAATGGCCTGGCACAAGTTATGCTGGAAGAGGAGATCTAGGCACATGATGTGCTTCTCATCGCAATTCATATTTAACATCTATTGCCTTTATTTTGGAGAAAAGTCATTTAGAGTGAAGAATCCTCCCCTTTTACATTTTATCTCCCATCCTTGTTGATCAACAGTATATCTTCTAGGAGAAAATAGATTTAGATGCTAATTAGGATAATTCAATGAAATATAAAATCTGTTTGAGGTTAATTGTTGCCATTCCAATGGCAAAATCAAACTGGATTTAGTTATCTTATTGCTAAAATATGGAAACCAAGATCCAGCTATTCGGATAAATTTGGATCTGTTCAATTCATTTTTATTTCACTTTTGTGAACTCTCTTTTCCATTCTTTGTTATATAAATATCTGCGATAATTCTCTGGCTTTTCTTACACAATTGTCAGACTGAGACTTGTTTTCTGTCGCCTTCATTCATTTCATTGCTGTATTTAAGCTGACTAAAGAGGAATCATGTTAGAGAATGCATAGGAATTATTTCTTCCTTTTCATGAGGATCTTTCTGATGTCTTATTTTTCTCAGGGAGGCTGTGTGTTGACTTTGGTTAGTATGCTAACTTTCTGTCTTTTCCAAATACCTTTTATGGAATTAAAAGGAGCTAAACCTTAATATGAAGCTGTCTTTTTGAAAGCGATTTTTGTATTTAAAAAAACGTGTTTTAAGTTATGGAAAGTTTGTAAGTTCTATGTTAGTATTTGAATAAAGCTGTCGATGGAGGTATATGTGGTTAAAGTGATGAAAATATAAATATGGTTAAATCATTCATCTCGTACAAATTACTTATGACTTCTGATACTGATTAAATGTTTGGCTAAGAGAAAAATATGGATGAAAAAATATAAGTAACACCGTATGTGCCTATCTGTGACTGTATGCTTGTATATAGAAACTTGTATGTTATACACAAAAGTTGTTAACTTCTGCAAAACTTAAATTCTTTGACCACTTTCAGTTTCCATCATTAATTTTTATTTCCTCGATTTAGAAAGACTATTTAAATATGTACTTAAATGAAAACTAATGACAAGCTTTAATTTGCAGAAAAATAATCAGAAACATCTCACAGTTAAATATTTTTATTTTTAAATTAACCATGCATGTCTTCTTTCCTTTAGTGTGAATGGCAAAAAGTTAACTATTTTTGGTATAATTTATGTAAAAACACATATACTTACATATTTATTTTTATTATTCAGCTCTATAGAATGGATTAATTCTCCCACATGGTAAAACACATTTTTTCTTGCAAGCACACTGGTTATAGCTTACTTTCTGCATGAAAATATTTCAGTTTTTCAAATTGTACTTTTCAATTAAAATTTAGTTAACATAGCAGTATTACTACCATATTAATCAAGCACTTATGTTAGAAATGGTTAATTTTTATTTTTATTTTCCTGTCTTCATCATCTTTAACTGTTAAAACATTTTTAGCCCATAAAACATTTTATAGGGTGATATAAAGTATTACATAGCTTTCTCCTTTTAGTGGTGATAGAACTCCAAACCAATGGAAATTTCTAGCATAAATTGGAATCCATGATGAACCAACCTCAGGAGTCACCCTGTTTTTCCTCCTCATCTAAAATGGGTGTGTGACTTTGGGTGGCGACTGACTTTCTAACACAACTTTACAAGAACATTCTATATAAACTATTGCGTCGCCCGAGCTGCCCTCAGTGAAAACCACATGTCTAAGCTAAGGGGAAATTCACCCACGTGGAAAGGAGCCAGTCTCGTGGAGAGCATGGTTGATGGAACCCCTGGACAATAAAGATCTGTGCTTGCTGAAGTGCCACGGAATTTCATTTTTGAGGCTGCTAAATCACGCTTGGCCTGCACAGCTGTGTAGTCAGGGGAGGCTGCAGATATTATTCAGGACAGCAACCACAGAGTCTGTTTTTTATAGAATATTTTCCCAGTGCTTTTGGAAACCCATCAAGTGTTAAAACTAAGTGTTTTCTGGGAAAGTGGAAGATTTTTCTCTCCTTTTATGGCAATTTCAACCTTAAGGTGAAATATTTCTTTAATCATATATAAACTTTATTTTTTAATTGAGAAAATTATGTTAAAATAATCATTTTGTGGGAAATTATTGAGCAAGAAGGAAAAAAAAAACTACTTTTATATCAAGTTTTTCAGATATTCTTAAATTCAGAAAATTTGCTGAAAATTCTCCCAAAGAAATGGTCAAAGAAGATTAATGCAAGACAAGTGCCACTGATAGGAAAGTGGAAAGATATTGAAGAAGTATTTGGAATAGAAGTGATTAGGGTGACTGAAGCAAATTCATAGGGCCTTGGAATAGAAGTAAAAATTTAAACTACAGACACAAACAGGAAGCTTGTGGAACTGAATCATGGTGAGAAATGTGTTCTATGGTAAGATCGTGAGTATATGGATTCCTATTTTAATTCACTTTAAAAGCATTTTTCTTTTCAATTGCTAAAATTTGTGTTATTAGAAAGACGTTTTGCATTTCCTAATAGAAATTTATATTGGAATACAGTGGCAGCCACTGTGTGCCACCTTCAGAAAAAGGGGACATGTAAAATTGACAGGAACAGAGTGTTTTTCAAAGTGTCAGCAGCAAGGTCTGGCTAACTGGAGCAAGCTGTGACACTGGGCAGCACACACTCCAGGAAGCACTTCTGCTTTCCCTTAGGCTGTCCTGCAGACCCTGGCAGGACTCAAGGACTGCCTTCCGCTGATGTCACCGTGTAGGTGGGTATGATGATTTGTATTCCTGCCGAAGAGGCCCTGCCTAATTCTCACTTCAGTAAGCTAAAAACTCCCTACTTCTTTTAAAAGCCTGGAAGCTTTACTTTTCTCTCAGCAAATAGTTACTTTGTGTTTTGCCTCTTGTTCAAACCATGCCAACAGATCCATATAGCTGCCCACCAGCTGGAGTTAGGACTCTGACCATCTATCTCCTAACTGCCTGCCGATGGCCTTGCTGTCAGTCCAGCATATAGTCGCTCCTTGGCTGTCCCCGTGCCCTAGAGGCCTATGTTGTTTTTTCCATTGCTGCATAGAAGCCTAAGCTTGCTTTATTCATTTTGGACCATCGAGGTCTCCTGTACATCCTTTGCTCATTTTGGATGAAGAAAGAAAATGACAGAGACAGAATGGGGATCAGAGGGACAGAATCTACACCAAGTAGTGATAGCACCTTAAAACAGCTGCTCAGAACAGTACAGCTCCATTTATTCTCTTGTCTTATCAAAAGGTCAAAAAAACTTTAGGACATTAAGAAATAGAGATACCTGTGGGCAGCTCATTTTAATAGCTCATAGTATCCACCTGTAACTACCCAACAGCAGGTGTCTGCAGATCTTCATGATGCTCCAAAGAATCTCAGCTTCATCTGAGGAACACTGTTATAACAACCCACATAGGTAGATGGCTGAAGACTAATTTAGCTGCTAGGCAAGCAGTGACAAAATCAAGTGTGTTGTAACAGACCCAGGTACATGTTCTCCTGGGGCAAGAACTGGAACCAAAGTACTTATGATTTTATTATTAATTATTTGCATCTGTATTAATAATAATGCATTTCTGATCTCCCTCTTGGTTTTATTGAAATTATTCAAATTTAACAAAATTCTAATTAATATCCTTGCTATACCATTATTTCGAATAAGTATGCTTAGCTTAATAAGTATAAACATAATTATAAAATAATACCTTGCAATATTCTGGAGTATAACTGTTTTTAAGTGTATGAAATAAAAGAGAAATGGTATCTTCTCACGTTGCTCCTATTTTCTAGGTGATAACCACCTAATAGTTAGGTGTATATCTGTCTGAATTTTTATATGACCATTTTTAATCTCACTCTCAATCGTCCCCCAACCCACTCTTTCCATCCACCAATCCATTCCCCTTCCTCCCACCCATTCTGTCACATATCCATCCCCCCCACCTGTCCATCCACCTGTCCATCCATCCATCCACCTGCCGCCCATCTACCTATCCACCTAGCCATCCATCCATTCATCTATCCACCCATCCATTTATGTATATATATTCTATCTCTTACACAAGTGCTACCATACTATTTATCTTGTAATGAAACTTGCTTTTTTCATGCAGTTTCTGAAAATAAATACATGTGTTTGTAGAATTAACTTGTATTTGTTTGTTGATCTTCACGACAATGCTATACCGGTGCTTTATTTCTTAGCATGTACTTACTCAGTTGGGATTTTTGTTTTTCCTAAAGCATGACAGTTTATGAGCAATTGAAGTCTCTGCCTTGTGGTAAGGGTTGGACCCTTTTTTGAATGTGACTGGTTCTTGTTTATTGGCTTCACGGAGGGTAGATTTTAAGGGGGAAATTATGAGAGGAATTATTACAGATTTAAAATAGGAATTTTAGATATCAGTGGGCCTTAGTGATTGTTTGGAATTTGATGTAAAGATTTTTTTCTGGCAGTGAATTAACTGTTAAAGCAAACTGTGGCTTGTCTGTCAAGGCAAAACAATGGCTTTCTCTTTGCTTGTCCTAATTCGCATCCTAGTTCCTGTGGTGCCTGTGTCTTCACCTTCATATCTACTCTGTCCTTCCCCCTGATAAAATTTGCACTTGCTTTATTCCATTTTCAGATGGTTTTTAAAATTCTGATATCCATATCCCTCCTCGTTAAAAAAAAAATAGTTTAAAAAAATTCTTCTGTTCACCATCCAGAGTCTCCTGAACTAATTTAGTTACTTCAGTAGCTTTGACGGCCCTTGCAAACATACAGCATACCTGATCATGTTCTGTACTGCTATAGATATCACTCATACTTACTTTTACCTAATACTCTAATTTATACCTAAGTGTTTTTAATTTTGGGTTTCCCTGTAAGTCCTGAACTGTGTTTTCTACTTTCTTCTTTCACTTTCTTTGCGCAGTTGACACTGTATCAATGTGATCATCTGCGCATAAGACACAATTCTAAAGCCCATGTGAGTCTGTGGAGTTGTGTCCAAGCAGTGAATTTGCTTCCAGGAGGCCACATTTACAGCAGGCAGCTCAAAGGCCATGCCATCTAGTCCCCTCCTGATGGGTACGATGTGGATCCATCTGTGCAGAGTAAAACCCCGTGCCCTCTTTCCCTCTCCCACCTCCCTTACCAAATTTTAGATCTCAGAAAGCCTCTCTTCACTACTCTTGTAGGGGAGAAGTTCTTCATCCTCAGGGCTTTGCTTGGATCTTTGAAGATATCCACATGGTGGTATCTTTTTAAAGACTGATAATTTCATAACTTGGCATAAGCAGATGATTGTGCTTCTGTGCTTAGAACCGGCAGTCAGCATTTAGATGTACACAAATCTGTAATTGTCATGAAACTGGATGAGTAAAAATCTTCCCTATGATTGCACATATTTTTTTACTGTGTAACTGTCAGTTTTTACTCTGTATATCTTGAGGTTATGTTGCTTGTGCATACTGATTCATAACTATTATATCTTCTTGGTGGATTTTCCCTTTGGTTATTGAACAATGTCCCTGTTTGCCAGAATTAATGCTTTTTTTGACTTAAATGTTATTTTTTTCATATCAACATTGCTGGATCAGCTTTTTTTTGGTTAGTATTAATTGGCTATTCCTCTTTTCAGCCCCATGTTCTCATTTTTAAAAAAATTGTTTTGCATGGTTTTGTTTTAAGGATGTCCCTTGTAATCAGAGTAAGTTTTATTTTTTAATTTTTAAAATATTAATAGCTCTGATAATTTCTATGTTTGAATAGGGAGTTTACTATTACATTTATTGTGTTTGTAAGCATGTTTGTATTTATTTATATTATCTTCTTTTGAGTTTTCTATGACCATCCTTTTTTGTTTTTTGCTCCTTTTTTTCCCTTCTTGCTTTCTATTGGATTGTTAAAGCTTTTTATTTTTCATTTTATTTGTCTCTGGTTATTTGAAGTCTATATACCATAGTTTTCTTTCTTTAGGGATCACTTTTACTTTTAAAATATGCATAAATTATTATGCATTTTAAAAATTTACAGTTAGTCTATATTTACATCCTCTTCCTGAGCATACCTTAGCATGTTATAAACACTCACTGAATAATTATCATTGTTTGAATTTGATATTATCTTTTTAAAATGTAATATAATTACTTATTTTACATTAAACAGTTAAATTTACATTCTTTTTTTCTGTTTTTTTTTTTAATCCTGCTACATCCTTATGGATTCATTTTTCTGTATACTGAAGTATGTCCTTAAATAGTTGACTCCGTGGTGGTCTAAGGTTGGCTTTATTTTGATTTTATTTTTTTAATATTACTTTAGCTGGATGTAGCAGCCTAGATTACAATTTATTTTCTCCTCAGCGCTTGAAAAATGTTATCCTATTGTTTCTAACTGGAACACAGTAAACAAAAATTATCATTGCTGGTAGGAAACTACTGTCAGTGTATTGATTGATCCTTTATTAGTAATTCGTTGTTTCTTTCTAGTGCCTTTTGATACTTAACCTTCTTTACATTTTTATTATATTACATCTAAGTATTGATTTAGCTTTATTTATCCTATGTGGTATTTAGAATAAATTTTTGATCTGAATAATTATATAACTTTATTAAAATTCTTAACTTTTATATCTCCAACTATTGTTTTCTCTGTCTTTATCTATAATCTCTTTTTCTGAAGTTCCTATCAGATATATGATGGAGCCTCTCAGTTGTGCTGTGTGTCGTTCACTGTATCATTTAGACAGTTTTTAATTTCCTTTCAGCATTTTTAATTTCTAATATTTATATCTTCTGTTCTTTTAAACTTTCTATCAGTTGTTGCTTGCAAAAATTTTATTTTCGAGGGAGGAGGGCAGGGAGTTTTTCCCCTTCCTTATCTGTTTGAAAATCCTAAAATAACTTCCATCAAAGTAATTTCATATGGAGAAAAATTCGTGTTTAACTTGGTTGATTTTACTGGTTGTATTTCTTAGGATTAGAATTTCTTTTCCTGTGTTTTGGAATTTTAGTATATAGATTTTTCGAGTGGGAAAAAGTTTTTTCTTCTCCCCAGCATCCTTTCACAGTTAGATGAAATTAAATGTGAGGTGGGCAAAGGAGCCCCACACTAGCTCCGAGTTTCAGTCAGTCATCCTGGGTGTGGTCTTGTAGTCTGCTGAGCTCCTTCAGGTCTGTGATGCTCCGGAGCCCAGTTCCTGCCTGCCCTGGACTGAGAGGCCAGAGCGTGCATGGGCCTCTGCCTTCCTTCCCACTTTTCCATTTTCTGCCTAAAGATATTTACCATATTTGAAAAATCTTAGTTACAGCTTTTTGATTTTATATTTTCATGTTGTATTTATCATTGCCATGGATTTTGAGCCAGAGGGCGTATGTTGGTGATCGAATAGGTGAAAGCATCATGATTAGAAGCTGAGGCTGAACTTTGGGAGTAATTACTGAGAAAAAAGTTAAAGGGTAGCATTGATTATTTAGATTGAGAAGCTATATCATTTTTTATTTTATTTTATTATTTATCATTGCCATGGATTTTGAGCCAGAGGGCGTATGTTGGTGATCGAATAGGTGAAAGCATCATGATTAGAAGTTGAGGCTGAACTTTGGGAGTAATTACTGAGAAAAAAGTTAAAGGGTAGCATTGATTATTTAGATTGAGAAGCTATATTATTTTCTATTTTATTTTATTATTTATTATTTTATTTTATTTTAA
>NW_012156173.1:3226320-3238844 GCF_000956105.1 Propithecus coquereli
GAAAGACACTATTAGTAGTAATGTAGGACAATAAGAGTAAGTAGAACCAGTGCGGGAATGTAGAATTGTATGACGACTGTGCTATGAAAGGACTGCCGTCCTTCAATTTTCAGATATGAATATTTGTGATTCGTTGTCATAGACAGTCGTTCCATTGATGTCTGTGCTCCACCCAGAGGTGTAAAATGGTTTTTCTTACAAGAAAAACCTGCTTATTCTATAAGTATGAAGGCCAATAGTCTTTGAAAACTTGGAGTACAATGCTGTTGAGAAAGCGGTATGGGGTATGCATAAATCCGATACTAATGTTATTCATGAATTTTTTCAGCAAAGATATACAATACTCTAAAATATTTATAGTGTCACATCTCATGGTAGTTGAGTCTAATTTCCCCAAGAACAGACACAGGAAGAATGTCAGTAGTAGGAGCTGATTCTGAGGTAAAGTTGGTAGGCACATTGTATGATACTATATCTTGTCTGCTATTGCATACTAAAATTCCCAGCGAATCTTGTAAATAGACATACATGAGAAATTCACAGCTGTTTTGTATTGTAAATACTGAATAAGCCAATATGTAGAATTTTAATTAAAGCTAGTAAAATAAGAGGTTCATATAATGCAAACACATTTTAGAATTTCTGTGAGATAACGGAATTCATATGTCTATCACACATGCCTGCTATTGGTGAGAGGTGACAAAATGATCTCAAATTACCCTACCATCTTTGAGAGCTTATGATTCTAGTGATTGTTTCTATGTATACGTATTATCGGTTTCTCGGGAAAAAATTCATTTCATTCTATATATCTATGTCTATATATAAATACAAAATTCACATGTGTGTGTATATGTGAGTAAGGATCAAAAACTAATGATGAATACAAGCTTTAAATTTTTTTACTCATTAAGATATCTCCCCAAGCCAACATAATTCTTGTTTTTCTTCTTTTAGAATAAGCTCCTGCCATAATGTTGGTCAGATAGAAGATGAGCCATCTCATCTTTTGTTTGTTAGAGGGTTTCAATTATTTAATAAGTGCAAGTAATTAAGGCATTAAGAATTAAAGTGGCTCCAAGAAGAGCTCTGAGACTCAGAACTGCAGAGTGTTGCCTAGGTTTCTGAGTTTGAATTTCAACAAAAGTAAAAATGTTCTGTTGTGATTCTTTCAAAAATTTTAATCAGATACAGTGTGTTGACATTTTAATCTGAATTAGAGACTGAAAAATTAGTAAACTTTGGTTAATAGGAGCAGTTAGCAAATCCCAACACAATGCCTTTTCGTTTCTTACTAAAATTGGAAGATACTAGTATCACCAAATAGCTCTGTAAAAATGTGCGATTTTTGCATATATGTAATAACTTCATAGTTGATAATGAGCTTCTAGTGGAAGCAAAGATTGTTGTGGGTGTGTGTACACATGTCAGAGGGAGAGAGAGAGAGAGAGAGAGAGAAGGAATAGGAGCGAATGTATGAAGGGTAAATGTGTTTGAAATTTTGTTATCCAGTAACAGGTTTGATACGCTAATGCAGTCAGAATTAATAAAGAAATTGTCTCAATTATTTCTGTATTCTTACAAATGCTTAATAGTCCCCCTCTCAAGACATACCTCAAGGAAGGGATGATACTAACACGAGGTTCTTAATATAGATCCATAAGAAGTTACAGTATGTAATATCTGGTTCTCTGGGTGGCCACTTTTATTTTTCACATAATGAGAACTTTTGGGGATTAAAACTCACCCTCCATTAAATTTTTAAAATTTCCATCTCCATTTGAAGAAGTTCAAATATTATTGATTTTTTTCTTCCTTTGAAGATCAGCCCTTCAACTTTTCAAAGACAACTTGAAAATTGGACACCAGTGCATATATAATGCATATATATTCTCCACTGCTATCAAAACATTCATTCTGTAGTTTCATAATAGAAACATAGTTAAAATTCTTAAATTAGAGAAAATGTATTAATTTTATATAGTACATCTCTTTACATGACAAAAAACATACTGTATTCTACTACTGCAAATATAATTTTGAATAATGTCTGTAATTAGAAGTTTTACTTATTAATACAATTCCATTTCCGCTTCTGTAATATTGAAGGAAACAGAAGAAACTTAAAATCTTTGAATGTCTTAAACTTCTGTGGGGTTTTTTGTTTTTTTTTTTTTCAGCCAGGAGGCAGGGAGAAGAAGTATCATATAATACTTGATTCACCAACTTTCTATTTTCAAGTATTTTTGATTTTAAAAGTTTTCCTTTCTTATGAAATATATAATTGTACTTTCTATTTTGGTTTATGAATTCTTTTTTCTTTTTCTGTAAAATAAATCTATAAAATTGTTCTACTGTGTGTCTGAAGTATTGGGAAAATAGAGGAAACCTGTGAAAGTGAAGAGATAGAAAACCAATACCAGGTTGTTTCTCTGATCCCAACTGGTTGCCCGCATAGCTCAAGGCCCTGAGTAAATACTGTTGAATGAAAGATTGAATGAACTTCCTTGTGTATAGATTCTTAATAATAATAAATGAAAAGAAAGTTTTTTCATTGGGCAATCAGCCAGTATTTAACAAAAATCAAATTAATAAATTCAGTTTCTTCTTTCAAGTTTTTTTAGTTTTTCTTGAAAATTTAAGGAGCATATTTCAATAATGATTTTGACAGAGGTGGTCTAATCTCCTAAAGCTGGCTGGTACATTTATAGGATGCCAGGTTAGCTCATCAGGTGAAGTGTCCATTGTAGCAGCCAGGGATCCACAAATCAAATGGACAGAATGTGGCCAGGGCAGCGTGCACATTAGGCAGGTAACAGTGGGAACTGTACAGGAACAGGATTATGATTCCAAGAAGAAAGAACTGATAGAATCTTATGGATGGTTAACATGTTAGTAGGGTAGGAAAAAAACCAAAGGGAGAGAGAACAAATACTGTATCTCCTTGGTGTATAACTTACTGGTGTGGACCACTTTGTTAGTATCAGAATTGCTGTTGTTGATAACACATCTGTGTGATCCATCTGATTAGGATGGGTTAGCTGTCAAGTCATAAAGATTGACTTTTTGACATTTTTATGGTCTGTCCTTTCAAACCTCACAGTTGTAAATTTTCATTATTTGCACTGATTTTCATTTATATGTTTGCATCTAGAAACATTGTTTTTTCTAAGGTAGGGGTCAGCAGACGTTTTTTTGTAAGGGGCCAGAGGAAAACGTTTTAGGCTTTGTATTTTGGGCCATAGAGTCATGGTTGCAGTTGCTCAGCCCTGACATTGCAGCGAGAAAGCAGCCAAGGTGAAAAGGAAAGGGTGTGGCTGTGAGCTTTCTGTTGGCTCAGCTGGACCAATAGGAGCATGAAAACGGACTGCAGTTTGCTGGTCCCCTTCCCCACCCAAGCCTTCTGTGTTATCAGCCACCTTCTCTGGTTAGTTCTGTTGTAATGCTCCATCTGTCTGCATGTTCCTGCTGGGTGGTCCCTGTCTTTGCCTCTTAGGCTTCACGCATCTTCTAGGAAGAGCTTGAGAGGACTTCCATACATCTTTCCAAATTCAGATTTGGGAAGAGGAGTGTGGCATCTGCACCTCCCTTCACCCTTCTACCCAGAGCAGCCTGGTTCCAGAGCCAATCTTGACAAGAGCTTGCCTCACTCCGGGGGATCTCGGCCCATACGTGGGCAGGGTGTGGGATGAGTTCCACTGCTGTGACTAGCACCGCATAGGCCTGGGGGGGTTGGGGAATATATATGTATAAGCACGCAAAGAGAGAGAGAGAGAGAGAGTTGAAATATCATATCTTCTTGGCATATGTCTTATTGGTGTGGACCATTTTGTTCTATCAACATTACCATTATTAATACCCATGTCTGGGCAGGGCTGTGTGACTGGCAAACTGGAGCCCCTCCTCCCTGCCTGGGGTTCACAGGACTCTCTTGCTCTGCTGGGATCGGGCCGGTGCCTGCCTGGGTGTGGTGATTCACTGTTCTCCAGAGCTCTGGGTTGTCTTCCTCATACCTTCACTGTGGCTGATGTATGCTCTTAACGGGCAGATAGCCCTCGACTAACTCTGTCCTTTGAGTGCTGGTGGTGTCCTGGGCTCCTGTGGTGCTGCCCAGTTCCATACCTTGGTCATTCTAGGCTTTCAGTGCCAGCCTGCCCCAGCCCCTTTGGACTTTCTTGCAGACTTCTGTCCTCCCTGTCCCTGGGCCTGGACCTCTCATGGGCACGTGTTCCTGAAGGCTCAGGCCTTCACCCTCAGCCCAGCGTGAGTTATGCCAAAGTAGAGATGTTGCTTCTTTTCTGTGGAGTGATAACATAATTTGATTTTTTTGTTCAGACCCCTACATTTTGCAGTCACTGTTACCTAAATTACAAATAAAACTTGCACTGAAATATATTTTCATTGAACCTTACAATCAGTGCTCAAAGATATCCAAAATAAATTAAAGCCAGAGAAAAGGACCAGTGTGATCTCATTTGGTCATGGTACATAGGGAGCAATTTGAGATTAACAGGAGATAAAAATAAGGCTAAATGGATTGTTTTTCCTGAGTGATAAGGACATATTAGGAGAATTTCTGCTGCCAAATTATTATTTCTAGGAAGGACACATAGTAGTAGTCATTCTTTTATGACAAAATCAGTCTGTAGAGACTTCTTGCTATGCATGGGGACTTGAGAGAGGAAACGCTACATTCTTAAGGACGAGATAGGAATCTACTGTGATCACCCTCGTGATAGGCTGGGCAGGATAGTAAATGTGAAATGGAAAAAATTCTTAGAGACTTGTCAGTGTCACTTTCATGTGGGTCAAGTTGGTAGACTTTTAACAAAAGTCAGGATCATTTATATAACTGACATAATCCTTTTGGATAAAGGGCTAACTTAAAGTCTCTGGGAAAGCAATCTTAGTGCAGAGATTCAGAGTAGTACCCAGGAGTTGAACTGCCTGACACTAAAGCCCAGTTCTACACCTTAGCAGTGGGAAGATTATTTAAGCTCTCTATGCCTGGTTTTCTTATCTTTAAAATAGTACTATTAAGAGTAAACAATTTTATAGGATTGGTTATGTAAGGATTAAATGATATAATATATCTAAGATACTCGGAGCATTTCAAATATTTTATTATTATTATTATTATTTGGAGTCACATAGACTTGGATTTAAATTCCTGCTCTATCATTTACTAGCTGTATGACTGTGGGCAAATCAACTAAACTCTTTAAGTATCCTCTTTATTGTGGGGGCTAATGTTACCTATCACAGCGAATGGTTGTAGGGATTTGTTCAGATAAATGCAGATAATCTTCTGACACGTGGTAAGTGCTCAATAAATGATAGCATTCATTAGCATTCACTAAAGAGAAAAAAATACCTGATTTAAATAATCTGATTACTTTTAGGTAGAAAATAAAATATATGTAGAAGTAAAATATGTCTACTATATGTCATTTATTTAAAATTTATTTAGAATTTTCATCCACTGACAAATATTTATGAAATGTAGTCACTAATTAAATCTAGTTTAGTATTTTGTATGCATAGACAAATAGTTAAGAACCACCAGACATGTATTTATAAAGAGTTGTCCCTCAAGACCCAATACTGATGAATTTTAAAATCTTAAATATGGATTATTTTGATGAATCCCGAGGTTTGTGGAAGACACTAGACCATTACAGGTAAATATTTGGCTTATAAAATTAGCACTGGATATTCATGCAAAAGCCCCCACCTGATATTAAAGTCAGAAATGAAAATTCAATTCAGTTCAACAAACAGGCTGCTTGACTGCAAGGCAGTTTCCCCTCTCAGCTTGTTTTCTATGTATCTTTTGTTAGTTTGTCTAAATCTTCTTAAAACACTTTTAAGCAGAAGCTTCTGTTAGTTCTTAGAGTAACATGAGCTTTCATTTTATTTTTTTTTCTTTGTTTTATTAAATAATAATTGCTTGGCATTTTATGAATGAAATCTTACTTAGTGGCTTCATTTTAATTCTGAAGTCGAATTTCCTTTTATTTGCATTAACTGTATCTCTCTCTGGCTTCAATGAGGTGCCAATTAATTCTAGTATATTATGATTTGATGATTATTAGATCCATTTTTATACCATCCAAGCTTGTTTGAGCTTATTTTTTTCCAATGTTTATTTTCTCAGTATAAATAGGGTCCGTGTTAGTAGTCTTATGTGCTGGCAAATCCATTCCCAGTCTAGAGTGCAGACCTATTGAGTTACTACCACAAAATTTTTACAGATTCTCTAGAGGAATTTTAAAAAATTGGTACTATGTAACCCCTCATGAAAGAGCTCAAATTCCAGCTGGGGAATTTGAAATCAAACAACATTTTTTTTTTTCCCAATTCACGGATTTTCTTTTTTTATTTTACAGTTTTGGTAAAGCTTAGGTACCATGAATGCTGGTATACTATGAATGAACAATTCACAAACATCAAATGACAGAAAAATCTGAGAAACATTCAATCTTAACTAGATTATTTTTATGAGAAATGTGTATGCCCATGACTGATTTTATATTGTATATATAGTGATAATATCTTCTTCTAGAACTGTTCCTAGTTCAGATTGATGGCGTGAAATATAGTGATGCTTGGTATTTCTCAAAAGGACTAGTATTTTCCCACAAATTCTCTGAGTCTTATATGCTTGACAGCTGCCACTGTCATACTATACAGTATGTACTTGCATATAAATTGGCATAATACAAACCACATAAGAACTAATAAGAATTCTTTATAGAAGTGGCATGTTTGGGATCAATTCTAAAGGAGAAGGGACATGATTTGGCAGAGAAGGAGCCCAGAGTGCGTAGGAATGAACAAGAGCTGTCCTAGAGAGGCAGATCAGTTTGGCCAGTATTGGGGACTTGCCCATTTAATGAAAAATGTGCGATGAGGCAGGAGAGAAAAAGGAAAGGGAGTAGAAGGTCTCAAGAGATTTGGGAAGGGCGTATATAAGAACTTTCTAATCGTATCACCTGACTGAAAATGGAACAAGCTGCCTGGCAAAGTTGCGAGTGTCCAGTGGTGGAGATAAACCAGTCAAGAGTGTCTCCTTGTTAGATGTTGTTTAAGGAATTCATACATTGGATAGAAGATAAACTAGATGCCTTCTGAAATATGTTCCACCTCTGAGATGCTGTGATTCTACTACTTGTATTGCGATTACCCCATGAATATAGCATGTGGAGGATATGACAACACAATTGGTTGCTCTGTAATTATAAATGACCCCCTCAGCTAACTGTAGCGAATTTTTCTGGAAGGTTTTTAAATGATGCAATACATTTCTTTATGTGAAGATTATGTCACATTTTTTGTCCTGATTTTGTAAATCTCATCTTTTAAAAAAACTCCCTCTCGTAATAGAAATGATAAAAATCAAAATTACAGTCTTAGACTGAGATTTTAACATATACACATCTATTTTGGGAATCAAAATCATTAAAATAAAAGAAGTAGAATAATTAAGAACTGTGTTTGGCTGATAGTTTTTGGAATGACATAGATTTTGTCATACACTGTGGCATTCAAAAAAGCCCCATTTTTTCCCAAGTAAATAAAAAGAGAAATGTCTCTTTTATATGTTTTCACCTCTAAAAGTGTGGGTTAGTGGTTTTAATATTTTCTTATGTTGATTTATCAGGTTATGTATCTTGTGCAAAGTGTGGTGAGAGCAGTATGTTTACATCAGTGAAGTATGTGGTGACTGGAAGGGTCTAAAAATTGTGATTTATGTTGGCTCATGACAAACTTCTTAAAAAGTACATGACTTTGTGAGGATCTTTTTACTGGTTACTTTGTGTGAACAAATTAAACAAAATTCTGGTTTCATTTCTAAATCTATTTTATTATTTTGTGTACTTGAACTCTATTTTCCAACAAAAATATTGTAATGATTAGTACATCTTTCCCCATACTTATTTTGAAGTTGAACTTTCAGATTTTAAATTCCGAGACCTCCTTTGTATACCTATCCTATAAAGTGAGCATGTTTTGTGAATTAAAATTTTTACTAATTGGGTACATTTTTTATGAAATGACAAAATGACTGCCAAATGATGGCTCAAAATTTCCAATGGACTTTTAAAAATTTGTGAAAATAGCAGAAATCTTGGGAAAGTGTGACTTTGAAGAAGGATAATGCATAGTTGTGATCAATATCATTTATTATCAGCAGAATGGCAGAAGCTGATAAATAATTCACTTTCTTAAGGCCCTACCGATACCAAGCGAATCCCTGTGTCATCAGCAGCATTATTTAAAAGATGGCACAGAAGGTAACATCTGGGAGCCAATTCATCATTTAATTAAATTATCCTGTAATGAAATCTTCTGTAATGAGATTAATTTTAATTATTAATCAGGAGTTGACATGGGCACAAGGCGTCATGAATAATAAATGAAAGGCTTTGTCTGTTCCATTTCGAAGAAAGGACCTACTTTACTGCAACAGTGCTTTTCATACAGCTATGCTGAGTCCTCACCATGCGGCCGTCCAAGAAGCTGGCTTGATTTTTATTTCATGAGAGAGGGTAATTGATCAAAACTTTCAGATTTGGATTCCAAATCTATGTATTTTTTAATGGACTCATTTATTTTTAGTTGAAGCAATTTTCAATTTTAAAAATATTTTGAAGATGTCAAGGATAGAAAATGCTTTTTCAAAGGAATTTGAGGTAAATTCTTAATCCAGGTACAAAAATGTCACCTTTTAAAGGCCAAAAATATAGTTACCCCAGTCATATTTTGGTATCAATTGTAGATGTATAACTGTGCCCTCCTGTGAATGGTCTGTCAATTCCTGACCTCCCCAGATCTGCCCCAGTGGGGTCACTGCATCTAACCAGGTTTACCTGGGTCCTAACAAGACGGCGGATGCTCAGACTTATCCACGCTTCAGTGGGAGCTCAGCGGTGTCCCAGGGGTCATAGGACAGAAGCCTTCTCTGAGCCTCTGGCCATGTTTGCTCAGTTCTGTGACTTCTCTTTCCCTTAGTTGCCTGAATGGAATACAGCCATGAAAAAGAGGGACGAGTGCTGCTCTTTGCAGCCATAGAAATCTGGGCTAGGCCCAAAGTAACAGAAGAGCGGACCCAAGGTCTTTAAAAACAAAATAGAACAAAACCTAACTGATCATCTCATCCGCCTGAATTAGAAAGCTCTTCATTGGATTCCTAATTTCATTTAGACTAAAATTTAATATGCTTAATAAGGCCTTCAGGCTCAGCCCTTCCTTCAGCTTGATTTCTGTCTACCCATCTCTCCCTCCCCTCACTTTCTCTCACACCTGTGCCTTCTCACCCTGCACATTCATTGTACTATAGTCCCTGCAATATTATTTTAGGAACTGGAAAGTGTCAAGGTTTTTTTCTGCTTTGAGGCTTTCTTACATGCCGTTCAGTCAGTTCAGTTTCTGCTGTCTTCTCCTGGATCTTTTCCAGACGTGCTCCTAGTCATCCCTCAGATCTTAGCTTTAAATGTCACGTCTTCTGAGAAGCCTTCCCAGATTCCCCAGTCTAATTTCTTCCTGTTTGTTATAGTCTCTCGTGACATCTTCATTGATTCATTCCATGTTGTGTTAAATTATTTTAGACCTACGATGTGCCAAGCAGCTTTGGCTTTCCTTCCTGTAACTTATCAGAAAGTGTAATTATATAGTCATTTTCTGTGATTATTGATTTATCTCTCCCACTAGACTGTAAGCCTGGGGAAGGCAGGAATCATGCTGGAACCTTGGCACAGTGCCTGGGATATAGTATTCCCTTAATGAATACTTGATAAATGAATGAAAACGGCAGAGATGAGAACTTCTTAACAATTTAATCTGTCAGACACTAGAAGGAGTTTCCTTAAGAGGCAATGCATTTTCCATCCATGGAAATGTTTACAAAAAGGCTAGACAACTCTATGTTAGGGTTTGCCTCCAGAGAGGGGATTTCAGCATCATATAGGAAATTGAAATAAATGATCATAACATTTTACTCTAATCCTGTGTGGTAGTGGATCTAACATCTAGGAAATAATAAGTAATTGCTTACTAATTGAGTAGGACATGATAACTTCTTGGTGATAGTCTCTCAATATTTGCTTTCTTGAAGAAATTGAATATTTTTCTAATTTATTCTTTCAGCATTGATTGTGAATACCGTATGAAAATGGAGACTACAGGCTCAATGTTTTAGCCATAGCAATGTCTAACACCAAATAATCTTTTGCGATTCTTTTTTCCCTTTATTTTATACTAATTGTGTTAGCAAAAACACTTGTCTTAATATGTTAGAATAGCGATGAATGTATAGGAAAGGGCAAATAACATGATTATTGTAGTGAGTAACATCTAATTAGGTTGTGCTTTAAATTTTGAGTCTCAGTGCTATGTAATGACATAAATTTTGCAGATAATTAAAGTCATCTTGCCTTCTGAAAAAGTTCCTTTATGGCTAGGAACTTTACTGGTGGGCTATATTTGTACTAAGGAAATCTTTTGTTTTAATTGGTAAAATTCCACTGCTCTCAGCTATCTCTCAATCTTTACCACTTAGTGTAATTAAAAAGACAGAGCAGAGGAACATTGTGCCCTTTTACAGTTCTCTAGCCCAGTTTGCTATTTCAGTCAGTGAAAATGAGTCAGTCTTTGGGGAGGGTATTTCCTACACAGCTTAATAGCTTTAAGCTTATAAGACAACAGAAATTTCAATTAGCAGATGCATATGCTAAAAGTAAAGCATCTTTTTTAAAAATTCCGGTTTCAGAAGACTAAATTGTCCATGATAAGCCTCAAAGGCACATAGGGACAGAATTCATGTAATTCTTCCCTCACATTCCTTGTGCTTAAGAGAAGAGATTCAAGCCTTCGGTGTTTTGCAGCCAGAGATTTAAAACAGTCCAGTCTAGAATGGAACATTTCTTTCAACAGGATCTGTTTGTTTGCAGGTTGGTAGTAATAGTGAGACTTTCAGAGCAGGAATTTTTTGTTCTTGAGGGGTATCTGGAAATTGTATTAGTAATAGTGATTAGCAAGCTCTGCCTGAATGTATTTTCCTGCTACCATGTGTCTAGTTGGCATGTGTCACTGGGACTGAACATTTTAGCACAAACTAGAAGTTGTATTGTATTTCAGTAGTTTTCCTACATGAGTCTGCATTTGCCAGTCTATCTGTTTGATCACTCCTAGCAAGGGAAAGAAAGAACCCTAGTGACCTCCACCAAATTCTTTACAAAATAAATAGACTATTTTATTAAGGCTTATTTTATTAAGGTTTTATTATGTACTCTGAAGGTCTTGGTGAGTATTCGTATAAATATTAGAAATAGTACCTATATAAAGAATATATTATGATCCATTTATCTTTGGTTCAAAATTTGCTTTTATTACTGAAATTTTGAAATTCAATCTGCAACTGAGCTACATACAGTTCTAGCTAATAAACAATGCTCTTTAGTTAGTTTTAGAAGTGAGAAGTCATCAAAGCTCTAATTGGCCATTTTACATAGCTTTTGCTATGTTATAATGTGTTTGTTATAGGAGAGAATTCTTTATTTCACAAAGCAAAGGAAAATTATCTTTAGACATGGCTGCTGACCTGGTAGAGGCCTTTCTGCATTTCTGTTTTTGCAAGGCAGTTCATTGACCTAGATCAGTAAAAAAAAAAATAAAATAAAAATTTTAAAAGAAGGTAATCCTAGAACATTATGAAAAGAACTGATTCTACCTTTTAAAAAGTCTGACCAAAAAAAATGCTGAACATACTGTCAGGGATATGTGGTTGTAGGCCAGGGGCTACAAGATGGCACCAGATGAATACAGCACATCTTTCTATTTTACTTAAATATTCTGGGAGGAAGAAAAATTTTAACTGATAAGTACTTTAAAACATAATTCTTATCACAATACAATAAAACTACAAAATATTTTAAAGGCCTTTACAGGTGAAAATTAAAACACTATTAAACAACACAAGTGAAAGTGGAAATATTAATAAAAACTATAATAGTGGCATTTCTAAAAATTAATAATAATGAAAGCACTATATATGACAATTTATGGGATACATCAGAGCAGTGATTAGAGAGAAATTCATAGCCTTAAACACTTATATTAATAAAAATAAAAGAAGGGGAAAAGTAGATTAAATTCCAACTCAAAAAAGCCGGAAAAACAACAACTAAGCCAACCAAAATAAAGCATAAAGACGTAATACATATTAAAGCAGGAAATTAATGGGCTTAAACACCAGGAAAATAATAGAACTAACTAAATAAAAATGGTGGTTCCTTGGGTGGAGAGTAATACTAGATAACCTAATCAAGAAGACGAAGAAGAAAACAAAAATATATGAGAAAGAAAAGTGAGAAATAACTTTTTTTTGAGCCATTGCCTGGTCCAGAGTGCCGTAGCATCATCATAGTTTCCTGCAAACAAAAACTCCTGAGCTCAAGTGATCCTCCTGCCCCAGCCTCCCACAGTGCTAGAATTACAGGCGTGAGCCACCACACCTGATCGAG
>NW_012156173.1:3238894-3277516 GCF_000956105.1 Propithecus coquereli
TTTTAAAAGAAATAAGTAGAATTGCAACAGTTGTTTAGCAATGTGCCTTTGTATACCTAGAGCTTTGATTCTATTTTTTAGCTAATTATAGATGAACTCAATAATGAGTTCTCAAGACTTTGATTGCCAGTTTATACATTTTTTATAATCACTTCCATTCATTCTTTACATAATCCTAAAGGTAAATAAAAATAATTAGTAACACCATTCATTAGGTTCATTTATTCATTTATTCAACATATGTTTATCAAGCATCGTACTATATGCCAAGCACTGTGCCTGGTGAACAAATAACAGATTCCGTTCTTGCCCTCATGTTGCTTGCAGTCAAGTTGATAAGAGAGGGATAAAGGAAATAACCATGGAATTAAATATAAAATTCAACCATCTTATGTACTGCAAAGTTAGGTAAGTAGTTAAATGGTTTCTCTGGGGAAGGGATTGATTAATGACTAAAACTGATTAATAGGATTTAAGTAGGAAGAGGTGCTTGGGCAGAACATTCTAGGTGTCTAGGAGGTAATATTCATACTCTTTAGGGGAAGGGAGCATGGTGCATTGTAGATGGAACACTGAGAGTAACGTAAAGCACTGGGTGCAATAAAAGTGTCTAGGGGAGTAGGGACCAGGATACTACGCATTTGTAGGCCATGTTAAGGGTCTTTTTGTCTTCATCCTAAGAGCAATGGGAGACTCTTAATATGTTAAAAGACAGAGAGGGAGTAAATGAGATTTGGTTTTAGAAAAGATGACTTTGGCTGCACTCTAGATCATAGGATAGAGGCAATAAAGGATACAAAATAATGATTGTGTTTTATTGTAACGAAAATGGAGAAATTGAAATCCATGAATTCCTAGTGATGCTTGGGGTTGGGGTGGGGTGGAGGAAAGCTCTTCTTCATAGGAAAATGCCAACCTATTATAAGTAGAAGGAATGATGGAAAGTCACCATTTCTGCAATTCCCAATAGAACAACTGATTGGGGTATCATTAGCAGAAGCTCAAACTCCTAGATGGATGCTTGTTCAGGAATAATATATTCCTATGCTACCAAAATATCACCCTAGAGTCTGCTTATTAATTAGAGAAGAAAAAATGTAACTTTCCAGTGGTGAGATATGGGGTCACCACTTTAATCTGGGGGATTAGTGTAACCTCACAAATGGTAGGGCAGCCTGGTATCATAGATTTTGTGATGTGGTGCAATATCAGGTACCCAATCTCACATATGAAGTGTTTATACAACAGAAAAAAAGTTTAACCTGACCGTAATTGAGCTTCTGCACCTAACTCCGAGTCTGTAGAGAATGTAAGAAGTGGAGGATGAATTAAATGACATCATAAGAGATAACGTGAGATATTCTATAAGAATCCTGGCTTGGATGTTTTAGAAACTTGGTGTCATGGACAAAAAGTGGTAGGGCTTTTCAATATTTAAAGAGAGTAAAGAAATGTAACAGCAAAACAACTTATGAAAATCTTGATTGCATTTTGGTTTAAAAAAGTTATAAAAGACTTTCTTGGGACAATTGGGGATATTAGAGGTTTTTATTGTATTGTTACTTTTCATAGGTTTAATAATGAGCCTAGTTTTAGAAGATGAATGTTTAAGGGTAAAATGTTGTGATATATACAACTTCCTTCCAAATGATTTGGTAAATATAAGATAGAAGGCTAGACTTGGTGGCTCATGCCTGTAATTCCAGCACTTTGTGAGGCTGAGGTGGGAGGATCACGTGAGGTCAGGAGTTCAATATCAGCCTGAACAACACAGTGAGACACCATCTCTACAAAAAATTAAAAAAATTAGCCAGGCATGGTGGCGTACATCTATAGTCCTAGCTAGTCAGAAGGCTGAGGCAGGAGGATCACTTGAGCCCAGGATTTCAAGGCTGCAGTGAGCTATGACTGTGCCACTGCACTCCAGCCTGGGCACAGAGTGAGCCCTATCTCCATGTCTCTAAATATATGTGAGTGTGTGTGTGTGTGTGATAGAAATAGAGGTAATGTAAATATGGAAAAATGTTAAGAATTGTGGAATCTTGGAGGAGAATATCTAAATGTTGATTATACTAGTCTTTTAATTTTTTTTATCTGTGTGCAAATTTTTGTAATAAAAAGTTAGAGAGAGAGAGTGTATGGCAAGCTGGGTAGTGCTTGACTCAGCCTATGCATCTGGTCACAGAGTTTCTGGTACTTGGTGAACTATAGCTGGCAGGCTAATCCTTCACTAACTCAGAAAGTCACTTCAACGTGTAGAACGCCAAATCTGCCAAGCCCTCCAGGTCTTGAACACATGTTGCGCTGACGTCAGTAGTGTAAGTGTGTGCAGTGTGGTCTGAGGCTCAAGCCACTGAGTCTAACCCTCTGGTGAGAGCCTGGGACTTATGGCTGATTCGTGCCTGCAACAAAGAGAGTGTTTGTGTTTGATAGAAATAACACAGAGTGGATGGCTTTGGAACACCAGTTCGGAGGCTATTGTAATAGACCAATAGACCTGATAGCGGAAAATATGATAGCTTTGTACCAGGATGGTGGTGATGACAGAGAGAAGCCATAGATGTGACAAATGAATACATTTTAGCAGGTAAAAAAATGATTGAACTTAAATAGTATATTGGTAGTGGGGCATAAGACAGAGAGGGAAATAATGGCTGACTCCTAGGTTTCTGATTTGTGTAACTGAAAGAATGTCGGTGCCAGCATCAGAAACAGAGGGTCAGAACTATGCAAGTGGGCAAGTTTGGGAAGAAAGATCCAAGGTTTGGTCTTAGATATCATGGGTTTTGAGACACTTTGAAAAATCAAATTGGAAATGTATCATTTGATTGTAATGGGTAGCAATCCTTAATTGCTCTCACTTAAAACAGATTTCAGACAATTAAGTGATAAACTCCTTTTTTCTGTACTGTTTTTCCCTATGAAACTACACTATACAAAAATATTATGTAAGCTATTTTTTTCTCAAAATATAAAAGGGAACATTAATTCTTTGTAAGAATTAGAAAAAGTCAAATACTTTAGAGCTTATTTTGAGGGCTGACCATCTAATCATTAGCTAAAAATTTACCAAAATATTTTTACCACAAGTAATAGATACTCATTTTAGAAACATTCAAAAAATTTTAATGAGTAAAGAGAAAAAAGTCACTTGTAATTTTGCTAGCATTTGATGTAGATAATTTATACTCATTTTAAACTCAAATTACATTTGTTCTTTACATGTAGTGAATGGAATAATTACTTTTTGTACTATCTATGTACATTTTACTGTATTTATTCACAAGAGGTATCTGGATGGTTTCTTTCATTTCACTTAAATGTGTATTTATATTCCAGGATGGTTCTTTCAGGAAAGTTTCTACTTATTTACAGTAACAGCAATTTATAAAAAGTAAGACTTATTTTTACTTCTAGAAGTCAGTTAGATATCATAAACATTCAGCCTCTATTAAAGCTATATCCACAAACAAATGACGTAAAACCATGGATCTTGATACAACACTTTGGTTGTGTTGTACTTTTACCCACTGCCACATCTGTGCCTTAAAATAATTTATTACGAAACATTATGGCAGCCTTGGCATGATGACTATGGAAGAGGTAACAATTCTTGTTCTTGCTAAAACTGAACAGGATTGCATGGGTGTGTGCACACGCACAATAACATTTAGAACATAATCACTAGTTGCTTCTTTGTCTTTGTCTTCTTAGGAATAGGCAGATGGATTATACACTAAAAGTATAAATCCTTAAAAATCATGTTTATTTTGTGAAAAAGATAATGTTTCTGGCCATTACTTGGCTCTTTTTTTTTTTTTATTTCAGCATATTATGGGGTACAGATGTTTAGGTTACGTGTGTTGCCCTTGGTTCCCCACCCCACCGAAGTCCGTGTTTCAAATATGTCCATCCTTCGGGTAGTGCGCATTGCACTCCTTGTGTATACAAATACCCCTCCCCTCCTCCCTCCTCCCCCCTCCTCCCACCGCCCTCCCCCTTCCCCAGCATCCAATAGATGTTGTTCTGATATGTGCATTTATGTGTTGATTAGTTAATACCAATTTGATGGTGAGTACAAATGGAACCCGTTCTGCTGCTCTTGTGGTGCCCCACTTTGGATAATGGGCTCAAGTTTAATCCAGGAAAATGTAAGAGGTGCTAGATCACTGTCATTTCTTATAATTGAGTAATATTCCATTGTAAACAAATACCAAATTTTGATAATCCACTCATGGATTGACGGGCACTTGGGTTGTTTCCACATTCTTGCAATGGTGAATTGTGCTGCCATAAACTTTCGGGTGCAGATGTCCTACTTGGCTCTTTTATAAATTGATTGTAACAGCATTTTTATCACTAACAGAGGACCTTCTTAGGTGTGGAAATCAATGCTGGGGAGGCAGGGTGAGGTGAGGAAAACATGTGCTGTGTATCAGGAAACCTTGGTTCTGTGCAAACTGGGTCATGGACTTGTCATATGTCTCTGTGTAAGTCATTGTTGATGAAATCATCATTTGGTGAGAGTTTGGATAGTCTGTTAAGGAAACTAGCTAGGTGGTCAGGAAAAAGGAACAGAAGCAGTCCATCAGGATAGGTTCAGTTCAGTGTTGTTGTTCAGAGTCATTGAAACAGACAAGTTCAAATACCAAGTCCAATGAGCTGGTGGAATTCAGCGTTTGTGGGCAGCTGCTCTTGCCTTTAAAGACTAGCAGGTGCATGATGGTTGCAGTTAGGTCAGACTGGTTTAAATGGACAGAGGTAGTATGGAGCCATCAGAGGGAGAATATCAAATTTCTTTGTTTTTTGAATTAGGGAAATATGATAACATGTGTCTATAAAGCAGAGGTTGTCCCTGGAGAGGAAAAGGAAATATACATGAGAAATGAGGGGAACAAGTCATTATTGCTTATTGGTAAGATTATCCTCCGAAAGGATGACCATAGATTCTTGGCTGCCAAGTGAAACACAACAGCCAGAAGGGGCATATAGTCTGCAGTTAGTGCATAGTGTTCACTAGAAATGTGGTTTTTGAAATGATAAAAAGAGAAAACCTTGCATTTCAAGTGGGCCTATTAGGAGTTCAAACTTTGATAGATTTGTTAATTATGAGTTATGACAAGGTCCAGGTAGGTGTTTGTAGGGAGCTAAAGTGGGGAATAACTGGGAGCACATTGACTTTGAGGCAGTGAAGGGCTGTGCTTACAAGGCAGAAAAGCTCAATAACGTGATGTTGAATCATCAGGGATGATGGCCAAGGGTGGATTACAGAGGTGTGTAAAATAGTTGCTAAAACCAACAAGTAGGTTTGGAAGACTGATCCTGGGACTGGTGCAATTTAGCAACCAGTAGGAGTGGAGGTTAGTATAAGGTGGCGAGAAAGACTTAGAAGGGGATGTTAAGTCACAATATCAGAAATTGTCCCATCCGTTACAGGGGTTAAAAAAGACATTGTCTCCATTGTCAAGACTGTATACAGGCCTACTGTGTTAAAGCGTGCGCAAAAGTTCATTCCCTGCTCTTTCTGTGTACTGGAGGGATTATGATTATAGACACAGAAAAGCAGAATTTAAAAGTGAACTAGCAGATCGGCTAATCCCATGTCCTATTCTTTGCCAAATTGATTTTGGACCACTCCTCCGGATACAAGAATGGTTCTTCTTCTGCCTTTACCTCTTTTAACATTATACCTTTCACTCAGGACTTGTGACGTTTGAAAGGGCATGGACATGCTTGACCTAGATTATTTTCAAGATCATCCAAATTGCTTTCTCCATACTTCCGTAATGTGGCTCCTCAGGTAGCCCAGACATCTGTTTACTGCGTGTATCCAGTCTTCATTTCTTGGAAGATTGGAAGCTCTTCTCTTAAAATGTGTCCGCAGGTTCTTCAAATCCAGGGTTCCCGTCCAGGGGGTACACCACGGCAAGTGTAAATATAGGAGAAGTTAGACCTCATCATTTTGTAAGTTTCTGGCTCTGTGATAAGTAACTTCCATTTAAAATGCAGTCCATCAGCAAGTCATGTTGGCTGTGTCTTCAAAATACTACCATACTTTAACTGCTCCTCACCGCCCACGCTCTGGTTTCAGGCTGATCAGTGACACACGTTGGATGTAGTCTTCCTTTGTATGTCCTTACACTCTGCATTCCTCTCTTCACACAGCAGCCGGAGTGATCTTTTGAAAACTTAAATCAGCCACACCACTCTTTTGCTCTTACCCTCCAGTGGCTTCCCACATGACTCAGAGTAAAAGCCCAAGTCTTCGTTAGCCTATAGGGCTGGATATCGAAAGTTTCGCCCCGCCCTCTGACCTGAGCTTTGAGTCCCTTTCTTCTCTTGCCCTCCTCTGGAGCCCCTTGGCCTCCTTGCTGTTCTCCAGCACAGTTCTGCCTTGGGGCCTGTGCACATCCTTCCCCTGGAATGTTCCTCTCCCAGATACATAGACTTCCTTCTCCCTGTAAATACAAATGCCACCTATCAACGGTGCTCACCTCCCCCACCTCAGCCCTCTCTCACCACCTTTCCAGCTGCATCTTTCTTATAGCACTTACCACCATCTGGCATGCCATATATTTTACTCGTTCATTTGTTTATTGTTTTATTTTACTCCAGACAAATGTAAGCAGAACAAAAACAGAGATGTTTTGTTTTGTTTTGTTTATGCTGTATGTCCGAGTATCTACAAAGTGCCTGGAACATGGTGGGTATCCTTTAAATGTTAGTTGCATGAATAAATGATTGGATGGACAGGCAAATAAATTTAACCTATATGGTAATTTAAATTATAAAGATAAGTGGAAAAGCCAGGATTTATACTTCTGCCACATTTTGGTCAAAGGCACTGTTTTTTCTCCTTTATTCTGTGAACTAGTCTGAGAGATGTGGATGAAACATTAATACAGTGGAACCCTTTATGAAGTCCACTATAACATTACATTTTAAATTCCAGAAAGATTTAGGTTTACAGATTTCCAAATAAGAATAGCCTAGTAAATTCTAGTTTAAAGGTGTAACATTGAACAGAATTTAGAAAATTCCTTTCTGTCATTGAAACAAAGGACTTTTGCAATAGTTGAATAAAAAAGCAGTGACTCACAAATGAATAGCTAGGGGAGGGCAGGATTTCTAGATAAGCAGGACAAACAATCTCCACTGGTTCTCACCAACTATGGAGCTAATGGGTACGGTGGCTTTAAGCCAACTGCCACTTAAGGGAAAAAAAAACTTACCATTCAACAAGTGAAATAGTTAGTGTGGAATGGATAGCATCTATTGAAATTTGATTTTCAGCAGTATTCCCAAGTGACTGAAAAAAATTTTTCAAGCTGTTTACTTTTATAACATGTCTCCTCATAGTCAAGTTCTGAATTAATTACATGACAAGATTTGGTCTAATGCTGCTGAATTTTCTCAAAAATATCTTGAGAGGGTAACGTGCTGGGACCCTAAAGAGGCTGTCTGACATAGGAACATTAAGTTGACGTGGTTAGGGCTTAGGGACAACTTACTGACTATAGGCCCCAGAGCCAGATCATAAAATCACAGAACGTGAGCTGAAATTCAGACCAGTCTAGATTGGTGCTACCATCTATCTGGGGGTTTCTTTGTGGCAGGGTAGAGTCAGATGGGCGGTGCCGTGAAACTGTGTTGGATCTGGGCTGATGTGGATCTAAGGATGAATTCTAGCTGATAGGAAGGAGGGTGAAGGGCAGGTTTGATTCCCAGAAGGGCTTCACAAAGCCTGGGCACATTTTCAGGGTCCAGCCAAGTCGGCTGAATTTCAGAACAATATTATGAGACTATCCATGGAAGGAAGCACAGATTCAAGTCAGAAGGTGAATTGAAGAAGGCGTTTTATAGTCAGCATCTAGGCTTTGGTGGTTCATTACCCAGAGTCACCTGATAACAAGTATATTGCTGGCATCCAGTTTAAGGTACTCACTGCAATATATACGGTTCTTAATATTTTTGGGGGCTTAACTTAGCTTAATGCATATTTTGACTTTATCTTGCATACTATAATTCTTTACCATTTTTATACCTGGGCTAGGCCTAACTGGTATTCATAGAAGATTTGGGATTTTTGAAATCTTTATTCAGTCTACCTGAATCATCAAATAGGCTGGATACAGACTAAAAAGTACTGATGTAGTTTAATAGTGAAAATATCCTCATATTTTGATACAGTATTTCTTAAGTATGGTACAGATTTGATTCCTAGGCATGTACTCTACTAATAGTTCTATATTTTGAACATTATTATCTATATTAAGCTTATGCATCTTTATGATGTTGATAACAATGACTTTGTGTTTAATTTATTTTATAAGTTATAGAGAAGTGAACAGTTGTTATAAATATGAAAATTTACAGATCAATTGCTGCTTTGAGTTATTTGATTAATTAGCTTTGTAGGTTTCTTCTCAGAAGGTGGGGAATAATTCGATCTGCTTTGACATGTTACATGGACAATTCTAGAATGTGTACAGATATCCTGAGAAATGAAGTGGTGTATTTCTTTTAAGAAGACCCTACCTTAGGCCATCCTGAAATAATTTTGATTATGAGGAAATCTATCAGAATACAATTATACATATTGACAAATATAATTCCTGCTTGTGACTCTTCACCTGCATTTGCTGGGAACAGTCTGTGGCTTTTCTTTTACTTTGGATCTGTTATTAGTTTATTTCCTACTTACTTGTATACTCATTTACTCTGTCCCTACCCTGTGCCATCCTTGAGCCTCAAGCCTGTCTCTTGCTCCACTTTGGCTTTCTTGGTGCAGACTTGATACGATACTCGGACTCAGTGTCAGCTGGTGTCCTTGGTCCCTGTTGGTGTTGTTCATTTCTCAGTGCTTCACCCTAGTTCCCTAGAAATTAGCCCAACCCTTGCCCAACAATTTCTTGGCCACCACCACCACTAGCACGGTGCCCTCACCCTTCCCATACACGCTCTAGTAAACAGTGTTCTGGTGCCATTACTTTAATAGGCTTAACAAAGACTAATAATAACAAATAATATACCACTTTATAATACAAAGGCTTTACACATTCATTTTGTCATTTGAGATAGTGGTTGCTGTTTCAAAACAGAAAGGAAGAATGAAGTACGAGTTAAAACAGTACTATATTTTACATAAATATTGATACATAGTCACATGTTATTTATATTTTCTTGTGATAGGGTGAGAAATCAAATATACATGGACTCTTTCTTATGATATATACAAAATTTGTTCACTTAGAAAAATACTGCTCTGAAAATTTTACAATTTATTAGCTATTATTTAATAATAAGCTCTATTCATTATTAAGGAAATCATTACTTTGGTGGTGTTTGTCTTATTTGATATAAAAGTGACCTTTTGTTCTTGAGATGAGAAGTGAGAACAGGAGATTGTTCATTTGGTATGGATGAAGATGAAAGTAGCAACCAGAGCATTGTAGGAAAAGGGATAAATATGTATTACCTAATTCACAGGTACTAAACCTATTAGGGAAGAAACTGCCTTTTTACGCAGTTGGTATTTTAAAATGAGGTGGCATTTGAAATGATGATGTTGATATAAATATTATATATTTTATACATTATGCATTGAGATTATATAAACAAAACCTATTTCAATATAATATTATATCCAAATTTGCATGTAGTGTACATAATCCAAATTGTGGATTTTGATAAGTATTCCTTTAATCATATCAAATTTGCATATTTTCTTTTACTCGTTTCATCTTTGATTGTTCATAGCAATGTGAATGATGTAAAATTTTTATGGTGTTTATATAATAATCATTCCACATATCAATGTCATCGGAACTGAGAGGCTTACTGGCTTATCTTCTAAAAATACCATTAAGGTCTTGAGATTTTTCTCATTCCAACTTAATATAGTTAAATGGATGACTTCCATTTTGGAAAGGAAAAGTCTTATTTCTGCAAAAGGACTAGATATTCCTTCAAGTTTCTTTTTTTTTTTTTTTTCAAGTTTCTTTAATTAGGTCAAATCATTAGCTCTTAGCATGCTTTTTTCATAATAGTATGTGTATGTATGGGAACCATGATCTTTTCTAGCTTTTTGAAATGAATCAATGGGATTAAACATTTAAAAGGATAAAAAACTGTGTAAAGCTATGCTATGAAAGAAAAAAATCTTTAAGTATGCTCTTCCCATATGGTTTTCTAGTTAGATACTATAGTTATTACATAGGGGGAAAGTTGTAGAGGTGAGATATTGACTCTTGTCACTTCTAAAGAGTTGTATTTTGTAGCATGGATTATTTGGCTAAACTCTCTTCACAAACTAAAATTTCCTATAATCTTATGAGGAATATGGGTGCTAAATATGATGTATATGATATATTTTGTATAAGCATACAGACACACACACACACACACACACGAGATTTACTAGAGTATTTTGATTAGAAATCTAAAACCTGCATACTCAAGCTTCAATTTCTAAGAAAATATTATCAACTTTGTTGATTATTGATCTTATCTTCCTTTTTTTTAAATCTACCAGAAATAACCTATTTAAACAATTTATTGGGCAGGCATTACTATTTCATCATATGTCTTAATAAGTGACAATGTACACATTTTAAAATCATATTTTAGTTGTACCTTAAACATCAAAATTGAGAATAATGATAAATTGTTAATTTGCCTATTAGTTTAGTCAACTATAAGAAACTGATTCTGTGGAAAGGACTAAAGTAATAAAAATAGTCTGTTAATTCAATTCTCCTTCAATTTTCAAAGAAAATTACCTTATAACTGTAAGGCATTCTCAGGCAATATTTTACTGTTTATTTCTGCACACTGGTATGTAATGCTTAAGAGGAAGTAAGCACATCTTGTAGTATAGCTTGAAGTCTGGTAAATTGATGCCTCTCAATTTGTTCTTTTTACTTAAGATTGCTTTTGCTATACGGGGTCTTCTCTGGTTCCATATGAATCATAGAATTATTTTTTCTACATCTTCAAAAAATGATGTTGGTATTTTAATAGGAATTGCATTGAATATGTAGATCACTTAATTCTCAACAAAATCCTAGCAAACCGAATTAAAGTGCTTATCAAAAAAATGATCCATCACGACCAAGTGGGCTTCATCCCAGAGATGCAAGGGTGGTTCAACATATGTAAATTATAAATGTAATTCACCACATAAATAGAAGCAAAAACAAAGACCATAGGATCCTCTCAATAGATGCAGAAAAAGCATTCAACAAAATTCAGCACCCTTTTACGATAAGAACGCTTAACAAAATAGACATAGACAGGACTTACCTAACAATGATAAAAGCCATATATGACAAACCCTCAGCCAACATCCTACTGAACAGTGAAAAACTGAAACCATTCCCGCTTAGAACTGGAACCAGACAGAGTTGCCCTCTGTCACCGCTTCTATTCAACAGAGTGCTGGGAGTCCTGGCCAGAGCAATCAGACAAGAGAAGGAAATCAAGGGCATCCCAGTGGAGTCAGAAGAAGTCAAATTATCGCCCTTTGCCGAGGATATGATCTTATATCTAGAAAACCCCGAGGATTCTGCCATGAGACTACTAGAATTGAAAAACAAATTCAGCAAAGTCTCAGGTTACAAAATCAATGCACAGAAATCAATAGTATTCCTATATGCCAACAACAGTCAGACTGAGAACCAAATCAAAGACTCAATACCCTTCACAATAGCAACAAAGAAAATAAAATACCTAAGAATATATTTAACTAAGGAGGTAAAAGACTTCTACAGGGAGAACTGTGAAACACTGAGGAAGGAAATAGCAGAGGACATAAACAGAAAACCATTCCATGCCCGTGGGTCAGCAGAATTAACTACTGAGATTTAAAATGTGTACATTGTACACTTCCAATGCAGAATTACGATGATAGTGTGCATGTGAAATGGTGATTATGCTTGTCTCCCCATATCCTCCCCTTTAGCTTTGTAGCTATTCTATTTAATAGTAAATACTGAAAAGGGCAAGGCAGTTGCCCAGAAGCACATACCTAATAATTATAATTGCCAACCCTTATTATGTATTACTCTATGCCAAGCACTGTTGCCAGCATTTTTCATAGATTGTTTTATTTAATCTCAACTCTATGCATAAGTAACTGTTTTTATGCCCATTTTAGAGATGATTAAATTGAGACACAGAGTGGTTAAATAACTTGTCCAAGGTCATGTGCTTAGTTAGTGGCAGAGTGAAAACACGAACTGAAAAAGTCTGATTCTACAGCCTACTTATTCCACTTCATTGGAGCTTATTGGCTTTGAGGCAAATCTGTAATTTATGAGCTGGTCATACTTTGCATTCATTCAGTAAATATTCAGTGAGTATTTTGTACTGCAGGTTAAAGAATTCTTTTCTGCATGATAGGGTATTTAAATGTTATCAAGAGAGGCAGATTATATAGGTCAAAGAGTAGGTAAGAAGTCAAGTGTACCCTATTCAAATCTGGACTGTGCCATGATTAGCTGTGTGATGTTTTAAAAGTCAGTTCCCTCCATCCTTCAAGCTCTCAGTTTCCTTATTTGGGTGATGATATTTTAAGTATCTTATACCTTTAACAGTCTATGATACAAGGTTTTTCCAGTATCATTCTTGCTTAAACATGGTATCAGTTGAAACCTTCAGACCCAGGCAACGGATGCTCCTTCTCCATTTCCATTGCAAAATCCGCCTTGTCTTCAACCTTAGAATGATGGATACCCCCTTCATGATCTCATCTAGTCTCTGAGCTTTAGGTACCATTGTTATTGGGAAGATTCACACTTTTGTCTCCAATCTAGGCATTTTTCCTGAGCTGCAGACATCTAATTCATTGGCAATTCTGTTGGCTCAACCCTTAAAATACAAACAATTTAACCAATCCCAGTGCCTTTATTGCCACCACCTTTGGCCTAGGGGGCTTCACCTCTATCCGGGAGATTGCTATAGCCTCCTAACTTGTCTCCCTATGGTATTTTCTCTGCACAGCACCCAAAGTGATCCTTTAAAACTTAAGTCAGATCATGTTGCTCCTCTGCTCAAACCTGGCTTCCCATCTCACTCAAAGTAAAAGTCATAGTCCTTGCAGTAGCCGACAAGGCTCTACATGATCAGACCCTTAGTTGCACCTTTGATGCTGCATCCTATTTGTCTCCTCCCCAGTTAATCTCGCCTAGCCAAAATAGCAGTCGTGGTCTTTGAATACACCAGACACACACTGCCTTAGGACCTTTGCATTTATTTTCCCCTCTGCCTAGAATGTTCATTTCTCAAATGTCTGCATGACTTACTCACTCATCTCCTTCAGGACTTTTCCAAAATATCTTTTGAATGAGGCTTTCCCTAACCACCCATTTTATATTGCATTAATTTCCCACCCCCCAGACACACTCCTTATGTGTTTTATTTTGCCTGATATTAATGAACATCATCTAGCATATTAAATTTTACTTTTTTGTTTTGTTACTTTTTTCTATCAATTAGTATGTGAGTATTATGAAAATACAGATTTTGCATGTTGTTATTTCAAAGTTGTATACTCACTGCCTAGAACAGTGCTCGGCACATATTAAGCACTCAGTAAACATTTGTTGAACTAATGTATGAATGAATGAATGTATCTAAGTTTTATTAGGAACCTGTATCTTCATTTGAAAATGATTACAAGTTAGTGCTGGCCTCTTATTCTGGTAGGTAGGGCTGATGAGTCAATGTATGCTGAAATGAAATTTCTCAGGATGTAGGCAGGTAATATAAATGTATGGAGTGCTTTGGGTACAAAGTAATACAGAGGTGGGGACTGAGATAAACCACAGGGTTAAATCCCCATCTGGGGGCTACTCTTCATTGCTGTCCTAGGCAATTGGTGCCTTGCCATTTGACTTAGAAGAAGCAGCTGGAAATCCAAATTTTTATGAGAGCTCTAGCAATTCAGAAATGTTGATTTCCAATTCAAAATTTCATGCAGGTCAAACAAAACATGCCTTCTAGCCAGACTCAACTTGTGGACTGCCAATTTGAGAGCTCTGGTAAAAGAAGCATAAACTTCAGAGATCTACCTATTTTAGCAAACCTTATCTGTTTAAAATATCATGAGAAAAATTTTTAAAATAACTTCAGTAGGAAATATGTAGGACATGAAACACCAATTAAATCAAGAACGTTTGGTGAAAAATAATTCCTAGAATCTTTTGAAGTGTTTCTGGCTCCCTTTGCTATTTTTCTTAATTGCTATTCACAGTGGTAGGGATTTGATCTATGATATTGACAGTCTGATTGAACCAAGAAACAAATAAAATGTATTGAGATCCCATTATATGCCGTGCATTGCTCTAGGTGGCAGGGTTACACGGACAAAGACACAGAAGTACATCTTCATATGAAAGTTCTACTGCATTTGCAGGGGAGAGAAGAGTGACACATAATCATCAGATTAGCTAATGAAAAAGGCAATTTTACATAGATATAAGGGCTATAAAGACATAAAACAAAATGTTCTGATAGAGTGCTAGGGTAGGATGTTTTCTAGTTTATGTTGAGAGTTAATAATGAAGGTGTCTTGGAGCAGAGCCCAAACTGACAAGAAAACAACCATTCAAAGATGTGCGTAAGTTTCTAGACAGCAGAGATATTAGGTGAAGAAACCATAAAGCAGAAAGGAGCTTACTGTGTTTGGAGAACAGCAGACTGGACAGAAGGGCAAGGGTGCAGTGGGGGAGAGGTGGGTAAGGTTAGGGAAGTTGGTCCCAATGGCTTTATTGTTTGTCTTTCACTCTATCTTTTTCTGTGCTTCAGTTTGCTATGTCTTCAAGTTTGCTGATCTTTTCCACTTCAGTGTCAAATCGTTAATCCGATCCAATGAACTTATTTTATTTTACTTTATTTATTATATTTTATTTTATTTTAGAGACAGGGTCTCACCTTGTTGCCCAGGCTGGAGTGCAGTGGCATGATCATAGCTCACTGTAACCTTGAATTCCTGGGCTCAAACGACGCTCCTGCCTCAGCTTCCTGAGTAGCGGGGACTACAGGTGTGTGCCACCACGCCCAGCTAATTAAAAAATTTTTTTGTAGCAAAGGGGTCTCACTATGTTGCCTAGCTGACCTCGAACTATTTTATATATTCTGTTCTTTAACTTTAGAAATTCCATTTAATTCCTTTTTTAATACATTTCATTTCTTTTTATTATATTCATGTTTTCACTTAAATTCCTGAGTGTATTTATGATATGGTTTTAATATCAGTTTCTCCAAATTATATCATCTCTATTATTTGTGTGCCTGTTTCTAATGACTGATTTTTCTCCTGGTTACATTTTCTTTGCATGACTAGAAACATTTTATGGGATGCTGTTGACTGTCTGGATTTTATTGTCTTTTTTTATGGAGTGTTAAACCTTGTTTTAGAAAGCCATTAAGTAACTTGCAAATCAGCTTAAATTTTAGAGGCTTGTTTTTAAGTGTTATTAGAGTGAGGCTACTATAGCCCTTGATCTCGTTTTAGTTTTGCCTTACCATTAAAATGTGAACTGTCAGAGTCTCAACTGAATGCCCCAGGTATTCAGTGAGGTGTCTACACTCTGGCTAGATAGAATGCAAATGTCTTCTAGCTCTCTGTAAACTCTGCGCGTTGTTAAGATTACAACTCATCAGTTGGTCTTTTTTTTTGCCCAGTCATGTGGTGTTTCAACCTGTGGATATGCAGTTTAATATTTAGCAACTATATAATGGGAACTCATGCAGATTTCGGGAGCTCTTTTTCTACATACCTCTGTTATTTCCAGTACACTGCCTTGCATATTGCAGTCACCTTGACCTTCCAGAACTCTGATATTTGACTTGGTAACTAAGGATATCCCTTCCCCACATCACAATCCAGAAAGTGACTCTGGACAGAAAGTAGTCATCATTATAGTGCTGACCTTCTTTGTTTCCCTTCTTTCCTTCCCTTCTTTCCTTGATATAGTCCTTGGCTGCCTTTGTTTGACATCAAAAATGAAACATTTCATATATTTGTCTGGATTTCTATATGTTTTATATAATAGGGATGTCAGCTACAAATTCTTCAGCATGGGCAGGAACATATGACCATGAGAAAGATTTTTTTTTTTTGGTAACATTTTATTATGGATAGTTTCAGATGTATTCAAAAGTAGAGAAAGGACCCTCCTGAACTCTTAAAGCTACCATCCGTCTTTAACAGTTAACACCAGAGTGCCAAACTTGTTCACCAGTACCCTCCTCCAGGGCCCCTCACCCATATAGATTATTTTTAAACAAATTATGAAAAGGTATTTAGAGGAAGAAATGTCAAGACAATACTGTACGAAAGAAAAAAACTGACAGGAGAGAAAATAGTATTTATTGAATCCCTACTTTATTTACTTGGTACTTATTCTTGAATTTTAGATTTTAACCTGTTTTTATCATTGAAACCTTACAGCTTAATTTAGTCTTTTTGAACACTGCCAAAGACATTTTACGTATATATTTGAGTTGTGTCTTTATTTTTTTTTGCCAAAAATCATTATAATTAGGCTAATAGTTTCAATAGTTTATGTACCTTATACATTGTCTCATGTACATTTTGTGATCTAGTTTGGCAGAAATTGCAAACATACAATAACCTCACAATTCATTGGCTCCCTTAATGAGCATTAATCTCTTGTTCAAAAGGAAGTTGTGTTGAATTTTTTTATGATGACGAATATTCTGGAGCTTAAAAAGGTAAACAGTGAAACATGTTAAATGTTTTAAAATAATATAACACTTAATATTTAGTGGAAAAAATTACACATGTTCATATACATTATAGTTTGTGGTATTTATTCCACATTTTTTCATAAATGGTTAAGAATGTCATATACATACATATAAAAGTAGTATAACATAGATAATTTGAGGAATATCTTAAAAGAAATCTAGAAAAAAATAATGTGAATAATTTTTCTAACAGTTTAGTGGGAATATATTTTTTCTTTTAAAATTTTCTTCAACATTGTTTCATCAATACATAAACATCAGAAATAAGTGCAAAGAAAAATAATTGGAGATCTGTTATTAATGAACATATCCAGTTGGGTTAGTTTACTAAAGCGTGGTGATCATGAGGCCAGAATTGCAGCTGCACTGAAAGGAGAATGACAGGAAGAAACATAAAGTTCAAGCCAAGCTTAATAAAAGGAAGAATTTTGCAAGACAGAATGAAAGTTGAAAATCAATCGCCCATAGCTAAACCAACAACATTAATACCACTAACAAAACTTCACATGTCTTAGCTCAAAATTCCGTGGTTGACAATTGTGAAGAGTTGATAATCTTGTCCCAACACTAACGATATTTTGGGCATGTATCTACAAGTTCTAATGATAATACGTTCATAGCTTATTCTAATTGAAAATAAGCATATATTACAATAAAATCTCACTGTGGGTAGTAAATTCTTTACTTCAGAATAAATTTCCATGAATTTTTAAGAATCATGACTGTAAGTTGTGCTGCAAATGTTAACTTTTCCTACAATGAAGAGAATTTTCCCGGATAATGTATTGTGATTCATTGTTATTGCATCATTCTTGTATGTCAAATAGAAACATAAGTTTCTCAATTTATCTGTTAATCAATATTCAATTCTTAACATCTTTCCAGAGAACAGAATTGGCATGTGAGTGTGCCTGTGCTTCTGTGGTGTATGTGTGCTTATGAAATGACAGTTCTTCAGTTCTGTTAGGTAGTTAATGTTGAGATGAGTGAAGGTTATCTAGTCTCCCTTCCAAACTTTGCTTCTAGGTAAAAATGAAAGAAATCTCAAACCAAATTTTGCCTTATATATAGAGATTTTTTGAACATTTATTAGCAAGCAAATATACACACAGAGATGTCCCTATAGTTTGTTCTGTAAGCTCAAGGAAGTTCTAGCTTTTATGTCCTTTTAGATGTTGTGACCATTAATTACCTTGCATGAAACTTGAGCTGAGACAAACATCAAAATTCCAAGACAGGATTCTCTTACCTTATGGCCTGCATCAGGCAATCAGAATCTTTTACAGTTCCTGACTGGGCTTAGGATCATTTAAAGAGTTAGCCAAACACATCATCTCAATAGTAAATGCTGCAGGCTTCTGTGATTTTTATACTCAATTTGTACAAGGGTGGGGAATATTGCTAAAATATTTTAGTGTTCGACTTATCTTGAATACTTTTAATTTCAATTAAAATGAGCCGAGTGAGCTCATTTCTGCCATGCACAGTGCTAGTCATGAGGCCACTGTTTTTATCCATGAAAACCCATTTTTGACATTAAGTATTCTTAATTTTAAAAAAGTTGTTTGCTGATGGAAATTCAGATACCAGAAGATTTTTTAATACTCACCTCAGGAAATGTGGGCTTTCTGATGAAAATGGCACCCCTCTGTTGTTGCATTTTCTAGTAGAACGCTTATAGCACCTAAATTATAGTTTAATCTAAGTAATCTACACATAATAATGCACTGTATATGCTATAGTACTTTTAGGAAAATTGCCGACATGGTAACAACATATATGTTTGTAGTATCAAAGGCAAGGTCATATATGTTTCAGAAATCCTTATTTACAGATTCTGTGACAAAATGTCACCCCAAATTCTTGAGTGAGTTTTGTATAACTGTGAATTCAGAGAGATGAAGTTGTAATCTTTAACTACCAGGAGTGAACATACTACCAGTAATAATAATAGCCGCTATTATTATTATTTTTGGAATTGATGGTAGTGATGTATGACAGTGTTGAAAAGTCATAGCAATAATAATTGTCCTAATAGTCACAACAGAGGAAGAAGATAAAGACTAGTTAATGTTTCCCCAGTGCTGGCTCTGCGCTGTATACTTTAAGTTCATCATCTCATTTATTCATCACAATTACTCCTGTACTGTTATTTTATCTTAGTTTTTCTGATGGAAAATTTCACATAATTGGTACACAGCAGAAATGCAACACAAATTCTTTACTTTCCAATTCCAAAATATGTACTCATTTCCACTGCCTTATACTGCGTCTTTTTCTGTCAGATCTTTTATAAGAATTTCCATGAAAATTTTAAAATACATTTTTGTTAGGACTTCTGGAACAAGAATACTTTATAGGGAAAGCAAAAAATGGAGTTCTTAAATTTATTAAAAGTTGTACCAGGAAAAAAATAAAAACATGGAAAACTTCATTTCTGTTTATGAAGGCATTCAACTTCTGTGTAAAGATATGACTCAGATCCATTGAAAACAGATTGGGGTGTGGCATTTTTTTTTTCTTTTTTATTCACAGGAAAGTTTGTGGGAAATCTTATAAACAGAGCCTATCTGTAGAGCCTAGATTTTCCCCAGAGCATGGTCAGCTTTTCCTGAAGACTACTGCCACAGCTTTTAGATAGTAGAATAACAAATCTAACTTTTTGGTGCGTAGACATCCTGATAAAAGTTTAGATAAATGGTTTCGAAAATAGTTCTTTAATGATTGCAGTTTCCTGGCGATGAACCCTAGTTCTAAGCTTATTTTTAGGGTGGAATGTCCTCATTGATTGCTATATAAGTACCTTTTATTAGTATAAGGTCCCTAAAGAGATTTGTGTCATTATTTATGTTCAAAGATGAAGCTTCTTATATCTAAAAATCTTTTTTATGTAAGTTATGTACTTCAAGAATTCAAAATCTTGAATGTAGAAAGCAGTAAGAATAAAAGAAAGAGCATGCTTTTATAAAAAATATAATTCTCAATAGTGTTATAATATATGGTTACATATTATCTTAGTCAACTCAGGTTGCCATAACAAAATACCAGATACTGGGTAGCTTAAACAATACAAATTTATTTCTCACAGGTTTGGAGATAGGGAAGCCCAAGATCAAAGTGCCAGCATGGTCAATTTTTGGTGAGGTCTTTCTTCCTAGCTGATACATGTCTGCCTTCCATGGAGGAGGGAAAGGGGGAGAGAGAGAGAAAGAGAGAGAGACTGTCTCTGATGTCTCTTTTTATAAAGGCATTAATCCCATCACAATGACCCTACCCTCCTGACCTCATCCAACCCTAATTACCTTTCAAAGGCTCCATCTCCAAATAATCTGACATTGGGGGTTAGGGCTCCAACACATGAATTTGAGGGGGATACATTCAGTCCATATTACATCTCTTCAACACTAAAGTTGAGTCATACCACTTATTTACAGTTTTTCACTCAAATGGACTAACACATGTGAGTTATTAAAATTGGCATATTTTACTCAAGTTATATTAATACATATTAATATTTTGATGTTTGTGATGATGATGTGATCATGTTAGGGAAATCAGTGCTTGATTAGAACTCTGTGGTACTTTTCCTAAAAAGTTACTATTTATTATTTATGGCTGTTGTTATGATAGTTACACAGAAGACAGGAGAAGCTGACTGCTGCTGAGGTGATGGTGGTGTCTACTCAGTTATAGACTTGGAAATGGTAGCCATTATGATGAAGCCAGCCATTTTGATATTATAAAGACCAAGGAGTATAATGAACGTGAAAGAGTTGTGAGCATAATATTATTAAAGATGAGTTTACTATCTATTAGCATTCAAAGTGTCAAAGCATTAATCAGTATGTTTTAAGAGAAAGTGAAGAGTGTTGATTAATCCAGTGAGTTTAAATGCAAAAGCTTCTATCATTTTATGGCATCATAAATAATATGAAATATATAATAAGAATATAGTAAATACCTGTGTATCACCTTACATATGTATTATTATAACTAATGTGTAGTCGTGTAGTTTTTAAAAAATTAATTCCAAACCTAGACTAATAATTGGAGTCAGATGATTCTTCTGTCAGTAAAACTCAGTTTATTTAAACCATGAATCTGGGCTCAAATTACTATTTTCATTCATCATTCATGACCAACTTTGTTAAGAATTGTTATATATATTTAAAGTTGAATTGATGATTTTTCTTGTGTATTTACAGTTATATTTAATGAGCCCTGTTTAGTAGCTCTTAAGCAGCCTTCTAGTTCTTGTTTTCTCTCTTTTTGTTTAAACTGAGGCTTTCTGAATTGAGGTAGTCTATTTTTAAGAGTTTATTTCCTATTATAGAAGAGCAGAAACAATTAGCTAGTCTCCTTATTTCCATATAAACTCTACCAGTTTTATTTCCTAGCAAACAAAAGGGAGGACCTTTGTATTATTCTCACAAAATCTATTTTGCAGAAATAACTGAATGTTGTTAAAGTAGTAAAATGAACTTGCGAGAGGTTGAGTTTTTTCTCAATATAATTAAATTATGGTTACCTAATCTAATCTTAAGATAATTTTTGAACTGCAGAAATTATTCAGAGAAATTCCTAAAATATCTTTCCATTCTCACACTATACATTTCAGAATTTGACATAAATCCAGACACTTCCATTGCCAGGTCAGGTCAAAAAATCTAAACTCTTTGTTTAGCAGTAGTTTTCACACACACAGGAGCCCATTTTCTAGAAGCAGCTGTCTTCTAATAAATACTTACTTCTCTTAGGAAGTGTTCCACACAGGGTGGCACCCTTCTTCATGGGTGTTGTGTTTGTTTTGTAGTTAAGGGAAGGTAAAGGGTCTTTTTGATAGTTTTTCCCGGGGTGCAAATTTTATACTATGGTAATGTTTATTGTCATTTTGGGAAAAATAATTCTATATACATAATATTTATATAGTCATATAGGTATAGTTGTATAAAATTGTATATGTTATATAAAATATTCATATATTTGAGAAATGGAATTTATATATCTATGTTATCTATGTCTATATGTTATTAGGCCCTATTTACCTGAGGTACTGCTAAGTCTTGCTACCATATAATATTTTCTTTTCAATATGGTTTGAATTAAAGCAAATGTTACAGGTAAACAAACCCTGAAGTGAACCCTAGTGATAGCTTCATAGCTGCTGTTGACTTACTGTTTATTTTATTGGAGTTTATGCTACAACAAAGCAAAACACACTGCTCTGAAACTACTTTGGTGGTAAGAAGCCAAAATGTTCTTACTAAACCCTCTGATCAGAGCCTTCCCTTTAAAACAGAGATGATCTAGTGTATTGCAAAATACTGGACTTGTATCAAAGGACCTGAGTTTGAATCTTGACTATTGAATATTATTTTTGTGACTTTGAGGAAATCACTAAATATCTGTATTTTCAATTATTTTCCTCAGTAAAATTGAGATAAGAACTGTCTCACAGGATCAAATGAGAAAATGAGTAGGTTAATGTCCAAAATTCTTTTTTTGTTGGGAAGTGCAATTATAGAATCATATTTCTATATGAAACTCATGGTAAAAAGAAATCATTGATTTTAGTGGGGATTTTCAGGTATCCTAGGTTTTACCCCTTTAAAGCATCAAACTTTTTTTTTAGCTGAACTATTTCAATTGAGCATTTTTCTAAAAATTATTGTACATATTTGCTTTATAAAATGCATGGATATTGTTGCCTTACAGTTACATATTCATTCATTCAATCACTAATAAAATTTATTCAGTGCTGTTCTCTGCCAAGTACTCTGTTAAGCCCTGTATTTTCCATGGAAACTGATGGAAAAATGGATGTAGGTCCAGTTTTCAGAAAGTATGTGAACTAGTAGGAAGACAGGTTAAAGAAAACAAAACCAACCGAATAAATGATACATATACTGTGGTAGGTGCTAGAAGGAAAACAAGAGGGCACTATGAGAAGGAACAGGGTAAAACTACTTTAGGTTGAATGGTTAGGAAAGGTCTCTCTGAGAAAGTGAAATTTAAGCCGAGATCTGAAGGATGAGAGACAGCCAGTCTCAGAGAATGTGGAGGAGGGCATTCCAAGCACTGGAAACGAGGAGAGGCCTTGGTAGAAAAAAGGGCCCTTTTTGTTTTCAAGAAACTGACAGAAATTCAGGGTGACTGGAACACAGGAAACATGGAAGAGACTGGTCCGAAAAAAGATGTAGAGTCCTATATAGTTTATAAAGCACATTTATAGAAAACAGCTTAAAGCAGCCAGTTGAGATGCATAAGACAATCAAGTATAGACACTGAGAGTTAAGGAGGCTGACTAGCCCAAGGTCACCTTGCCAGCAGGTAGCTGGGATGCGAGCTCCATTCTTTGACACCTCGTCCTGGGCTCTTCCTGCTGTGAAAATCTCCTGGCTGAACATTTTCATACTTTCCCCATATCTGAGGCCAACATTGTGCAATCAGTTAATGAACTGAAACCCTAACAGGCAGTTGAGGTGTGGAAGGTCAGTTGCTCTTGCATAAAGATCATTGGGATTCTTGTATCTGAACCATAGTTTTTCCATTTTCTCTGCTCTTGGGTTGCTTTCTGACTTGATGCCAGCTATTTCTTTGTCTGTTTTTGAGGAGCTGTAGGCAGGGAAATCAGCATATTTAGTTTATTGGGCATATGTACAGGAACAGTCAATAGCTTCTGCATAAGAGCCTGTTAGATTGTCCTATTAATATAGCCCATGAACTCTGCTGTGCAGACTATGATATTTTTTTCTGGCTATTCAGAAGCCAAGTTTGTTTGGCCCTTGTTTATATTTCTCTGATAGATAAAATTGCCAGAGGGTTCAATATATTAGATAGGTGAGGCATTACTAGTGTTTGGGAGTGAAACTATATCTCCCAATATTTTATTGCCCCAGTAGTTCAGGTAGTGATGTTTAATTGTTCCTAATTGTAAACTGATTTCACTTTGAAAAAATTTGCCTGTAAAATAAACTACATTCCACTGGGGAAATATTTCCATGAAGTTGTTGATGTCTAAGGAACCAATGTTATCCCTTTCCCTTAAGAGTTTTGAATCCATGGGGAATAATCACAGGAGTTAGAAAAAAATAACAATGCCAGGTTTATTGTTAATAAAGCCAGGTTGGAGAGCTGTCCTTGAACCCAGGGCTTAAATCACACCTCCTCTTCTTTATCCAAACTGTCCCCAGAACCAGAAGACAGAGAAAGAGTGGTGGACACATCCTGGAGGCAGGCAACATCTAAAGAAGGTAGCCCAGGAAGGGATAATTTATCCTGCTCAGGGAACTTTCTCTTTCTTACTAATCAGAAAGGAAAGATGTAATGCTTGATACTCACAAGAAAGTTTTTATTTTATGGAATGGAACAGAAATATGAGAAAAGGGAGAAAAATGTTTTGTCTCCATTAAGGCAAAAACAAACCTTTATGATTTTATTTAGACATCATTTATAAGTGCAGGCACTTTATGTCTTGTGAACATAGATAGTTAATATCAAATAGGATAATTTTCACAGTTTGGCTTAGTGGACTAGGAGTCAGAAGACTTCTTTTCCTTGACTTGTTATTTAGGACAAGCCATAGAAACACAATGAGCTCTAATTTCCTCATCTGTATATACTATAATAAGTACTATAAATACTTGCTCTGTCTGAGAGAAACAGATGTCACTGTGAATATGAAAGGGTGGGGGGAGAAAGAGAATGACATTTGAGTACCTACTGTATGCCAAGCAGTGCATTAGGTACTTTTCAGGATATCTTATTTGAACACCATAATCAAACGAGTAAGTATTATTTTCATTTTTCAGAAAAATTGCATGTAAGATAATATAGCCACCATTTTTGAGCACTTATGATGATCTAGTGTCTGTGAATACAGTGGTGAACAGTGGTGCTGTGGAACAGTGGCATTTCAGCTAAGGTCTCGAGAACGAGGGGAGCTGGCCGTGCCAGGGAGCGACCCCTGGGCAAATCCGCTCCAACCTGAGTCCCTCTGCTCCTCCTCAAATGGTCTTCTGTAGTAAGCCAGGAACTGGAGTGCCATTCTTGATTCTTCTCTCTTAAACCATATACTCACAGATATAGAGGTCCTGAAATGGGAAAGAGATTGGAATGTTGAAGGAATAGAGAGAAGACATCGTTTCTTACATACTTTGAGAGTTATAGTTGTGTTGTAAGTGCACAGGGAAGCTGCAGAAGAGTTTTAGGATAGAATATTGTGAATCTGCTGTTGGAAGAAAGTTCTCCATGGGTCTCTCACATGTCTGCATGTCTGGTGAGTGAAGATATTGACTGCCTGTGTCACACTCTGTTTTCAAGGATGTTTGTGAACAACCTTAGAAGAGGCGATAGTGCCTCCCTCTGTATCAAAGAGCAGATATGCTTATTGTCTGGTATGATGAAGGTAATGTCTTCCTTTGGAACAAAGGGCAGGCATGTTTACTGCCCACTGTAAATTATTTGGCATTCCTAAGTTCAGAGTTGTTTTGCTGTAATGCAATCCATCGCATGTGCGAGTGTCACATCACCCTGTGGGACTTGGAGATCAGAGAACTGTCAAAAAAATGCTGATATTCAGACTTCTGTTATTACTATAAGTAATAAAGTCTTTGACCCAAAAGTCTTGTGTATTCTGCCAGCATCTGTGAAATTGTGGCAAGCTAACTTGTTAGTTTGTAAATTGTGTAAAACCTCAGACCTTCACAGTTCTTGGCAGTTCTGGCGATGAGGATGGGATGCTGATAGAGACATGACTCTCTGGAAGAGAAAGGATGATGATCTCCTGGGCCAGTTGATGAAATTTGAGGGAAATCCATGGACATCATTAATGAACATGGCCACTTGTCTGGTCAATTGGGGAATAAATGGTCCCCCATTTTGTTGCCTGTTAATGAGGGATAATTGGGGAGATGATTGTAATCTATGTACCTGGAAGTAGGTTTAAAGTCAGCTGTCTGAATGGGGACTTCCTTGCCAATTTGACAGTCTCTTTGGGATCCACCCATTTTGAGAAGCAGGACAATGACCTATCCAGGTCTAGAGGAAGGTGCTGACCCTCTTTGATAATTTCAAGCTTTGAGTATGAAAGGAGGGAAATTTGTAATCACTGTAGGTAGAAACCAAGGAAATGACTATAACTTCGGCTGGGCTGGTTCGCTGAGAAGATGAAGGTGTGGGGTGTATAATGCTTGTTAAGGAAGTATTAACCCTTGCGGTCTGGTAGTATTTGGACCATTTTGCAGCTCAGCCCCTCCTGTGAACTATCATTCCAACCTTAGAGCCATTAGGAGACTTAGAGTTTCTTCAAGTGGGTCTGGAATACTATAAAAGAACTTTGGTCTTATTGGGGAGATTTCCTTTAAAGAGAAAAAAGCTCCCATGGAAAACCATAGACGAGTTATTGACTAATATTTGGGCTCTTACTGTCCTGGAATGGGTTTATAATGCTGATGAAGATGACCTAACGGAAAATGAAAAACTGACCTAAAGAAATCCAGACCAATTCTTAGGTCATCTGCATTGCCCTTCAAAACTCCCATAACTCTTACATTGAAGCAGAGATAAAACTTCAGAGATGTTATAATGTGGGGCAGTAAATGCCCTCGATAAAGATAGACTCCTTAAAAAAATTGCTGCTGTGCAAATCAAGCCTGAGTCAACCAAATGGTACAAATTCTGTAGCCATAGCCAGAAAGTGGTTATGGCTGCTAAGTCTAGGGGTTCCTCAAACTTGAATAGTTGGTGTCAGTAATGATCTTGCTGCCAGATACAGAGCATTGCAGGATTGAAAACATTGGAAGTTTATTTGATTGAGCCTTGAGCCAACTGCCAATCAAATCTGAAAATAAAGGCACTTTGTTTACTAACATGGAACCGTTCTCTCCCTCCTCGCTCCCCTCTATCTCAGTCTCAGCTTCTTTTTATTCCCCCCACTTTTCTCATTTCTTTTTTTTTAATTTCAGAATATTACAAGGATACAAACATTTTGGTTACATGAATTGCTTTTGTACAGTGTAAGTCAAACTTATAAGTGTGCCCATCACCCAGATAGTGTGCATTGTACCCGTTAGGGTACAATATGCACACCAGATAGTGTGCATATTTACCCATCCTCTCTCCCCCCCCACCTGCTTGATTTCTGCCGAATTTTACTTCCATATGTGCACATGAGTATTGATCAATTAATTCCAATTTAATAGTGAGTACATGTGGTGTTTGGTTCTATGGAAAGTAGTATGGAGATACCTCAAAGAACTAAAAGTAGACCTACAATTCGATCCAACAATCCCATTATTGGGTATTTACCCAAAAGAAAAAAAAAAGTCATTTTATCAAAAAGACACTTGCACTAGAATGTTTATTACAGCACAATTTGCAGTTTCAAAGATGTGGAATCAAACCAAGTGCCCATCATCAATACATGAGTGGATTAATAAAATGTGGTATATGTATACCACAGAGTATTAGCCACAGAAAAAATTTGTGAATTAATATCTTTTGTAACAACCTGGATGGACCTGGAGACCATTCTTTTTTTTAAAAGGGACAGGGCCTTGCTATGTCACCCAGGCTGGAGTGCAGTGGCATGATCATAGCTCACTGCAGCCTCATACTCCTGGGCTCAAGCCATCCTCCTCCCTCAGCTGCGACAACAGGTGTTTGCCACTACGCCCACCAGACTCAGCTTCTTTAAGGAGAAAAGAGTGGGGCGGAGTTCTCTGTGTCCTGGAAAAGGACCAAAATTCTTACGTGCCTATCTGGGTATGCTGGGAAACTCTGGAGAGGGGAAGGACTTAAAACTTTTATGTCTCTGTTAGACACAAGTGCCCAATTCACCACCCTGCCCAGTCCCATGGAAGAAGGAGATACCCAAATTCAGCTATTGTGGTTTAAGCAGGGTTCACAGTGAGGGAAGAAAACTAACAGACCTTGTGGGTGGGGCCCATTGGGCCAGTTCAGTGAATCTTTGTTGTAGCTTCCACTGCTGAATTTTATGTGATTGCAACATGAATGCTTATGAAGTCCAGAGGGGAGTCTCCCGACCTGCCAGAACTGTGTGCAGAGAAGTGCTGCTGCCTTTGAGGCCCCATGACCCTGATGACCTCTTTGGACCTTCAAGTCTCTATGACTGATGGTTTTGCTGATTGGAGCCTCTGGCAAAAAGAGGTAGCATCTACCCAGAGGTACCCCGTGGGGTTCTGGGCTCATATCTTGACATGAATACCAGGTGCATTCCTTTTGAAAAGGACTCCTGTTGAGCTGAATGCCTGGCCTGTGAAGGCCTTGTAACTCTTCAGCCTGATATTCCCGCCTTGGGGTCAACTCATACTCAATGAGTAATAAGCTAGGGAGGGCCCAGCAAGCTGAGCTGTCAATGGAAATGGTATATTCAGGAACACAGCTGGCCAGATGTGAGTGGCATCTTAACTGCACGTGAAAAATCAGTGGCAGCTCTTACCCCTCACTCTGCTGCCTGATTCATAGAAGTCCCCTTAGATGCCTGGGACTGGTTCTCTTGTGGATCAATTCCCCGGAACCTGGTGGTGTCCCCTGGGCTGCTGTGGCTGTTCAGCCTCACCACCAGCTATTGTTTCTGTGCTCAGTGTTCAGAATTCAAGGCAATGCTCATAACAGTGGCCAGTTCTCCCCTTAGTGAATCTTGCTGTGTTTTTACTATCTCCAGGAGTGTTGCCAGTGACCTAGTTGTTTGGTCTGCCATTTGAAAAACTGCCCACTGGCAGATTAAAAACACCACTTTTTGGGGCCACAAGCTGTGGAAATGGTTGGACTGTCAGCCACCATTGCTGCCTCGCCTTGTCAGGGTGCTGGACGTGGGGCACACCCACAGCCGCGGGCAGAGCTCATCACAGACTTGTGACTCCTGCCAATAGTTGACCTATTTGTCTTGATGAAGAAACAGAGGTTACCTCTGCCCGTTCCTGACAGATCGACTGCATTGAACCCCTCTTGGAACTGGTGGTGGTGACTCACTGCTGTTGACACATTGTCAGGTTGGAGGTTTGCTGGCCCCTTCCAATTAGCCAAATGCAGCCACACCATTGTGGCCTGACAATGGTGCACCTTTTATGGCAGAAGCCAGGGCTGATAGGCAAAGTATTTGATGGCCTTTCCATGCTCCCTGCCATCCACAGGCATTTTGTATTGTTGAATGTTGGACTGGCCTCCTTAAAATCAACTCAAAATGATTTAAAACTCTACCTCCCTAACCTCCTCCTGGTTCACACCATTAGTAAGACAGTTTGGTCACTGAGTGCAACTGGCCCCAGTTAGGGACAGTCCTCCTTTGGGCTTCTTCCTTGGTTGTGATCAGGATGGAAGGGGTGAGAGATTATAGAGAACTGTTTGGGATATCATCCTGACCATTCCTAGACATGAATCTGTCTTTCTCCTAATACTTACCCAGGGGCCAACCTGTTTGGTACACCCTCTGGGTGGTAGCCTGGCCAAAAGGTGGAACAGGGATTCAAACTTATTCTGGTTCAGCTGCGTGAATTTTCTTCTTGGATTAAGTCATCCCAGATCATAAGGCTGTTGATCATTTGGTTAAGTAAACTGCTCACCCCGTGCCCCTATACCCTGGATCCTCAAGCCTTCCAGCATCCATGAAGCTGAGGCTGGCTGCTATGTAGAGTAAAATTTTTTCAGACCTTTCACAATTCTTGACGCCTACTTATGTGCTGAGATAGTTCTAGCTGCTTCATGAACAAATTGAAGAGCGAATACTAGAAAAGGAGAGAGTATTAATTGTCTCCATGGGATTTTAATTTATGGCAGTTGACTGAGTGATGACATAATGGGCCAAAGCCAATGAAAGAAGGTTTTTATTACATGCAGTTCCCAAGAGGAGAGGGGACACCATGCTATGGAGGGCCACATGGGGAAACACCAGGTCTGGTCAGGAGGCAGGAGGAAGGGAGAGCCAGGCCAGAGCCTTTATGGGGTTTCTGTGGGAAAGGCAAGGGCAGGAGCAACAGTTTAGGATTGGCTAGTTGGAACAATGTTAGTGGGCTCTGGGCTGTAGGGGTGGTCCCTAGTTGTCTAGTACCTGGCCCTGGGTGATTTAGGGCAGGGGGAATATTGATTGGGTGTGTGTGTGTGCACGCGTGAGTGAGGCCACAAATGCCAGAGCATCAGAATACAGAAAATTAGAAAATATAGTTGATGTATTTGGCCCTGTGATAAATGGATGCCAAATAGACAAATACGGAATCTAAGAAAACACAGGTTTAGAGCATAGAGACCATTTATGGGGGGCTACTGCAGTAATCCATATAGGAGATGACCGTGGTTTTACCTGGGGGGCGGGCTAGGGAGGTGAAGGGAAACGGACAGATTCGAGACATGTTGTGAAGGCTACATCAACTAAATTTGATGATGAATTCAGATATAGAGTGTGAGGAAAAGGAGGACTCAGTGACTCTGGTTTCTGGCTTTATTTATATGAAAAATATTGGACAGTACACACAGGATTGGTGGAGAAGTCATAAAGAACCTAGCACAGGATATGTTAAAATTTGATGTGGCTGTGATTATTTCTACAGAGATATAAATGGGGCAGGAGAATGTGAGAGTTTGAACTCAGAGGATGAATCTCAGGTGGTGATAAAAATTTGGGAATCTATAGTAAATAGATAGTATTTAAGACATGAAACTGGATGAATTATCTAAGAGGAGTATAGAATTTGAATGACTGGGGACAGGTCATGGATTGGCCAATAGCCCCACCTCCACTTGACCTGTTTCACTCCTTGCAATAACCCACTTGGCTTCTGAACGTTCTTGAGTTTGTCAGCCTTAATTCAAAAAGAAGGAAGACGATTGAGCAAATAGCAAATAAAATTATTGCATCAATTTCTGTATGGTGTTTCTTATACAGTGGCATGGACATGATTTGTTGAATGTTTATTTAAAAATAGGCTCTTAGGTTTTGGATTTTATATTCTAATGGAGATATCACATCAGTAACCTGGCTAAGGAAGCAGTTATGGTTTGTGGTGGCTGTTTAGTTTTGATTGTACGTGGTCTTTTTCACACCAGCAATTTAGGAGCTTATTGTACATACAGAAATTTTAAATTATTTTTCTTTCCTTTCTCTATGGCTTTTCAGTTGTTGTCAGAATTATCTGGCTATACTTTTAGTTTTCCCTTTGTTCTCTCATGTTGGCTCTGTTTTATCTCTTAATTTCAAATATCTCTTCTTGGAATGGTTCAGAAAGCTCTCTCTAGTTAATTAGCCAATAAGGAAAAGTGGCAAGAAGTGCTGTAAAAGAGCCTGGAAGTGTTTTGCAACTTAGGAGAGGAAGGGTGCTTGGAAGATTACTAGATAGTGTACAAAAGAGCGTGTCTTGGAGAGGAGAAGACGTGAAGAACAGGGAGTTCGTAAGCACCTACCTCGTGCTGCGAGTTATGGAGAGTGAGTAGCCAAGGTGAATATAAAGGATGCATCCCATGAAACTGCAGTAACTAACTTACTTTCTTGATTTAAAAAAAAATCACATAGCAAGATTTCTACCAAACCTAACAGATGTCATGACTGACTACACTTAATCTTGGTTTGCGTATTACTTTGAAGGATATTCATGCATTCAGCAAATGCAGGTGTAGCACTGACAACATGCAAGTCACTACTATTTAGTGTATCAGCTGTCAGCAGTTCACAATAGCTTCACTTCTGTGAGAATTTAGGGCGGGCCCCTCATTGATTGCACTTAAATCATTGAAAGGTGGAATCAAAAGGACTGTGTAGAGTTTTTGGAACCAGGTTGCCATTTTCTATATCTACAATGTAAGGGGAACCAAGCATTTATCCATGATAAGGATCTACTGGCTTCTAAAAATATCTAGTTCCTCTAATTTTGGGTATTTTATTAACTCATTTGTACCTACAGTATGTCATAATTAGCAACATTGATTGACAGCTATATGCTTGATTTTAAGCATGGGTTAATGAAAACAATTAGGGTTATATGAAATACATTAGCTAGATGGAGTCTTCCAAACTATGTGGTTCACGTTGAAAAATAAATACTATACCCTTGAAACTTTAAGATGGAAACCTTCATTTCACAGGGAGGAAACTGACACTTAGAAAGAATGGCTTATATATTTGTTTCCAGGTCACATAATTATTAATATTATAGTTGGTGGTGGTATGCTGGAACCAGAAGGCATCCCAATAATCTGTTTATAAAATGTTATTAAAAATCATCTATGCAATTTTCGTACTTATAACAATATAAAGTAAAAGTATACCCTTTACTTCTATGTTTCTAGGAACATTTTGAGGCCCTGATGCAAACTGAGATAAAGATTATTTTTCTCATCAGAAAAATTATAGTTATTTGTACTCTTCAAGAATGGAAACTGCAGATTACATTTGTTTTCATGTTTATATTTACAAAGTTTTCACTACACTTTGTTTGTTGTCCCTGCCTCCTATCCACCTCCACCCAGGCCCCACCTCTGAGATTGGGAAAGAAAATTACTATCCAAAAAGCCTTTTTTAATACATTGAGAACTTATTTTATCTTCCTCAGAGTTTGAGGCATGTTCACTGGGTCTCTATTGTAACAGGAACAGATATATATTTCACTTCAACGAATGTTTCCTGAGCTTATACGCGTTTAGAAAATATTGAATGATTTATCCATTAGGGAAGTAGTTATTTCTCAAGCATATTCTGTTGAACTTAAAAAAAAAAAGTCAAATTTATACCACAATACTCCAGAAACTCTCTTTAGGAAGATTTGGCTGCAAAGACATTACTTTTAGTGATGTTAACCGTCCAAGGAACAAAGAACTGCTGACACCCTAAAATACTCAACTCATTTTATGAACTTTGATAGAGTCAGGCAGCTCTCTGTTATTTAAAAATTGTGCAGTGGCATCAAACCCTGGGCCGAACATGTGCTGCAGGTGGAATGCTCATGCTTACCAGTTTCTCAGCCGGAGCAGCAGCAACAGAAGCAGCCGACACTAGTGGGGAGACAGCGCCGTCTTCAGTTCCTAAGGCCACTGGGGCTCCTTTCTGTCCTGCTGCCCAAACCTGAAATAGGTAAATTTCTTTTCCCTTGGTTCCTCCCTTGAAAATGAAAACTACTTTAAGAAATACTTGTGCTACAAATTACTCAGCTGAGGTATTTACTCTCTGCCTCTAAGTCACTGTATCATTTAGAGCCGAACTGTAAAGATGAAGAAAAATGAAAGAAAAAGAAATAATCTCAGAATTATATAAACAAATTGGAGGCAGTAATCCTTTAATGCCTATAAATGCTAGATTGAAATATTGTATGAACTTATGAAATAAGTTTAATCTTTCTTTTGAGAGCCGTGAGACACATTTTTAGAGGGATGAGAGGTGAAAGTTGCATGACAGTGTTTTCTTTAAGGAAACTAATCCTTTTTCATAAACTATGAAAACATTAATGTCAGATAATAGACTCATAATAGACTTACTTGCATTATCCTTATCTCTTGAATTGCTATTCTCGGTTCCTTTTTATTCCATTAGAAATTAACATATCCATCCTCTTTTGTTATACACATAAAAAGGCTTTATTTTAGAAAACATGTCACATAAAACGATAACCTCTGTGTGAGCATTTTTAATTGTGTTCATTCCTTCCTCTACCTCAAATGAAAATATCTACAAAATGAATTAAATAAGAATGCCTGAATTATCTTTCCATTTTGTCAACATGCATGTGAATCTAAGGGGAGAAGGAAGTTTTGTACTTGCTGGAGTGAAGTAATAGTGAAAGTGAAATCTTACATGCCTTGTCCCTCAACCAAAAAAACCAAAAGCAAAACCAAACCAAAATGTAAAATGTTAATTGGGGATTTTAAATGAGTACCACCAGCCTTATTGATATTAACTTGCCACGAAATATTTCTCCTACAGAAACGTTTTACTTTAAAAGAAATTTAAAGTCAGATCTGCTTTTTGAAAATTTAATGCAGGGATTTAACTCTCTGAGCAGTTACAGCCGCGGGTTGTGAATGTTTCAGCGTGACAGCAGGTTAGCAGAGCTTAGGAGTCAGGAGATGTGGCTTCATTAGAAGCACCTCAGGATAAACGCTGTATGTTAGAACCCACTGAAAGACAGGAGCTGTTGATGAGGGTGACCTCTGACAGCAAGTCATCTTACTATAAACAGAAGGGCACGGAAAGCCATTGGTCGGAGCCAAGCAAGAGTGCTTACTATCCAGGTCTCCTCCTAGCTAACCTACATAACTGCGCCACTCCTGGAGCCTGGGGATTCACGCCAGAGCGAGGTGCTTTTAAGGCTACCTGGATGTTGGTGAGAGACTATGAACCTCTCAGAGCATTCTGTAATCCTCCAACTAGATTTCATTCTACTGACACTGCAGGTTGGAATGGGCCGTTGAACTTTACACACACGCACACAAAACTCATTTACGAAAACAACTGGAATAAGTTTCAGCTTTTTGGACTTTGAATGAGGTAAGTTGCCTTTAGCTTTTGATTGAAGCAATGTCATTATTATGTTACATGGGCAGTCATGCATTGAAGTCTAGGCTTGAGTCTATCTCAGAGAAAAATATTTTTCTTGTTAAAATGAATTGTTTGGATTTTTTTGCAGTTTTAGCACAAGGATGATAGAAGAAATATGGACATAGAAATTGAGCAAGTCAGTCAATTAGAGAAAATTTCTAATCTGTTCATCTTTAAAGTTTTAAATACATTTTGTTTTCGTTTACTTCATAAAATTCAGCTATTGCAATTACATTGTGTTAACCCTGGGAGAAATGCAGGTAACATAATAATTGATAATTAATAGATTACATTTCACTACACAACTTTAATAGTCAACCTTCAGGAGTTTTCCCCTAATCATGTATACTGAAGGATTTTAAAAAACTAATATGAGCTATTTAAGTAAAGGCCTTTTTTTCCTGTGTAATTTGTTTTCAAATTTTGTGGTGCTTTTGAGTTTTTTATTGGATTTGAAATGTAGTCACCCAAATGATAAATACTTAATATTTTTAAGAGAACAAATATTTCCCACCACTTTTGGAACTTTATTATTTTTTTTTCCTGGAATTAAAATAGTAAGATCAAATTGAATTTTAACTTTTTAAAAAAATCTTATGTTTTTAGTTGGTTTTACCTTTATTTGGATGCGCACTTGAGTATGTACTTTGATTTAAAACCTTGATGTGGAAGCCTTTGGTATAGTTTGGTTTAAATTATTTAAATACATCTCTGTATCTTTGAATCTCAAGAAGAAAGAGTGTAAATTGCTGTTTTGCTGCATCAAAGGGCCAAGATGTGGGTGAATTGTCACAATAGTAACAGTATCTTAAAGATTTGTTTCATTCAAGACAACTGAGGAAAGGTTTGCTATGTTGGCGCTATTTTATTCTTCTTGTGAGAAAAAAGCACAATTCAGGATGAAAAAATATCCTTTAATTCTAAGTATCTGTGAAAACTGATTTACTGCCGAGTTAGATTGTTTAAGGAACCTGTTTGAAGAAAAAGGGAGGATAAATTATCCCAGCCAATAAGTTTTCCCGTTTGGTTTTCAGGGTCTACTGAACATCAGTCTGCGTATCCAGTTTCCTGCTTCTTTTCTGAGTTGCAGTTACTATTTTCAGAATTACTGTACAATTGAATAATGATGTTGCACTACTTTATTTTGCTTTTTGTTTGTTTTCTAGCCAAAAGTTTACTGAACCACTAAAATGTTACTTATCAAAAATGGCCAAAAGAGCAAACACCAATACCAATACAACAGTATGAGTTATAACTTCTTGGGGGCAGGGAAAAGGACAAAGAGACCAATCTTTTACCTCTACTTTGATTTTTCTTTTTCCTCCTCCAAGTTATTTATAAGTTACTGTTGTTAGCATTTTCAAGATTTTATGATCTAACTTTTTGATCTTGTAGCAACCCCATAGAGAAGGTGGTTGTGTGTGTCCAGGAGCAACTATACATTTTGCTTTGGGGAAATGGTGCAAGCCAATTTTAGAGGTTAATGCAGCTGTTGAAGAAATAGAAAAGCCAGATGACTTCATAAGTGTGTATTGAGGAAACCAGGGTAAATTGTCCTTAGAACCAGCTCTCAGACAGCCATTTTAATTGAGGTCAAAGAGGAAGAAATCTTAAGTATATCTCAATTATTTATCAGGTTTACCTAGAATGAGACCTTTGCTACAGATAGACCTAATCTATAATTCCTTTATTCTCCAACCCTTGAGTTTTCCTACTGTGTGGATCCACTTTATCTTTAGAATACATAGTGTACTTAACTGTTTATGAAAGACAAATACTTAGGGCTACAAAAATTGTGAAATTAACTAAATTTTACTTTCATCTAAGCCATAAACTGCATTTAAAAATGCACGGTTAATGAAGCTGTTTCTTCTTGCCACGTATTCATATGTGTGCAATATTTCACATGGAACTGTTTTCTCTTAAGCTCTTAGCTTTTCAGGTAATTTAAATTGTTACTTTAATTTGATAGAAAATCTGCTCAAACAGAAATAACATAATTTGTGTTTTTTACTGTGTAAATTATGCTGCAGTCTATGTTTTATTAACTCTGCCATTGAGGAATTTCATTTTAGGATTAAAACCCAAGGAAAGGTGATTTTATAAGCTTTTTATAATAATGGTTATCAAAGATAGATTTAATATAAAACCACTTTACTATGTATTTTAAAACTCAAAAGTGTTGCTACAATGTTGTGAAATATACCAGATTAAGTGCAGCATGCTAAAAATACATTTTTTTCTTATTAGATAAAGTTTTATTTTAAAAATAAAGAACTTGATGCCAACATCTCTGAATTTTCTCTTTATAAAAGTTACTATTTTAATGGGAGGCCAAGAATATAAAATTTATAAAATTAAAAAATATAGCTGTCTTATATACTTATTTTATCAATATGCTGTTCCAGAAATAATTTAGCTTATATAAATTAATCTATAGATGCATGCTGTTCAATTTAAAATTGGCTTTAAAATTTTGTTTGCTTTGCATTAATTTGTTTTTAGAGTTAAAGAATTTTTAAATTTTCTCTAGGTATTACAATGAATACTATTGGACATATTAGAGTTTTATATATTGTTTGAAAATAATTTTATATATTTTATGTATACATATTTATTATACACATACACACACACACACACAAACCCAGAGAAACTTTAACAGAAACTTTTACAAACAAATTCAACAATTTTATATTGATAAGCCAGACTATCTTTTATGGTCAATTATTGTTCAAATTGAAAAGGTTGGTTATTGGTTACACCTAATAGGCAAATGATGCTAGGTGCTCTAGAGTACATTACACAATGATTGATATTTATGTTTTAAAACATATGATATCTAATCTATGCCTGTGGCCAAATTCTTTTGAAGTTTAATGACCAAGATGAGCTGCATTTGTTAAGTGGTAGAGCGCTGGGTTGTCTAGGGACCTGTTGTGCTTGGCAGGTCATGATAAATGGGGAAGTTTTTCTTAACCTTGTGGCCAAAACATTCCAATATCTTAAAAAGGAAAAAAAAGAAGTAGAAAGATGTACAAGATGTTGCCAAAAACATTAGCAAGTTTTCTCTATTTAGGAGAGTAGACTGAATTCTTAAGATTATATTTAAAGCATTTTTTGTGAGAATTCATAAATCTTCGCTTTAGTGGAGGAAAATCTAAAGCTAAAGTTTTTGATATGTAATAGCAGTGGAATTATTCTTTCCTGGTGCTGTGTGAGGATGCACAGTAGAGTCAGCGACTTTAATTTAGTTGCAGTGCATTCTTTCAATTAACATTATGTACATTAAGCAATAGTTCTTAGTTCAGAATAGAATATTTCATTTTGCTTTTTTGTTGTTCTAATATATTGTACAGAATTTTCCTTTCTTGTGCACCCAGGACTTCAAAGAAACATAAACAAAATGTATAAAGGAGATCAAGATATATGAGGAAATACCTCTTTAGGTGTTCGTTCATAGTGCACAGTTGTAAGAAAAAAAAATCCTTTTAACACTTATCTATAGTATTTATGCATAGTATTATGTCTGGACAATCTACTCTCGTTTCCCAACTTTCTTATGAGCTGTAACATGATATGTTAAGGCATCTTATGGTTCCTTTTGTGGCATTTTAAATACCTTTGTCCTGTTGGGTAACAATGAAAAAACATAGCATTAGAAGGAGTTTGAAATTCTGCTGAATAATGTATAAAGTTATATGTGGCATTTATGGCAGGTGACGAAGAACTGTGGCATAGCTAAGGAGAAAATGTGCTTTAGAATTTTAAAAGTTAATACAGTTTGACATTTGGTTTAGTATTTATGTGCTGTACATAAATAATTGTGCTTTGTTTTCCTGTGTTATTGTTGCTAAGTTGCTTTTTAAATGTATTCAACCTTGCTGTGAACTCTCAAATAATTTGAAAGCTATTGTGACAGTGGTACTTGATGAAGAGTTATAGAGTACAAGATTTTTTCCATTTAAAGCATAATTCCTCCCTAGTGTGTAATTTTGTCTAACCTCCCTCCCCCAAACCGGGGTCCTGGGAGGCCCCAGCATTAAAGGCCAGAAATCAAGTAAGATCTTTGCCCATGACAGCCCAATACTAGAGGGGTGAAATAATTTCTACTTCAGGATTTTGGTGGTAGATTTTTATTAATCTTCTAACACTTCTTAATCTATATGTTTGTCTACCGTTGCACTGAAAAATGGAATATTCAATTGTATCTTTGATGTGTTGCAGTTAAAGGAGTGCTGTGAAATTTTTTCTTTGCATGGAAGTAGATGCAGACTTCCAGTGATGTAGTAGAGTTCTCTTCTTTT